>NW_016811042.1:562377-637383 GCF_001698545.2 Rhinopithecus bieti | reverse complement strand
ATATATATATAATGCTTTCCAATATAGCTCTCTGCAAAGCATTTATACTCAAGAAATGATAATATGTGTTATTTGCATTTATCACCTATGCATTTCAGCTGGTAGGAAGTGATGGGGTATATCATATTCTAAAAAGTCTTAATTACTTATATGGACACGTTGCCAGGAGACTTTTCCTGAGTCATTACTGGGTGGCACAGTTCTTAGCTCATGATTAGGGTGATTAACAACATTTCCCTTAATGACTGCCTTCAAAGTCATCATCCAGACCCTTTGATTTCTTGAGAGAGAAAGTTGTGTGATATCTGGCTCCTTTCTAAAAGTCAAGGGAATCACTTGTTTTTGAAAAAAATAAAAGGGACAGGGCAGTCAGTGCCCCACCCTCCAGAATGCTGTGCTACACACAGGGCCACAGGATCACTGGATGCACCTCAAAGAGGGTGCAAATGTCTGAACTCTGATCTTCCCTTAAATTGTTCCAGCAAAACTAAGAGCATTCATACATAAATTGCATGCCCTGATTTGGCCACATAAACTTCATAATAAGATACTGGATAACTAAGACCATACCTTGAATTTAGAACAGCTTCTGGAATATCTGCAATTAAACACCGGCCCTTTGAAGTGAATGTCTTCTTTGCCCAAATCTATGTATCATGACCTAATATCTTATTTCTCATTCCTCTGCATTTATGAAATTATTTAAATAAATATTAAGCAGCTTATTTACCAACATTCAATTTCACAGTGATTATGTGGAACATTTATTTAACATGATTAACCACACAGTGGAGTCACTTTTCATTAGTAAAACTCATTTTTAACATACCCAATAAGTGTCCTAAAAAGCATTATGGCTTCTTCAGACTACCTCATATAGGTACATTTTCATGGCCTTCATTCTAAGGCCTCAGCAACGGCGTTAAATGGAGTTTAAATCTCAGTCTTTTCAATATGCTAGCTAAGTATCATTTTAAGTGATCAGTTTGTCTATTCATCCTGACTCAGATGAACTATATGACATCTATGGTTAATTCTCAGTAACTTAGGTAGATGCCTTATGATTCTGCCCTCTAAATATTAACCTCAATCAAAATAAATCTCTCTCTTCCACATCATCGTTCTGTGATAAAGGTCTTGTTATTTCTTATTGCACTTACTTCAACTCAGTCAGTAAACTTGGCAATCATATAAATAGATACCTAAACCCTCATATATCTCAGAAAGGAAGCCACTAAACAGACTATTTATATTATTTTTTTGTCTCTGAAACTCTTCCAAGGACCAATTTAACATTGCTTATACTCGTACAAGACAGAACAGATTTTCTAGATGTCTGCTTGAATAGTGGCCCATTTTAAAATTCCTCCCTCAGGAGGTCAATACTGACCTAGCCACCAATGAACATTGGCTTTTAGTAGTCTGAGGAAGGACAGGGATTATTATATTAAATTACAAGGAAAACTGAGGAAGAGAGGTGAACTAACCTGACATCTAAAGAAAAAGACTGAATTCCAAGTGTCAGAAAAATTACATACTCACCCTACACCCAGAGAGGTAGAAGAGGAAATAAAGGATACAAGATCATAACAGGAGGGGGCATTATGGAATGGTATTACATCATAAGCTCAGAAAGCCAGTCTTTCCAAAACAATGTCAAAGCATAAGCAGGCCAAAAACAAGCAGTGTGTGGGACCGTGGTCAGCTGTCCTCAGTAAAAACAGAGGTGCCTGGCTGGAAAATGTAGCTTGCCATTATCAGTGAAGGTTATCAACAGGGCAGCCTTGTTTAAAGGCTAGAAGAATGGCCATTGTAGATGGGTGCCAAAGCCTCAACACAACTGTCCAGACTTTGGCACCCATCTACATAGAGAGAGAAAGAGAGAGAGACAGAGACAGAGACAGATAGGATGTGCCCAATGACTGTGTACACACACACACACATACACACATATATGCCACATCCTATATCCTGATTCTGGGAGCAAGTCATGAAGGAAGCTTTTGGCTTGGGTTTTTTGAGTACATTCATTTCTCTCTCTCTCTCTCCCTATTTCATTAAATGCTTTACAAATTTGGTTAGTAAATTAGCAGCCATCTCTAGTGCAGGAGGAACAGAATAGTGGGTTGGGTTGAAACTTCCATATCCTGGTGAAGGACTGACAGTCAGCTGCCAGACAGACTGAGTTTATTCACAACCTCCTTGGACACTGACCACGCCAAACTTATTATCTTCATTTTCATGGTACTTTTAAAGAATAACTTTGATTTTTTTTTTAAGAAATGACTTTGATCTTGAGACATACAATGGATGTTGGTAGGTCGCTGCTTCATTACTGCAGCATTTCTGAGAACCAGGGAGAAAGGAGCTCATTCTTTCACTTATTCTACCTGGTTTGATGGTGCGGCTTACCTGTGGTACTCTGGTCATGTAACCTGTTGGCAGTACTCATGCCAATCCACTTAAGCCAAGCTTAAATATTTTTCAAAGGCTAAATATCTGCCTCTAGCCATAAGATCCACAGTTATTAAATCTTTCACCAGTTTCTTTTCTTTCGCCCTATTCTTGACAGCAATGCTTTATGTTTTATAGAGCAATGTTTTCTCCATTATATAGATTCACTATTTTAAAAAGCTGATGATGCAGAGATCCCAGGAGATATTTGTATCATAAAATATGATGTTCACAGGAATGATTCCAGATGCACATTAGTATTTTTAAAGCTTATAGTCTCTTTGAGGAATTCTTTCTCACACTTGGAACATTCAAGATGGTGTCCTGGTTTTGAGAAATGTCAAAGGGAAACAGTCACTGTCAGCAGATTGACACTGTGACTGGATCTGCAGTAGCATCATTCACACAGTCTTACACTGTCAACAGTTAAAACTCCATCTGCCCAGAGACCTACTATAAAAGATGCAGGATTTTATATGTTAAAATAATTGGATTACAGAAACATTGCATCTCTTTAGTTTGCCCCAAAGAGTGTGCTTCCTTTAATAATAAGTTTATCCATGCAAACACCTATACTTGATCTTAGCCAAAAGCCGAGAAGTGATAGGGTAAACATCTATGAGAGTTTAGAATGTGCTAGGCCCTGTTTGCAGGTCTTTAATATGTTGACTTATTCAGTCCACCTAACATTGCTAAAAATAAGCAGCATGATTATGCCTATGTTACAAAAGAGGAAACTAAGGCAGGAAGAGGTTAAGTCATTTGCCTGAGGTGACAGAGCTGAAATCCAAAGCTAAGATCAGATCCAGAGATATACCTGACCTTTAGAATTATGTATTTCATTGTCTTTAAATTTTACTTCAAAATAAAAATAACTATAAATAAATATTGAAACGTATTTACTGCCTCACATATTGAAATATTTAGGGTGAAATATTTAGGGTGACGGGTACTGATGTCTTCAATTTAGTTTAAAATGCATTCAAAAGAAGGTGGGTTGACGGATGGAGAAAGGAATGAATCAATGGATAAATATGTGATAAAGAGCACTAAAACATTAAAACCCAAGTGGTGGGTATATAGGTGTTCACTGTAAAATTCAACTTGAAATGTTTAATTTACTTCCTGAAGTAATGAGTAAAAAATTAAAAGCTATTGCTGTAGCACTAATTCCAGGAGTTAAGAAAAGAAAGTGGTGGGGTCAGAAATGGGGAGAGATCTGGACAGAAAGAATAAGGGATAGTTGTATTAGTTATCTATTGCTGCATAACAAATTACTCGAAAACATATTGGCTTAAAACACCACACATTTACTATCTCATAATTTCTATGTCAGGAATCCAGAAGTGCTTAACTGGGTAGTTCTGGCACAGGGTCTGTCATGAGGTTGCAGTCAGGTTGTGTTCAGGTAGTTTAGTGATCAGGAGAGAGGGCAAGCTTCTCTGCCCTTTTCTTTTGTTTCTCAAGGCTCCAAAAATGTCTGCTTTTCAGCTTGTCAGAGTCACAGTGGTCAGGATCATTTGTTCTCTTTAAGAGTCCAGGTGACATCCACCAATACCACTAAGGGTATTGATTGAGCACCTACTATGCGATCCAATAATGTTAGATGCTATGAGAGAGGCATAGAATTATAAGAAATCGTCTTGTGGAATGTCAGTGAGTACAAATTTACACCTTTACACTTAGAAAGAAGGGAATTAGCCTTCATCTTTCATTGGGAGAAATTCTGAAAAATTTTAACAGCAACAACACTATGAATTATGTGTAATTTCTTAACTCAGCTTATTTTTTAACTGGGGACCATGGGCATTTGGGTCACTTCCTGTTGGAACTTACTTGTGTTTCAGGACCTGTTCAGAGCTGATCATGTCTCCACCACTTCCATTTCATGATGGAGTGCTGCTGTGCACACCTGACTTTATCTCATGTGGACCATCACTGCACTGACAAATAACACTAGACTTTTAATCTCAATCTTCCTCGTCAGTTGTTCTCCACCAAATTCTTATCTATGCTCCTAAAATAACCAGATGACATTTCCTGTTGGAATAACAAATCCGATTTTGAATCGCTAGTTTTGAATAGTTAAATAGCTGTATCTATCCTCAAGTACTAAGGATAATGTGAGGATGTGCTTTTAAAGCAAATTTTAATATAGAGTCCAGTGAAGCTCTATAATTATCCTTAATTTTCAGATAACATCTAAGCATGGAACCATTCAGATTCTCTGTGTTCAAGTTTTTAATGTGACCCTAAGCTACTGACACAAATTTACTTACATTATTCTGTCTTTCCTGTTACTATGGATGTGATTTTCTTCTACCATTTCTCTTGGACTTGTCAGTTCCCACCTTCCCATCCTTGTCAAGCCATTCTTCACAGGTAGTCTGACCTTGGTTCCCTTTTACTTCTTGACCCCAAACGATATAGTCATGGCGAATCCATACAGACAGAAAATAGATTAATGGTTGCCAGGAGATGAGGAAAAGAGGAAAACTGGGAGTGACTACTAAATGATTACACGGTTTCTTTTGGCGTGACTCTCTGAAATGAGATAGTGGTGATGATTCCACAATACACTGAAAACATTGAATTACATAGTTTTGCACTGTATGCTTTTGCAGTGGTTAAAATGGTGAATTTTATGTCATGTGAATTTCATCTCAATTTTTTAAAAGCCAAGGCTAGACTTTTCACAACCTCACCTAACCCTAACTCAAGACGGTTCAGTGGGAATTCTATAATCATCTAGATGAGGAGGTTTTTCTAGCGTGATTCTTCAGCCTTGCCTTCCTACCTGGCTTCACAGAAATCAAGTCTGTGTCTTTGCTGCAGTTTTTCCTAATTCTGTTGTCCTTCCTTCCTCAGACATGGGTCTAAGCAACAGTGAAACTTAAGATTCCTTCACCATCTGCTTATGATAGGAAGCAATTCTACTAAAATCTCGCCTAAGCTTTTACAGTGGTTTTAAAACATATCCAAAATTTTTCAGTATTTCTCCCTACAAAAGGTGAAACCTAATTCCCTTCTTTTTAAGCATAGGCAGAACTTAGTGAGTTACATATAACAAATAGAATATGGCAACAGTGATGGTGTGTGACTGGCTTAGAGAAGGCATGGCATCTCCTTCTTGCTCCTTGTCTTGGATCACTAACTCTGGGGAAAGCCAGCTGCCATGTGGTGGGGACACTCAAGCAGCAAATGGAGAGACCCATGTAGTGAGGAACTGAGGCTTTCTGCCAAAAGCCATGCGAGTGAACCGTTTTGGAAGCAGATCCTATAGCCCCAGGGAAGGCTTCAGATGACTAAACTACCTGAACACATCCTGACTGCAACCTCAGGAAAGACTCTAGGCCAGAACTACCCAGTTAAGCATTTCTGAATTCCTGACATGGAAATGATGAGATTAGTAAATGTGTGCTGTTTTAAGCCAATATGCTTTAATTTGTTGTGCAGCAATAGATAACTAATAGAGCTATCCTTTATTATCTTCTTTCAGTCTACATCTCTTTCTCCATTTCTTACCCCACCACTTTCTTTTCTTAACTCCTAGAATTAATGCCACATCAATGGCTTTTAATTCTTTACTCATTAGTTCAGGAATCAAATTAAGCATTTCAAGTTGAATTTTACAATGAACAGCTATGTACCCACCACCTGGATTTGAGTGTTTTGCTGCTCCTGTTTTATCACATATTTATTCATTGATTTATTCCTTTCTCCATTCATCAGCCCATTTTCTTTTGGATGCATTTTAATGTAAATTGCAGATATCAGTACCCTTCACCCTTAATAGTTCAGTATGCATGGCAGTAAATAAGCTTCAATATTTGTTTATAATTTTTTTCCTTTGAAGTAAAATTTAAATACAGTGAAATGCAAAATCCTAACTGTATGTTTGTATTTGATTTTGAAAAATGCATACATCTGTGTATATGCCAAGCCCCTATGAAAATATAGTACATTCAAAGGTGTAAATTTATACTCACTGACACAGTCTATAAGACTATTTCTTATAATTCTATGCCTTCTCATAGCATCTAACATTATTGGATCACATAGTAGGTGCTCAATCAATACTTTTAAGACTGTAGTGGATGTCACCTGGACTCTTAAAGAGAGCAAATGATCCTGACCACTGTGGATCTGACAAGCTGGAAAACAAAGACATTTCTGGAGCCTTGAGAAGCAAAGGAAAGGACCGAGAAGCTGCCCTCTATTCTTTGTCTGTGCAAAACCCCTTAAGGAATAGTTTGTCCACCAAAATTAGCATGGCATAGAGATAGTAAAAATGCTTATGAAAGGCAATTTGTTTTCCATAGAATTCACCAGATGGCCCACACTGTTAGGTATTACTTAAATCTCCACTTGGGAAAACCTGTTATCTCCCTCCCTTATAATAACCCCTTGGCTTAAATATTATGACCAGTGCACATAGCAACCCTGAAGCTTTGCTACAAGCATTTTAATGGCTTTTGAGAGCACGTGAAACAAAGATAGCCTGTAAGTAAAAAATAAAGAGTAATCTTCTGGTTTTAGCATATGGTGTATATGAAAAGGAGGCAGTTCTTCCTTTGTCATTACAAGGGCTCAGCTCAATCAATCAGAGCTACCTGTGTGCCTAAACCCAGTGCTCACTCCTGGCTTCTGACTCTCCCTCCATTACTCGCAGCATGTCCTGGCAACAGCTGACAGGAGATAGCTCTTAGCAGCCCCTCAGAAATTGTACATTCCGAAACAGGCCTGAATTTACAGTGGAATGCCTGCATTTTTTTTTTTTTTTTTTTTTTTTTTTTTTTTTTTTTTTTTTTTTTTTTGTCTTTCTCCAATCTTCTTTCCTCTGACCTTCTCTCCTTGTCTCTAATCTTTGTCTAGTGCTCTCCTCCTCCCAACACATTTTTGCTGGCTCTCTCCATTTATTTCTCCTCTCACAGCCTATCTTGCTCACATTGGCTCTCATTCACATCATTTTTATCTCTACCTTCACATACTCTTTTTTTCTCTCTCTCTCATTCTTTTCCTCTTTATTTTCATTTTTGCCTTTTGCACTTTCAATCTCATACCAAACACCCACTTTCCTAATTCTTTCTCTGTTTCCATCTCTTCCAAGCAGAGCTAGCATGTTGCTCGTATTAAAACCTTTGTGAAATGGCGCCGTTCCTCTTTCCTATAAATGCTATACCCTCTCTTCTGTAGCAGACTGAAGAGTCCCGATTTTCAACCGTGAAGGTTGTCCAGAGCTGTCTAATTTGTCAGCCTGGTTCCACCTGCCATATGCACAGCCTAAGCCCCATGACAACCCTCATTTTCTAAGCTGAACTTCAACCTTTGCCCTCTGACCCTTTTGTTCACGTTCGGTTATTGCAAAGGGACAGAAACACAACCCACTGGTGCCTTATTACAGTTTTAATTTCCCGAGTAGTTCCACCACCTCATTTTCACCTTCAACATCTCTCTCCCTTTGCAGGAGCTCCCCTTTGCTGTCTGTGAAACAAAACCCTTAGAATCACATTTGGATTTTATCTGTGATTGAGATCAGTGCTAAGATGATATTTCTTTGAGTGCTTTTCTAGTTCTTCTGCCCTTCCCTGATTCTAAATGAATATGCTGATTATCATATAGTTCTTCCTCTTTTCCCAATTAAAAAACACATAGATTAATACAGAACTCTTTTAAGATTAAAAAAAAAAATTGTGAGGACTTGTTGATGTTGTTATTGTTGTTATTTCTGCTACTGCTGTTTCTGTCCAGAAACTCACCAACAGAGTGTTACACTCTGAAACCTAGGCTTTCAATTCAGAAAAGCAGAGATTATCAGTCAAAAGTATTTGGTTTTTGAATGTTTCCTATGGTAAGTCCATTTTGTTTTGAAATTATGCTTAAAACGAATGTCCAGTCTCATTATACAGTTTATCATCATGTCCTATTGTTAATTTTAAAAATCTAATTTATCTTGAAATTGTTAAACCACCAACTAGAAAATTCAATAAATAAACCCCCATACAAATTGATTTAACTAAAATACACTTTACCAATCTGACTGTATAATTGCCTCTAAAACATCTCTATGGAACAGTAGGGTGGTGAATAGCCTCCCACTCAGCACCCAGCAGGGAACCTTACACATTGTTAAACTAAACTTAGAGCAATTATATAAAGGAATTTGTATCCTTTTTCTTTCCATTTTCAGCAATCTGCAAGGTAGCTGACACTTAACATCTACTCAATAAACTCACAAAAGTGATTAATCTGATCCCACTAATGAATCCAATGATTAGTGGTCATTATCATTTTGCATTTTAGAAGTTTGGGAAGGAAAAAGGTTAATGAAATCTGTGTATATTCACATAGCATACTTGAAAGGAAAATGTTGCTTCTTCTCTCTGGATCTCAGTTTCTTCCCCAATAAGATAAGAAAAGGTAAATAGTTGCTTAGGTCTCTGACATGTCTAATTTTATAAAATGAACATTCTGACTTAGTCCCATATGACCACCACCTACATACATAACCAGGGAGAAGCCAAGATTTAACAGAAATAGAAAAGAAACTCATTTGTATTGAGCACCATGGTGTATGTACTTTATATAAAGATGACTCAATGTGCTTCGTTCTCTCTAAGAGTCTAGTGAGGAAAACAAAATTTAAAGTGCAATTATCTATGAAAATTAGTCTGATGGTAGTTATCATTCTGATTTTCTTAGAAAGGAGTATTATAGTCTCTATTTCTTATTCCTCCTTTCCTCATGACTTTCCAACCAATTATATTCTCTATTTATTTTAAAAGCACCATTTTAATAACAGTTAAAAACATTTCAGCTTCCAATATCAAACATCTGACTCAGAACATTAATAGTGAGCACCAACAGGATACCTCTACTTTGACCATGAACATCCCTGGGGGCTACAAACAAGGCATGAAGAAGAAGACAGTAGGTTAAGGTTCATCCAGATCAAATCAAGAAAGACAACGTGAGATCCTTCAATGAACGGAATACCTACTGTACATCAAGCACTCTGCTCAAAGCTTGACAAAGGGAACCATATAATGACAAGATACTGTTTCTGTCCTCAAAGTACTTCCTATATAATGGGAAAGAGGCATGGATATAAACTTCTATTATGTAAAGCGTGCTTTGAAAAGCACTGACAAGATCCTGATGTTGAAGGGAAGAACTGAAAAACCCTTTGTTTTGCGGGGCTTACTTTTGAAAAATGAATGAAAACCTAAATGATAGAGATAGAGTAGAGTATAGGTGAATAGTGAGTAGAGAGTGATGGTCAACATCCCAGATTTTCCTGGGAATAGATGGTAAGAAACCTGCCATGTGAAGCTAAAGATTCAGGGCATAATTCATAAAGTAAAGAGGATCTCTGAAAGATTTTAGGTAGAGGAATTCTATGTGTTAGGAAGATTACTATGGTAGAAGTTTATAGAGTATGTTGATGAAGGGAGAAACAGCATTAAAGATGCTGTAAGAAGTCTGATAGTCTTAATTCTATATAACAAATATTTTAATTCTACTCCTCACCAGCACACAGCAGGATTGTACCTCCTTACATGAAGGTACAATGAAGGCCATGAAGTTGAACATGGCGTCTGACTTGCTTTGACCAATAAAATTGAGCAGAAGTGACATGTGCTACTTGAGGACAGACACATTCTATTCCCAGTGCAGGACACTGCACATTCTCTCTCTCCTTTTGCCTTAGCAACCAGTAGTTCTGGAGATGATATGGTTTCTTTAGTCTGCATCTCTGACCAGGTTACGATGTGAAGTAGAAGCCCCAGCCAATGTGCAACATATAGCAACAAGAGAAATAAGCCTTTGATATTTTAAGCTGCTGAGATTTAAAGGTTTTACCACATTACTACATCTATTCTCACTAATAGTTTGCTTCTAATATTGTCTTGCTTTGGCCAGTTAACACTTTTCCTCTAATTTCTCTCATTACATTATATCCTCTTTCTTTAAGAAAAACTGCTCTGTGGCCATGCCTGCATAGCCAGGAAGAGAGATTTGGTGATTTTAATTCTTCTTTAGGTCCAAACCACTTTACCATTTATGATCAACAGCATCTCCAAATTATTGCCCTATCATTCTTTCTTTAGGATGTCAAGGAGCATCATAGACTACCACAGCTGGATGAACTGAAAGGCTAAAAATTGCTTCTGATGTAAATTTAATAACAGTACCTTCTGTCCCTGGTTATTCTGTTTTAAAACTTTGAGGGAAGAGTTTCTAGTGTCTTCCACAGTTGTCAATTCTCTAATTGTCCTACACTACTCAAGGCCCTCCCTCTAAGTAGATGGCTCTGCTTCCTCCTTTGTGGAGCAGAAGATGTTTAGCTTATTCAGCTATCAGAAGTCAAATGGAGCTTTGGACTTGAAAGCAAAGAATGGTTCAAATCCACCTCCTTTGCGAAGTCTTCCCTGATAACAGGCATTCTACCTACCCCTACCCAGAACTGTCATTTACATTTGAGAAGGTTGAGGAAAAGCAGGAAAGAACTAGAGAAAATCCAGCTTAGGGTCAATTTACTGAGCTCTATGCCCTGGCTAGGTGCCACATTGGCCTGAAAGAGAAAGCATCCTTGTCTAATTTGCTCAAATTTCGCCTGTGCTAGCTATATTGCTCCAATTCCACCTGGACCCATACCACAATCAAACAACTCTGCTTGCTCCTTCCCTCTAGGCATGAGGCTCATTTTCAAACTTCCAAAGCATCCTTTGTAAGGCCCTCTCCTAGCCTTTATATCATTACATTGTAATACTTTTTGGATTTTATCCACCTCTCTCCACCATGCTATAAGTTCCTTGAGAACAGGTAATGAGATTTATTCATGTTGGTATCCTTAAAGCTTGACACTAGTTGCTCAGTAAATATTTGATGAATCAATAATGAATAACCAGTGAATGAATAATCCCAGGTTCTGCTAACTAGTGGTGTAAATTTGAGAACAGCTTGCCCCTCTCACTCTTTATCATTTGAAACAAGAAGTTTGAATTAGGTGATCTCTCATGTCCTTCTACCTCTAAAATCCCTTTGACAAGAAGTCTAACTTAGCTCCTTCACATTTCAAAGTCCTCTGTATTTTCTCCTTCTCATGCTTTCCCTCCCTTATGTTTCAGAATTCCAAGATGCCCTCTTTTCTAGACATTTTTTTCCTGCTCTTGTGTAAATATCTTCTCTGTAGACCCTTAAAGCATCTAGCGAGTTTCCTTTTCCCTCTCCCCATTGTCATCTGCGTACATTCTAGTCATCTTGACTGGAGGTTTTGTATTTGGTTCAGTCAACTGCTCTAATCCAGATATTATGACCACCACGGGTGGCTTCAGTTTCCCTGTAAAGAGAGTCATCCGTCAACTTTGTCTCAATTCCCTCCCTCTTCAATTCCAGTTGTTTTTAACTCCCCTGGAATAATTCACACTAATGGCCACACCCTGGACCTCAATCCACAGGGAACTGCTCTACTTTGTAGACTATTAATTTAAAGGGTCTCAGCATTTATGCTTGCATCAGTCACTACCTACTAATCTTCTAATTCTACTACTGCTCCCTGACTTGAATAATGTCTGTTGTTCACATTTCATCCAGAGCACCATTTTCTTGATACCAATTTTCTCCAAAATTTATCTCTTCTCGATTTCAGTTCTTTACTTATCAAGCCCATAAAACACAAATTACATCATTAACCTCTCTCTTGTTAACAACCTCAATCAACTTACCTCTTGTGTTTCCTCTGCACTCAATCAGCCAACTCTAAATCAATTCCACTATTTACCTATTCTGATCCTAAACCTAAACCTTCAAGCTCTACTGGAGAAAACCACATAGTCTCTCCTATTGGTGCCACAGCTTCTTGGTTTCTGATCTCAGCCTGCCTTTCCCTATGGTACCTCAAGAATTGTCACTATGTCCCTGGATAGCAACCTCTTCCATTTCCTTCAAGAACTATTTCAAACAGTCCTCAAGCTTCCCATCCCAGTACTTCTGTCTAGTGATTTTACCTCCCAATTCTCTGTGGAAATAGAGATATATCGAAGCAAGTACTCTCGACTTCCTTCTCTACCATCACACATCCCCACCCATGAGAGGTTAAATGACTCATCTCAGGTCACACAGCTAATAAATTCATTAGACTTGTAATCCAGGCCCACTTGACTTCAAAGCATATATATTTAAGCATCATACTACACAGATGAATAGTTAAGAACACAGACATTGCCTGGTTTGATACTAGCTCAGCGACTTACCAGCTGTAAGACTTTGGCCTGTGCATTTGTTTCCCTGGAAAAAAAAAAAAAAAAAAAAGCTACAGTACCTGCCTCATAGGGCTGCTGTTATGGCTGTTGTTAGGATTACATGAGTAAATATTTACAACATGCTTAGAACAGTGCCTGACACATGATTATGCCTACTAAATCTTGGCCATATTTATAAGAAAACCTAACTAGTCTTCTGTTGAATAATGGAAGCCAAAGAAGAAGAATTTTAAGAAATGAAGATGCGAAATGGCCAACAGTATCACATATTGCAAAAAAAGTTTAAAAGGATATGGACTTTTAAAAATCATACTAGATCTATTGAGTAGGAAGTCAATTGTGAGGCAAGAAAGACTTTATATAGTCAAACAAACCTGGATCAATCTCCTGATTTTGTGGAACACTGGGGAGGTAATTAACTTACATGCGAAATGCTCAGTATGCAGCACAATTTTATTAATATTACTGCTTCCTCCTGAACAACACATTTAGTCCTCCACCACTCCTCTTTCCCTTCAAGTTTTATTTCTAATTTATTCAAGATTATCCTTTGCTCCTTTTTCTATCTTCTTCATCAGAGATTTTATTCATTCCCCAGCTCCAACTATTAGAAAAATGTCTTTATCCACATCTCAGGAGCTGCCTGCTCAAGACCGGTGATTCTCAACCCTGCCTAAACATCAGAGTCACTTGGGCTTCACCCCTAGAGATTCAGATTTAATTAGCCAGGGGTAAGTACAAGCATTTTTTTTTTTTTTTCTTTTCAGGTAATTTATATGTGCGGCTAGATTGCAATTTTAAAATATTTGCTGACACTTTCTACCCAGATATTCTGTGATTACTCTCAAATTTAACATGTCTAAGTCCAAATTCACCATTGTTACCAACTCTTTTAATTACAACATTGCATTCAATTCTAAGTAAAAAGAAACTGAGCATAACATACAAAGTGCTGTGCTTTGTTTTTTGTTGTTGTTGTTGTTGTTGTTTATTTGTTTTAATTTTTCAGCAACAAGAAATCCATAGGTAGACAGTGCTGACTTTAATTTAGTGAGCCAAAGACACCAAGGCTGAGGTCTCTAAATACTTTTGGCCTTTCCTTCATGATCCCAGTATGCTAACTATAGTTCTAACCATCATTTCTGCTTTCCGGGCAGGAGCAGTTTTAAGGACAAAAGACAGAAGAAGTAGCTTCTCTATCAGGAAAACAAATGGTTTATCCAGAAATCACAACAGACTTCTATTTATGTTTCATTGTCCAGTACCCTGTCTGGACATGACCATCTCTATCACATGACCACTCTATCACATGGCAAGGAAATCTGGGAAGATGAGATTTTAGCTATCATAATGACAAAGGAAATAGAAAAAAGGGTTTAAACCGATGCTGGCTGCAGTATCTGCCCTGAAGTTCATCTTAAGATTTTCTACTTTTACTGTAGTTTTGTTGGTAGGAAAACTATTATCCTACGAAACTAGTTTTAAAAACTGGTGTCACTCTCTAGTCTCCTTCACCTACTCTACTGAATATGTTTTCAAATAAGCTTTTAACTCTTGAATACATTGTTCCTTTGCAATTCCACTGCCATTGTCCTAATTCAAACCATTGGTACCTCTGGCCTGAATAGAACACTGGCCACCTTGCCTTCAGTCTCTTTGTACCTGCCCAAACCATCTTACATACCACCAACAGTTATTTTACCAAAATAATCAGAAGCCTCTCGTGGTCTCTATTGCCAACCGAAGACCAAACTCTTTCCACTTCTGTGCTTTTGCTCACACCCTATTCTCTGCCCAGAATGCCTGCTTTCTTTTCTTTCCCTACCCTTTTCAACTTCTTACCACGGTTACATCAGGATTTAGGACAAAGAATTTTTATTAGGCTACAATGCTGAAGTTCAAGAACTCAAAGTGATAACTTGACATGTTCCCAACCCTCAGCCCCTAGAAGGCTGGATCCCTTATGTTTTATTCTCTCACACTGTTATGGCTAGAAGTAGCTCGAGGCTTCCCCTGGAAAGACATTAGGTACACGTGATAGGCAAGCACAGAATAGAGAAATACTGTCAGACTTACTCTTCCTCTGGAAAAACTGTATGGACTCTGCTTTCTCCCACTGTAGATCTAGGGCAAATGAAATATTTTAGCTTGCCTCTAGCCAAAGCAAAAGGAGGCTTTGTGGCTGGCAGCCTAGCTCACGAGATGGTTACACAGGTATTGTAGCAAAAGTCTCATTTGTAAAAGCAAATATGTAAGTGTCTCTCTCATATTCTCTCTTTCTTTCTCCCTCTCTCTTTTTCCCGTCTATTTTGGTAAACGTTTAACAATCAGCCATTGGGGGAAAAGAATTGATTTGTCATGTTATCCAATTGCTGTGGTGTAAGTACTCCAACCATGACCAATTTCAAGCTACCAACATTGCATCATGGAGAACAGAGTTGAGAAGAGAGATGAGTAACTGGCTCTTGCAGGAAGGTGTAAGCTGGGGCAAGCACACTGCTATGTGTCGTTCATTAATTGAATGGCTAATTATCAAGTGCTTACTGTATTCTACTTTGTATGATCAAGACACCAAAGGAAACAAGATAGGCATGATCCCTGCCTTCATGACATTTATAATCTAATGAGAGGACAGAAGCTAATTTTTCAGAAATTCAGGCTCTGGTCATCTTTTCCACCGTTAATCCAATTTACTTTTAATTTATGTGATATATAAATTATGTAGGTATCTCTTATCTTGCATTGTGAACTACAGAACAGGGATATTCCTTCATTTTGACACCATCATATCTAGCTAATATTTATATATAGTATGCCTCTGTACATTTTTACTAAAGGAATAAAAAATGTAGGAATGGCTGATGGGTTGACTTTGGGAGAGGCGCAGAGGGGTAAGTGGCAGCTGGGGCCAAGGTTAAAATGGGAAGAAAATCTATTGACAAAAACTGTTCTCTCCCAGTCCCTTGTGTTTCCAGGTGAATTAGTTCATTATGCAAGTCAAGATTTGAAGTACGGACTTCATCCATACTCTCCTTCTCCACTCAGTTCCTAATAAAAATGAGTTACACAGAACCCACTAGCAGTACTTTACGAGTGCTAGCAATTGCTACCATGCATCCTTAATAGCAGTGTAATCAAAAGTTATGATGCATTTTTCTGTAATCACAAGAAATGATACCCACTTAGTGCTAAGTAAAGCAAATTCCCCACCAAAAAAAAAGAAAGAAAGAAAGAAAGAAAAACGGCTAAAGCATTTCAATTTTCATTTTGAAACGAGTGAGTCAGAATCAATTTGGTAAAGCAGTTAACAGCAACTGTGTGCCCCTTTCCAGTTTATAACAGGTACAATTTTATTTTAATAAACAGTCAAGCAGAGATCCCTGATGCTGGATTAACATGGTGTGTTCAAACCTTCTGACTATTGTGTATTTAAACTGGGTATTAGAGGCCATCAGCAAAACACCAACATGAATCTTAAGAAGCAGATCAATTTGCCAGCATCCAGAACATATCCTTAGAAAAATAAATAAATATAAATAAACTGGTAAGGAGTTTTTTTTTTTTTCTTGAGACGGAGTCTCGCTCTGTCACCCAGGCTGGAGTGCAGTGGCCAGATCTTGGCTCACTGCAAGCTCCGCCTCCCGGGTTCACGCCATTCTCCTGCCTCAGCCTCCCCAGTAGCTGGGACTACAGGCGCCCGCCACCTCGCCCGGCTAGTTTTTTGGTATTTTTTAGTAGAGACGGGGTTTCACCTTGTTAGCCAGGATGGTCTCGATCTCCTGACCTCGTGATCCGCCCGTCTCGGCCTCCCAAAGTGCTGGGATTACAGGCTTGAGCCACCGCGCCCGGCAAGGAGTTTTTTCAAGGGGATTTCAGAACACTACAGGCTAAAACTGCATCCCAAGTGCCTTTATGTAAGCTATTAGCAGTTGCACCAAATCCAAGCTACAGAAGAAGGAAAATATCTTTGTTTTATAAAGAGCATCTGTGAATTGTGTTTCCTCAGTCTTTCCACAGTTGACAAAATATATTTGTCTAATGTAATTTTATGTCCTAAGGAACCAATTTTTAATAATAAAAAATTATTGTAACCTTAAATTATCACCATGGTACATTTTTCTCTGTATCTCCTTTCTCCTCTACCCCTCTCTCTTTTGTCTTTAATTCTTTAGGAAAACATATTGTAAGTGTGTGTGTGCATGTGTGTGTACGTGTGTGTATGTACATAAGTATGCACAAATAGTTATTTTTTATTTGGCATTAGGTTTTCAGAAGAATTATTGGAGCACAATGAAAAATTCATGATCTCTGAAATATTTTTTATTTTTTATTTTTCTCGCAATTTATTTATTTATTTAGTCTAAGGTTAAACCAAGAAAACCACATTGCAACTGGAAGATAAAGTCCCTATAATAAAGCATTCTGAGGTTATTTCCAAAGGCACTGCAGTGATGCAACAGATACACATTCCTGGTACTTATTTCTTTAAGCTACAAGTAACGAGAGCATAGTGGACATAGGCAATTATTAAAACATAAACTGCTAGAAATGAAATCAATTCAATAATGCAATGTAATGCAAATGCAATTTCTTACTTTTCAGGCTTCAAATCAGTGCTTCCCAAATTTTTACTGAAGCAGTTGTTGGAATTGTAGGATTCTAAGCATAAGACTCAATTAATCTGATGCAGGCAAAAGCCGAGTATTGATCCAGCTGATGTGAAATGAAAGTGAATGGGTGCACCTATAGCCAAAATACACCTGAAGAAAAAATAGCAAGGGTCCTACTTTTATTTGTATGTGTGAGGTATACGTCCCTATTTGTACCCCTAGCCCATGAATCCACTCTAGCCTTGGGAGAACAGGTTTTATTTCATGAAGTCGGAGGGATTGTTGTACCATGTTCTTAAAGCAGGAACCATATTTTGGATTCAGCATAGTGGATATATGTTTGAATTACAGATTGCAGGTTTGAAAATACAGTAAAATTTGCTGAAACAACTTGTGAAGAAGAATAGATCATTTTTTATAACATTCCATGTATTTAAAAAACAAAACAAAACAAAAAAACCTAACCTGAGTTCACATTTTATCTCAGAAGAAACCTTCTGAGGTGAAGCCGAATTAAAAAAAAAAAAAGGAGGTGGGGGCAAATATTTATTTTAGAAAATATATAAATATGATGAATCCTATACTCAAATATAAATATAAAAAGGTTGAGAAGGGTATATGCAAAAGCTGAGAATTGATCCAGTGATGTTATTTCTTATTAATAATATTATGGGTGACTTATCTTTGTTTATGATACACATTTTCTGATTTTTCTGGAATTTTACATATTACCTGCAAAACAAAACTGATAATTTTAATATTTTCATGCAAAATTAAAACAAATATGCAACTATCTACAGATGTTTTTAATAACAACGGATGGTCCAAGAGGAAGAGCCTGAGAAGACTCAAAGGATAGAACCCAATGAAACTCATTGAAAAGTATGAAAGTTGAGATCAAGTGACAGGAACTGGAAAAACTGCCTGACAGATTAGGATGCCTGAAATGTCTTGATCATGGAAGGGGTAGATGAGACCTGCAGACTTGGACACAGTAGGAAAGATTAAACCAGTAAGGCTTCAGACTGTTCTCACCTCATCTCCTCCTTTAGAACAGTTACAGATTATTAATCAGACCAGCCTTATCTAAAAGCCTGCACAAGAGTGTCCGCAATTGAGTAAGTGGGAGTTGAAATCCAGTCCAATCTTTACTTGCCATGTCTAGCTCCCTGGCATGGGGTAGAACCTCTCAGAAAAACAGGCACTTTTTCCTAATCACTGAATAGCATTGTCTGGGGCAGTACAACATCCTGCTCACTGTGAATTTGCTCCATTACAGAATTGGGGATTTTAAATCCCAGCCATGGTTTCCTACCAACATTTTCAGTATTTAAATGCTGAATGTAGTTGTGAGAATATTTTAATGTTTGTATCTCAATACCCCATTCTTTCCTTTTCTAAATCCATATTTGGGCAATTGAGCACAGTAGTTAAGTAGTCCCAATAGACAAATTTACAGATTGTTAAAAGCAATTGAAATAAGAGTTTATAATGGGATACAATTTTGTTATTTGATACTAAGAATGTTCCCTCCTTTAAATGAACTAAAGAAGAAATTATCACTTTAAAAAGTGGTTTCAAAGAAAGAATATATATGGCACTGAATGTAGAGAAAGTGATACCTAAGAAGGAAACTTGTTTAGTATATTTAACCATTTGAGAAGTCTTTTTTTATTTTATTTTTTTTTTACATAAATGCCCCCAAAAGGTATATCTCACCTTGCTTTAAAAAAAAAAAAAAAAAAGGTTTTACAGAGGTTATCAGATGAATTTAGTCAGTGGGTAAAGGTAGTCTGAAAAGGAATTATAGCCACCTAACTCCTTGACTGACATCCTATAGGTCTTATCAGAGGATATAGTTGTCCTGGATAGGCCCAAAGGGAAGAGAAGCAAGGGAAAGGAGGGAAAGGCAGAGCTAACATTTATTATCTATTACAAGTAAAGCACCATGCTAAGGACTTTTTACATATCTCATTTATTCACAGTAAATTTAACTGACAATTGATTATTCCTCAACATGTAATGCCAACATCAGATCTTAGCCAGGCCCAGCATTCTAGGGAATAGAAAAGAAATTAGCAAGTTTCCCTGGCCCTGTAGCTTTGGTTAGTTGTCTATAGCAACCAGGGTATGAGTCACTCAAGAATTACCAGGCTGGCCCAGCCTGGTGGCTCACTCCTGTAGTCCCAGCACTTCAGGAAGCCAAGGTGGGCAGATCACTCGAGGTCAGGAGTTTGAGACCAGCTGGCCAACATGGCAAAACCCCGTCTGTATTAAAAATACAAAAATTAAGGCGGGGTGCAGTGCTTCACACCTGTAATCCCAGCACTTTCGGAGGCCGAGGCCGGTGGGGGGGGGGGCGGATCATGAGGTCACAAGATCGAGACCATCCTGGCTAACACGGCGATATCCCGTCTCTACTAAAAATACAAAAAAAAAAAAAAAAAAAATAGCCCTGTGAAGTGGTAGGCACCTGTAGTCCCAGCTACTTGGGAGGCTGAGGCAGGAGAATGGTGTGAACCCAGGAGGCGGAGCTTGCAGTGAGCCGAGATCATGCCACTGCACTCCAGTCTGGGCCACAGAGTGAGACTCTGTCTCACAAAAAAAAGAAAATTAGCTGGGTGTGGTGCTGGGTGCCTGTAGTCCCAGTTATTCAGGAGGTTGAGGCGGGAGAATCACTCAAACCCGGGAGCGGGAGGTGGCAGTGAGCCGAGATCGCGCCATTGTACTCCAGCCTGGGTGACAAGAGCAAGACTCTATCTCAAAAAAAATAAAAATAAAAATAAAAAATTGCCAGTCTGTTCAGCAAAGATGGAAACCTGAAGTTGGGAAGCAAAAGCTAAGTAAACAGTAGATGAAGGACTTTTGTCAGTTAGATGTCTAAGTGGAAACCATCATAATAAATGATAGCTCCAAATAAGTTTGGGATCAAATTCCAACTAGAACTGGTTGAAGAAAGGAAATGAGATGAGAAAAGAGGGATGGGACATGAGAGACATTCAATTCAGGTGGCAAAAGAGTCCTCCTTTTCTTTTCTTCTTTTTACTAAAACCAGCTCCATGGATGCTTTTAAAAAAAAATCCTTGAATAAAATACAAAAGGAGCACTCGACTTTGAAATGTAGGATAGGGACATATTAGAATCAGAATCATAGAATTTTATGGCTGGAAAGAAACATTGAGATCCCCTAGGCAAGTTTTCATAGTATTTTCTGTTTCTGTGTTCTATGGTACCTTGGGGCTTTAGTGGGCAGGGGGACCAGTAACGGGGCTGGCTGCTATAGGGAACAGGGAGTAGGCAGAGGCTAATTTTACTCTCTTTTCTATATTAGGAATCTATATAAGATTTCCTTTAGAGAGAAAACAAAGGAGGCCCGGTGTGGTGGCTCACGCCTGTAATCCCAGCACTTTGGGAGGCCGAGGTGGGCAGATCACCTGAGTTCAGGAGTTTGAGACCAGCTTGGCCAACGTGGTGAAACCCCATCTCAACTAAAAATACAAAAATCAGCCACGGCATGATGGTGTGTGCCTATAATCCCAGCTACTGGGAGGCTGAGGTGAAGAATCACTTGAACCCGAGAGGCAGAGGTTGCAGTGAGCCAAGATCACACCACTGTACTCCAGCCTGGGCAATGAAGCGAGATTCTGTCTCAAAAAAAGAAAAACAAAGGAATTCTATTATGTTAAAAAGTGGAACTCATCAAAATTAAGTTTCTGTCTTTTGACCAATTAAGTCCATGGTGTTGGCTAAAGCGAGAGACTTTCCCAAAGATCCGTGAGTGGCTAGCAGTGCTTCCAGTACCCCGACTCCAGGAGACTCTCACCACTGCACCAGGCTGCCTCTCATTATGCAGCCTAATTCCCTATGAGATGGTTTAATTAAAATTGTGACCATTTTGGCTTTAATCTTGAGATTCTAATTATTTTATGTTAAATATCTTGGTAGCTAATAAAAATGAATTAAGTATATAAAAACAACATTAAGTTTAAATAATATTTTAAGCAGTATTTAGACCCTCTATCTTTCTGCCTGCATGGCCTTTAATATTTTAATCTATTACTGCCTCTGCAGATAAAGCTACATGTCATTTCTGAGGGTAAATGCCTAATAACTTCTTTCTTCAAGGTCAGGGTATTATTTTGTATGAGGAAAATTGTTCTCCTAAACCAGCCAAGCATAATTACCAAGTGTTTTTTATCCTGCAAGAATTTACATAGACGTGATAAACACTAAGTGACAATAGAGTTCTAATCCCTTCCCAACCAACTCTGATACTGCCATAAACCTCCAGAAAAAAAAAATCGGAAACCACAGGAGCCCAACATTGCATTTACCTCCTTGGGTTTTATGCTCTTAGTCACGGACACAAAGGATTAAGTTTTGGAGCTATGGGGCACACAGGGTCCTAGTATCCCTCCTGGCCTAGCAATATCTCTTTCTATAGGTAACAAATAAGAAGCAGCAGCATGTATGTTTGTTTATGTTCAGCACTGGTGAAGTGTTGTGCATGTATTATCTCACCAAATCCTCACACAGATACTATGCAGTGGGTATGAACTATTATTCTCCTTATTTTGAAGTAGAAATAAAGGCACAAAGGTTAAGTAATTTTTTTATGGTCACCCAGGATTTAACCCAAGCAGCCTGACCTCAGAGTCCAGAGGGTGGGATCCATGGTGAACCAATGCAAATGTAGTTTACTGAAGTGACTCAGATATCAGATCTAAGAAAACAAAAGAAGTCACTGAATTAAGGTCCGGGTTAGTGATAGCACAAAATTGGAAAAACATGAGCCCCTCCTTTTGGGAAGGTTTGACTTCCTAGAAGGAAATAGGAAGGAAAGATGAGGGGAGAAGAGGTGGAGGCAGAAGTAGATACCATACAGTAAGGTGCTCCAATCTCTCAATCCATACTCTCAGCTAAGGACAGACCAGGGAACCTAAGAAGCCAAAGGAATATAGGAGCAAGGAGGAAGGAACAATGTAGACTTCATGGAGGTAGACTGGAATCTGGGACGCTTGAGAAGGAGCAGAGACACACAGGCACTGAGAAATTAAAAGAAGTTTCTGTGGGGGGCTGAGAGGGGCCAGTGGAGCTCAATAGTGGAGCTGGCCAAGAGTAAGCCCAAGGAGGCCAGAAGAGGGCAGAGCATGAGGCAGGAGGAAGAAGAGCCAAGCCAGCCTGGGGCAGGTGGCACCTCTATTCACATTCCTATTCCCCAGAGAGGATGTCCCACCTCTTTTTCAACTGCCCCACCTTTACAGTGAACTGCTTAAATGCTAACAATTATGTCTAAGTAACTTCACTCTTTCATATAAACTATATATTTTAAGATCCAAACAATGCAAAAAGTAAACTTCAAATATTTAAAATTCACATAATATTTAAAATTAGTACTGCTGCATATAAAGTTGTCCATCTAGCACAGCTGTCCCTCTTACACATGCTACTAAAAGACACACTCAGTAATTATGAATTAAATTGGATTGAGTTGGATTGATTGGTGACTCCCTTGCTGGAAGTTTCAGACAAAAACACTATATGAGGGTGCACAGCTTTAAAGCTAATGTGACGTCTTCCCTTACCATTCTCTCATTATCAAAACCATTCTCAGGTAAAAGCAGGAGAAGCCTGGGTATAGAAAAGAAAAAGAAAAAAGAAAAAAGGATACCAGAGGAGAGCAGGCTGCCTGTTCATCACATACACATAGGGAAAATTCTGCCTAACAGAGAAGCTTGAGGTTGTGGGGGAACAAAACCACTATCTCCACTCTTCTATCTATTGCTAACTCTGCCTATATGCATCTGTTTACATTTGAAACAAATGAAAACCCTTTTCTCTGTTGACAGAAAAGCCAGAGACTTGGGCTCCATTCGTTGTCATACCTGCTACTAATACTTATGACCACAATTACAATGCCATCCACTCAGAGCACCATAAAGAGAAAAGCATAGGCAACAGACAATAGGAACCAGATCCCATGGGATGCAGAAAATGATCCTGATATCCCAGCCTCACACCAGATTTCAGGCAGAGCCCCAGCGAGGTGGTAACAAAATGTAGCCTACTTTGGGGGGATTGGGACAGCTGGCTGGGGTAGGCCCAGCAGTTATGGTCAGCTCTGACTCCGGGGATTCTTTCAGGTCTATTTTTAGGTTTCTCCAGTGTGACTGCAATGTCAGGCCCATCCATCTCCTTCCCTCTTCACTTTCTCTTATCACTCTGCCTGAATCTGAGTGACAAACAATGGTCTTCACCAGTTTCAACAATACACAGATTTGTAAGGATGGAATTGACCTAGACACACCATACAAATTAGCACAGACTCTGGGGGCTTCAAAGAAAATCAGATGGAGGACTTAAATGAAAAATAATCAGTGCCGCCTTTCCTTTCTTTATCTTTCTGGTGGTTCATGAGAATAGGGTGGGGGTGGGGGGTGAATCTCTGATAGCAGAGAGCTGCCTCCATCCATATGGGCCCTGCTTGAAACACCCAGAAGGATGGAATTGGGTTAAACTTAGCTCAGAGTGGAAAGAAATGACAACAGCATTGCAAATGTTTAAAGCTTATAAAAATAGACTCAGAACTATGGTTAGTTCTCCCCCCTCCCCAAGTTTGGCATATACTTGGCACTCAAATATTTGTGTAATGAATAAAGATTATATGCAAAATTGTACTAGAACACAATGTTTTCTGTATTTTCCTGGCTATCTATGTCCTCTGGCTATCTATATGTCTTCTCTTTTAAGCTCTTGTTGCAATGAACTGCGTATTACTCCTCAAAGCTCCCAGGCATCTGCCCAGGCAGTGCCTCCATCTACTGTGCCTTTCCCCGTAGTCCATCTGAAAATTTTGATTCATCTTTGCAAACCTTGCCATGGTATCATCTAATCTATGAAGCCCTTCCTGACTCTCTTTATGGAGAACTTACTTCTCTTTCTCCATGCTATCTGTCTTCTTTATGCTTCCATTGTACTTATCACAGGGTACAGTCAAGTGTCTATTGCTTCAATTGTCTCTGATTTCCATGCCAACATGGACTGCTATTTCCATGATTAGCACAGTGACAGGCACATAATCTGTTCTCAATCAATGTTTGATGGATGAATACATTATCTTGAATTGATTCTGATCAAACTGGGGGGAAAATGACTTTTCATGACCCAAATTGCACCCAAACCCCACCGATCAGTCTCACCAATGCATAGTTGATCACAAGAAGGCCAAAAAAAAAAAGTATGTAGACTATGATCACAAACCCATTCTCACCTTGCAAAGAATAAAAAGGAAGTGTAAGTACTAATGATGATATATTAACAGTAATTCAATTTTAAATAGGCAAGGAGGAGAGAATGCCAATTTGAAGTTTGATAGTTTAGGGTGTACCAGTTTCCCAGGGTCATTATAACTCTCACTGAGGCTATTTGGCCTAAAAATTATTTCAATGAACCATGACTTAATACAGTAGCCTTGAAATCATCACTGCAACTTCAACAAAAACAACATTTGTCTATTTTGTGTACTCAAGGCTCTTGTTATTAGAATCTATACAATAGATTCTATCCAGAATTCAGTGCTGTCCCTAAAAATGAATATACATTGTCTTTAAAGAGAGGGAGAATAAATTTACCTTTTGCTTTGGAATTTCAGAAGCTCGAAAACTATACTGTTTACTAATATTAATATGTCATTCCTAAAGGCAATTTTAATAATTTTTTTCTAACGTTTTCTATTTCCTAAAAATTTATTATATGTATATATGTGTGTGTGACTTTTTTATTATTGTAAGCTATCTCAAATGCATTCGAGATGTAGGCAGATTATAAGTCACACATTAGATAAGAAAATATAGATGAGCAATTGAACAAGACTAGGAACCAAGTACAAACTCCAGAGGACCCTTTGATTGAGGACTCCTCATTTCTGACCTATGCAAATGGCAATGTTTTTAAGCCTAATTCCTGCTTCCTATGGGTCCATTTCAAAACTTGAGATTTCCAGTACTTCCTGGTTCTGTGGACTCTAACCCAATCTTTACTCCGCTGTAGTGGTTTTCAAACTCCACAGCATATTGGAATCACCTGTGGACTTTTTAAATGTCTTCACCCCAAGCCTTACCTCCAACCAATTAAATAAATATCTGAAAAACAAATCAGTATCTCTTAGAGTTTGATACAGGCGTCATTTTTAAAACTCTCCAGGTGATTCAAATATACAGCTGAAGTTGAAAACCACTGCTCTACAGGAACAACCCTTTATGTTTCAAATACACTTCTACCTAATGATCTGAGTGTAGACCCTGTGGAGCTCCACCAAGATCATCTAATTGTCAACAGGACTCTGAGACACCCTATGTGTCCAGCTGTCCTTATAAGCTGAAAGACTGACCTGCAACCTGATTGTTTTGTTTAGACCCCCAAGCCTTTTGTCGTTTCTGATTTATAACCCTGTTGTTCCAAGGTTACCTAGGGGAAACTAAGAATACCATATCCTGCCTCTCTATCCCTTTGACATTATTAGATGATTTTTTTCCCTTTATTTATTGGCTAGGCACAAAAATAGTCTAATGCACAATCTCTAAGAACCCTTGTCTTCAGCTCTGGCTAGGAAACGTGTGCTGATAAAGGTTCTTATTCCTGAAAACACCTGTTTTCCAAAACAGAAAAGCAAGAAAGAAACCTGTTCTCCCCCAAGAGTCTCCAGTTCTGCTCTCATGATGATTGCTCAGCTTACAAAGCTATCTGTAAACAGGCATCTGCTCCAATTCTAAATGTTCAGCAGTGGTTTACCTTGCCTTCAGAGACCTCGACATCATCCGCCTTGGCTCAGCACCCTTCAGAGCCAGTGATGCAAGCCAGATGCTGAGTGCTTCAGGCTGAGTCTGACATCATCCTCTTGTCAGGGACTCTGCCATCTCCCACCATTGGCTGCTGCTGTGTGTGCTGAAGTTAAAGGTGGGCACTTAGCACATTTATTACATACGGGGCTTATTAGATAACTGGGCTCTGCTGTGATAAATTGGCTGTGTGCTTCATTTGGACTCTCAATGCTCTGCAGGTTTTTCTAATTTAGTTTTGCCATGGCTCAGCCAAGATGGGATTCAGAGGAAGAAGAAGGGAAACGAGGAAAAAAAGAGAGAAAAAAAGCTTGTGTGGTATATCAAATTCTTGCTCTGCCTTTTCCTGGCTCTGAAATGAAGGGTCTTTTAAGCTGCCATCCTAAACAGCATCCACAAAGCTGTCTTCCTCAGGACGTTTGCTTTTCTTAAAGTGCCCCTGCTCTTTCATGATTACTCCTCCATTCATTATGAATAGTTACTGCTTTGGTCCAAAGCTGTCACTTTTTTCCCCCTTCCTTTTATGTTTAGATTTAAATGTGCACACATGCACATTCACAAACATCTCCTCAGCACCACCACTAAGCACAGGCGAGCAGGGGAGAGGAAGAGAGATGAAGAGAGGAAATGGGAGAGGGTTGTTGGCTGCATCCTGTGTGAATTGCTCTATACCTGCAGCCCTTTTAGAGGCTTCAGATCTCTCTCCTCCAAGCAAACACCAGGGCATTGAAGGCTGCTTTGAAATGTGGCAGACTTTGAGTGCATGTGTGCGTGCTTGTGCAATGAAACACGAAAATCTATTTCTCTATCAGAGTGACTGACATTTCTTTCCTGCTTAATGCAGGCCTTGATCTTTTCCTGACTTTTTTGATTCCCTCCAGCTTGCCTTATCAGTAGGTGAACTCTCATCAAAGGACACAGAAATCACATGGTCCTTGATGCCAGGCCTAGCTAAGCCTATTAGGGCCACTGACCACCAGGCAAGGGCAATACGTGGGGAGCAGATGCCCGCTCAGTGACCCTTGGATAAGGAAACCCCAAGATGTCATCTGCCTCCTGAATTGTACAGATGTGGAGAGCTTCCTCTGCCTCTCTAGGGTGAGAAGGATAATTCACTGAGGAGAGTGTTCTACTAGCCTCCTCTCCAATTCTATTCCACATCATTCCCATTAATTTTACTTAAACTACTGTTTATATAGAGGTGATATTTTATAAAGTACAAACATTGGGATAAGCTCTGCACTTTGGAGTCAGCTAGATATGGATATTCCCAGCTCCCCTCCTGATTTGTATTTATGTAAGTTATTCAACCTTTCCAAATCTCAATTTCCCCATCAGCAAAGTGAGCACAAAGACTGTACCCACTTCACAAGGTGGGTATCATAAAGTTCTTGAAACAGGGCCTAATTCATAATAGTTTAATAATTGTTAGTTATCATTATTATTTCTTAGACATCTTGGAAGCATCAAAGAACCTGTCAGCCACTTTTACATCTTCATGTCCTTTTTTTGAGAAGGGGCTTTAGGTCCCATGTCAACAAGGGAAGGGCTGAAACAGCAGCAGCTCAGTGGTGGAGGAGGGAGAGAGCTGGGCAGAATGGGAGAGGCTGAGCATTGCTTCCAGCACGACAGGGCTGCGGGGACTCAGCATAAGTGGCTCCTATTGCTCAAGTCTCTCCATCTGAAGCTGTATATTTCACCCACCAAATTTGCCAAATGGAACCTTTGGAATTCAGAAGATAAAAATTTCAGAAGAGAATATGGCTTTTTCAGCCCTAGTCTGTGTACCAGGTAGTAGTCTCGTTTAGAATAGCTAAGAGGAACTGCTGACCATTTGTTCTCCAGGCCTTACTATTTGGGAATCATTCTATAGGAAATGAGGGAAAGGGTAAGGGCTACTGTCATTCCTGGAAACCTCACTAGTAACCTGATGGCATCACATGAATTTCCCATTTTGATCTATAGAGATTGTCTGACTCAGACCATAATTCAAAATCACAATGTAATAATGACTATACCAATTTAACCTTCTTTCAGAGAGTGAACCCCATTTGTAAAGAGGCTTGCTGGGTGTTTCAGACCATAACTCCTTGTATATACTCCTCCCTCAGTATTTGGTAATTGGCTACCTCAACCATTGACATTTACTGAGTGTCTGCCACATGCCAAGTATTGTTAGGAGCTTGGGATAGAAAGATGAGTGTGCCTCCCAGTAGGAGAGAATACAGATAAGAAAGATGTGTTTCCTAATTATATTATAAAGCCACATGCAACATTCTCTCTTAACCTCACAATTCTTTAGGTTGAGATCACTTAGTCTCAGTTTACAGACAGGGAATGGATTCTTTAAGGGGTTAAGGGACTTGCTCGAGGCCAAATAAATCCTTTAATGAATACAGTTAATATTTAAACCCCATTTAATACTGCAACCTGCCCCTCATTCCAGCATTCCTGATTCTCTTTCCCTGATCCACTTTTTGTTTTTTGTTTCTCAGTTCATTATTTCCATACTTCTTATCATTTTCTAACATACTATATTATTTTCTTATTCTTTTAGGGGCTTTTTAGCACCTGTCTCAACTCTCTGGAATGGAAATGCCACAATGATTCTGTTTTGTTCATTTACTGAACATAGTAAATGTTAATAAGTAGTTGTTGAATAAATGAGTTAATTAACTTAATGAATGGCTCTAAAGGCTTAAGTCTTTCTTCTGTTCCTTATTATAATGGAATAAGTCCATAACAAGTAGTATTTAGAAATGTAAATAAAATGTTATGGGAATTCAAAGAAAGAGTTAAAAATATTGGTTAAACTTGGGTGCAAAAAGCTGGAATAGTATTAAAGCCAAGTTTAACAAAGTGTGGCCCACCGAGGGTCTGTTTTAGATATCCACCGGGACATGCTAAAACTGCAAGTTTCTGAATCCCACCCCAGACATATTGTATTAAGTTTTCTGAGCCAAATAATTTGCATTGTAATGCACTTCCCAGGCTATTGGTATGTACCCCAAAGTTTGAGAATCATGGAAAAGGTACAGATGGGAGATGAACTTCGGGAAAGTGGTAGAGGAAGGGCACCAGCAATATTGAGTGCTTTTATAGATGAAGAATTAAGGACCAAATGCATTTAGTTATTTTTTCCAAATCACAAAGCCAATAAGTTAGGATTTGATGTCAAGGCTCTTTGTGGTACATTCATTGACTTTAGGGATCATTTTTTACTTTTTTACATCCCTACAATGTAGTACTCAATCAATAGTCAATCACTAAATACTTGTTGAACAAGCTGATGCCTAATACTATGGAACTAGATTAATTGCTCTGACCCTAGCAACTCTTGGCACTAGAGACTCCTCATCTCTATGAACCTCCCAGCCAAACCCTCAAATCCAAGACTTTAAAACCCAAGGCCCAGAATAGGTCAAATGCAGCTGGACTGTGACCACTCTGCTAATGGCAGCATCTACCCCTGTCTGGCCTGCAGGGAGTTAGCCATGGGGCAGGAGCAGCCCAGGGGTGGGACAAAGGTAGGAAAAACATAGAGGAGAGAAGCATTCCAGTCTGGTGGGACTACTTCGTACTTTTGTGTCACAGTTCTCAACTATCCCAAGTACACACACACACACACACACACACACACACACACAATAACAAAAGGTTTCCACAAAGCAGCAGTCTCAAAGTTAACCTGGCTTTCTGCCAAGTCCCTGCATGTTATCTCCAAATCTGGGGGTCTATTAGTCCTTTACTTTGCCAACCAAGGGCTTAATTTGAACAACAATAAAACAAGAAGATTATCATTAAGTTTTATTTTACCACAACTTCCCCCCAGCAAAAAAAAAAAAAAAGAGAAAAAAAAATCCTGACAACATCCCATGTCCCGTCACATCCCATTTTTACAGTATAGCTGTGGGGTGTGTGATCCGCAGCCAGAAATAAAACAGAACTGGAAGAGTCAGCCATCTGTCTGGAAGCACACACAGTCCCAGATGGCATTTCCTTTCTGGCTTTCTGGTAACAATCTCCTCTGTCTAACGAAATGAAGCAGAAATTGCCCAGTGAATTAGTGGGGTTGATGAACCCCCATCCTCCTAGCTCTGGCATTAGGATTTGAGATCCCCCAGAAATAATTTATTTGTACATACTATCTTGCCCTTGCTATTGCCATCATCAGAACTATTCCTCTATATTTTCAAAATGTGTGTATGTGTGTGTGTATGACTTTTCAAGAGCAAGAACTGTTTTCTCTTCTTCTGATGCACCCAGTTCTAGACCACCCGAAGGGCAATATGCTTTTTGTGCCCTGCACACAGTGGGGATAAATGCTCACTGCCTGACTAGCTGGCTTACTAACAGTTCGAATAGGATTCCTCATAAGCCCTAGTAACTACAATTCTGTCTGCTTTTGCTTCTCCACTAGATGACCAAAGGCAGTGCTTTGAAGATCAATTCTACATCAGCCTAAGTACACACAATACAACCTAAGTACATTGGGAAGGAGGGGTAGAAAGGAGGGCAGGGGGTGGCTAATGAATATGGAGTTGTATAAAGACCCCTGGATTGGCCCTCAGAAGACTATTTTACCTCTACTACTAACTAGTAGTGAGACCTTGGGCAAGGAAGATATTGAATCTTCAAGAACCTGAGATTTCTCATTTTGTGTTAATTCTGAGCTCTTTGGAGTTGAATGAGAGTCACCTGAAAAGCTCCTTAAAACAAATTGCTGGCTCCACCCACAAAGTTTCTGATTCAGTAGATCCGCCGTGCAGTCCAAAATTTTCCTTCAAGTTCCCAAATGATGCCAATGCTACAGGTCCAGGAATCACACTCTGAGAACCCCTGGGCTAGCTTATACCATGCATAGCAAGAATTCAGAAATGTTTGTTTACATAAATGAATAGATAGGTGAATCTACAAAATAACTTGAGAGATAGGTAATTTCTGACATGAATCAAATAACTGCAGGCAATATGACCACCTCCTTCTTTCAGTTTTGGAGTCATGGATTAGTGATTATACACAGGGCTCAACACAACCCATCAACCACACAAACAAGAATCTAGTACTCCTTCAGGCCAGAAGCCTCTCTGGCTTATAAAACCTTAGCAAGCTGAGAGATAACCCAAAAATTTACATGGGAAGAGAACCACAATAGTGTTTGAAATGAAATAACTGCTTTCTTCGTGGTAAGGATATTTTAACCCCCAGAAGATAAAGTTAAAAAAACTAAAGAAAGTCAGACACATGTTATTAATATATTTCTTTATGAACGTATATGTACATACTTTCTCTGGGTAGGAAAACTTCCCTAAAGAAGATTAAAAACACTTACATGTAACAGGAAAACAGGACTCTTCAGTTTCAGCCTTTGGTTTATGGCAATTGTTTGTCAATCACAGGGCCAATTTTACCCATCCCTAATATTCTAAATAAAAGAATTTGTTTTACTTCTTAACTATAGGTTAAAGTTGTTAAGCCTGGTTAGGAAAAAATTATCAAGCACTGACTTTTTCTTGACTAAGTAAATCTCCAAATAGGTTAATTAAGATTTAAGTTAGAATATTATTTGAAATGAAAAACTTTTTGTGGACTTTTCTGAAATTAAGATAAAGATATAGTACTAGATAAAAACTAATGGTGGCCTCACAATTTCAACCTTATCACCTCAACTCTTTCCATGAATAAGTAACAATGAGCTTATTCTTTTTTAAAAACTTTTTTTAACTGACAAATAAAAAATTATATATATTTATGATGTACAACATGATGTTTTGATGTATATTGATACATGATGATTTGATATACATGATACTGTACATTGCAAAATGGTTAAATCAAGCTATTTAATATATGCATTACTTTACATACTTATTTCTTGTCGTGACAGCCTACTGTGCATCGTTTTGGGGAACTAAAACTAAAAGACAGGATGGTCATGACTTTTGAGTTTAATCAGACAATTAATTCTATTCATACAATTTAAAATTTACTCACTGATTAATATATGTAAACACTATATTGACTGCTGATGAAACAAAGATGCTAAGAAAAGACTTCTCAAAGTGCTTATGGTGAAGGTTTGTGATCTTTGAGAGAAGGGAAAATAAGACTGCCACATACACTCTAGTTTTATATAAGGGAGGTCATTTTCAAACCATGGCAACAGCAAAATGGAGCCCAAAGAGAGCAACAGTTTTATGAGCAAAGGAAACAGAGATGTAAATTCTAAGTTACTGAGGCAACTGTAATTTGTGAGTAAGGAACTGCAGAAGAGAAAGCTGCCAGAGAATGATCACAAATAATCTGAATATAAATTTCTTCAAGTCATTGGCCAAATACTTTCCACCCATCTAGGCTGAGACTCCATGAAACATGGCAAAGATTGAGTATAGGAAAGATATGCTTAGAGTGGAGGTTCTGGATGTTGCACAGCTCTGGGAAGCATTGGCGTTCTGATCAGTAAGAGTGGAGAAACCTCTGGGAACACACATTTAAAATTCAAAAGAACAATGTCTTAGGAGTAGAGCTACTCTAGACTCATCCCAACAAACCCTTAAGCCAAGACTTGAGAGGATCAAGCTGATCTGTCAGTAAATTAACTCCCTTCAAGAACAAAGCTTATTATTCTTTAAAGGCAGACAACAAAATAATGTATTAATATTTATGCCAACAAACAATAAAATGTACTAGACATGCAAAGAAGCAGGAAAAAAAACCCACTTATAACCAGGAAGAAAAAATAGTCAATGGAAATAGGGTAAGAGACCAAGCAGATATTAGAATTAACATGTGACATCTTCAAAACAACTCTTACAAATATGTAGAAACAATTTTAAATAAAAAGATGTCCCACTCCTTGAGCGTTATCTGTGCTTAGTGAGTATTTCTAAAGATTAGAGCTTGGAAAGGGCAAGAGTACAGAATCCTGTCCCACTTTTCCTCAGCCAAGTAAAGGCCAACAGCAGTAAATCACATTTTAGCCTATACCCCTGATATGATGTGATAAGATGGGCACTCCACCCAGTGAAATCCCACACCCTGTATAACCATGGGAAAACATCAGTCAAAACAAAATTGAGAAACATTCTACAAAATACCTGACATCCTCCAACCCTTCAGGGTTATCACAAACAAGATAAATTGTCATAGACCACAGAAGAAATGGAGACAGGAAGACAAAATGTTATGTAGTATTTTAGATGGGCTCCTGCATTGACATTGTTTTTAAATACAGGGAGAATATGACTGGAATTCAAATAAAGTATGGGATTTACTTAATACCAATAAACAATGTTGGTTTCTTACTAGTGACAAGTGCATCATTGTAATAATGTTAGCAACAGGCATGAATGGGTGGTATATGAACCCATTATGCCTATGAACCATCTTGGCAACTTCTCTGTAAATTTATAACCATTCTAAAACAAAATAATGCATTAAATGAACTATCATCTCAAATTTGTCTTTGGGAAGAATACAAAGAAATTTAAAAATGAATATAATAAATTAACAGATGCAGAATCTCTAACAGGGACATGGAAATTGTAAAATATTAAAACTCTAAAACTGAAAAATAGCTGACATGAAATGTACTAGATGAGCTCAATAGAAGATTAGATACTGAAGAAGTAACAATCAGTAAGCTAGAAGACAGGGCAATAAACTTAAGAATGCACAAAAGAATGATATAAAAAGGAACAGATAGTAAGTAACCAGTGGGACACTAGTAAGTCACCTAACATACATATAATTGGAGTTACAGAAGGAGATAGATTGGACCACAAAAGAAATGTAAAGAAATAATGAATAACATACATTGCAAATTTGACTTAAATATACACACACACTTGGAGTAAGAAGCTCAACAAACCTCAAGCAAAAACAATACAAAGAAAACTGCACCTAGTATAACATAATAAAACTGATGGTTTTTTTAATCCATCCTTTTTTTTAATAATATACCTAGCTGGATAAAGAAAATGTGGCACATATACACCATGGAATACTATGCAGCCATAAAAAGGATGAGTTCATGTCCTTTGCAGGGACATAGATGAAGCTGGAAACCATCATTCTTAGCAAACTATCACAAGAACAGAAAACAGAACACCTCAGGTTCTCACTCGTAAGTGGGAGTTGAACAATGAAAACACATGGACACAGGGAAGGGAACATTATACACCAAGGCCTGTTGAGGGGCAGGGGACTAGGAGAAGAATAGCATTAGGAGAAATACCTAATGTAGATGATGGGTTGATGGGTGCAGCAAACCACCATGGCACGTGTATACCTATGTAACAAAACTGCACTTTCTGCACATGTACCCCAGAACTTAAAGTATAATAAAAAAACAAAAACAAAAACCTGATGGATTTTAAAAGCAAAGGCAAACTCCTTAAAGTGACCAAAAACCAAAACACACTGTGTACAGTGTTCCAATTTTAAGAATTATTGCTGACTTTTTGTCAAAAACAGTGCAAGCTAAAATATAATGGAATGACATTGTTAAAGTGTGACAACAGGGAAAATAAAAATGACCACCTATAATTTTATAGCAAGTTAAAATGCCCTTTAAAAATGAATACAAAATGAAGAGATTTTCAGGTAAAGAAAAGTTCAGAGAATTTCTCATAAGTAGACTTACACAACAAAAAATGTTTACGTTCTTTAGGCTGAATAGAAATGATACAAAATGAAACTAGAATTTCCATGAAGAAACAAGAAATACTAGATATAGTAAATATATGGGTAAGCATAAAAGGCTATTTTTTACAGCTTAATTTTAAAATTCAATTGACTGTTTAAAGAAAATATGATAATAATGTGTTATTTCATATTATTATTGGGTTTATAACATGTAGAAGTAGAAAATGTATGATGACAGTAGCACAAAGTGTTAAATTCTTTAAATGTAGCTATACTTGCTAAGGTTATTTTATATAAAGAGATTTAATGTTAATTCAATGTTATCTGGAATAAGTTACAAATGTACATTGTTATCCCTAGAACCACAAATAAAATAACTAAAGAAGTATGGCTAAAAAGCCAATTAGAGAAATACAATTGTATGTTTACAAATCTAATTCGTTTTAAAAAAAAAAAAGGGATACAACTAAATGACAGATGCAACAAATAGAACACAAAGAACAGTCTGATAGTCTTAAAGCCAACCACATCAATAATTACATTAGATGTAATAAATTAGAGGCAGAGGTTGATTAAATTTTAAGAAACAAACCCAGACTTAACTATATGCTGTTTACAAGAGACCTAATTTGAATATAAAGATACAAGTAGGTTACAATGAAACGATAGTAAAAGATACTCCACATAATCATAAGAATGCTGAAGTGACTCTAATGGAAAAATAGACATTAATACAAGAAGTATTATTGACAATAAAGAAAAATATTCATAATAATAAGGACAATTCATCAAGAACAACAATTGGTCCTTAATGTCTATGTACCTAATAACAGATCTCCAAAATATATGATGGAAAACTAACAGAATTGAAAGGAAAAGCCAAATTCATAAATATAATTAGACCCTTTAACACACCTCTCTCAATAACTGATTTTTTAAAATGTAGATCAAAAACTAAGAAAGGTTATTGAGACTTGAACAGCATTATCAAATAACTTAATCAAATTGTCATTTATAGAATATTACATAGAAAAACTTATGAATGCACAATTATTTTCCAAGCATACATGGAACATTCGAAATACACAAAATGGTACATAATGAGTCTCAGTACATTTAAAGGATTGAAATCAACCAAATATGCTCTCTGGCAAAAATTGAACTATACTAAATGTTAATAACAGGTATCTTTAAAATCTTCAATATTGGGAAATTAAGCAGTATATTTCAAAATAACTCATGAACCAAAAAGGAAATTCTGAAACAAAATTAGAAAGTATTTTCAAATGAATGATATTGAAAACAAAACGTATCAACATGTATAGAATACACTTAAAATAGTGCTTACAAGGAAATTGGCAGCTTTAAATACTTACATTAGAAAAGAAGAAAGGTTTAAGATCAATGATCTAAGTTCATTTTAAAACTAAAACAAAAAATTTAAGTACAACAGAAAATAAAGTTAAGCATTGAAATCAAAGAAGCAAAAGAAGATCAAAAAAATAGAAAAAATTAAGAAACCAAACTTTAGTTCTTTGAAAAGCAGTCAATAGAAAACATTTTAAATTAGAAACCATTTCTCTTCTTACTCTGGACTTTTGCTCTGTTTTGTTTCTTGGTCTAGACATATTCCTGAAACAGTTACAGTTATTTTGCATCTTTGAAGGGAGTCAGCCTGAAGACAATTCTAACACATCAAAATGGCACACCAAGAAGACAGAGCCAGCTATTTGAAAATATGATTGAGGCCCTGAATTTCCTACTTTAATATATCTTGTTAAGTAAAATAATATAATTTCTTTATTTAAGCCATTTTAAGATGAATTTTCCCTTAATTACCACTTGAAACATCCTAACTGGTGAGGTGCTTTAACAGAATTATAAACCTGATGCATTGGTAACAGAAAATGTGGGCTGTAACAACTCTTCTTGGGTTGATCCAGAAAGTAGCATAAAAGATTACCATTATTCCATTCATAAAGCAATCAAATCTGGTATCTCCTACAAGGTTCCAGAAAAAGTTCATAGAAACCAGGAAGTCACATTATTTCTATGATAGACATCACTTTTCATGTGCTTACAGGGGGATTCTTGCCAATCTTCAAAGGAAAAGAGAAAGTTCAGAGAAGAATCTAAGAAAAAGTAAGGTCTTTAGGGGTATTAATCATGCATTTCTACTGCTTTGCTATCTGTCTGGGTTCTCGGTGACCCTGGAAGAACAGCCCCTTCCAGAGATAGCCAATTCCTAGATATAGTAAGGACTCACCTGCAAGCACACCTTTCATTATGCAAGCCAACCTATCCAGAGCCCATATCCCCAATCATATCCTCTATTTATTGGGCTCTAACATTTTGGGCCTCTATTCCCTTGAGCTGATCACCACAGGGCCAGATACTAGAGGACTAAGTATAGTTCCCACATGCAAAATTATTCAAACTAGTCAATCCTAAACCTGTTTATCTGGCCTCACTCATTTCTTCCCATGGAAACTACAGTAAAAGTTTTTGCTCACATTTATTTCCTGTGCTCCCTCCACTTTGAGGCATGTCATTCCTCCCCCTCTTAAGAACGATAAGAAATTATCTTTTCAATGATATTCATCACCTGATCTGTTGGCCTTATTATACCTGAATAATAATACATACATACATTTTAAAACAGTAAGAAGAGAATAAATTAGCCTAAGGAAGAGAAGAATCACTGTTACATATAAATTCTGTGACACCAAATAACATTTATTAAAGGGCCCACATCCTTTTTCATTGATCCTAAATATGTCCCTCGTATACTTAAGAGAACCTCATGTTTTTATGAAATGCCCAAGGCTTGTTGCAATCATAGTTATAACTTACAGGAGATGGGACAGACCTAATAATGCCCCCTTAGAGTTGTGTGAAGTAGGAATTTCCTGTTCTTCTACAGCGAGGATTTAGATGAGTTTAATTTAGAGGCAGAGAAGAGGCAGTTCAATTGAAAGGTTTGCTTTTCTAACAGCAATTGGTGTTAAATACTACCATGGAGGCTAATAAGGCTCTGCCTCCATTTCCACAGATGTCCTTTCCCCTTTACTGAGAAGGTTCTGGTTGGAACTAACTATAATTGGCCAGAATATCCTTAGGAGTATGAAAATTATAGCTCTTAATTCCCTCCTCCTCCTCCAGTTGAGAAGTCTAGACCTACTTGTCCTATGGTTAGTTTTTAAAGTATTGTGTCAAGGTTTCCATATTTTATCATGGTGAGTATAAAATCCGTTTTCCTTTTCCTTTTTTCCTTACTAGTCACCCCATTCACAGACTGCCTTTATTTCCGTAAAGTTTTTTATCATTTACTGAATAAAATCCAAGTTATTTTGTGGCATATCCATAAGCCTGTCTTACAGACTAAACTAGCCTCATCTACCCACTCTTTCATACCAAACAATGTACAATGCGAACCCAAACTATCCTGCTGGTATTTGCATTTTTTCATTGAATTCACCTAACAAGCTCCTCTTCATTCTCTGAACCTCATCTCATGTCACCTCCTCCATGAAATCTTCTGTGACTGCCACTTCCATGCTCCCATAACCTCCTGGGCATGCCTTTCCTGTAGCTACTATTACCCTGTACTATAATTGTGTACTTGTATGTCAGTATCCTGAGGACAGAAACAATGCTTTAGGGTACAAATGAAGCATGTCTTACAAGTGTATTGATTGACTGCACTTGCAATAGCAGAATAAACCCCTTGACTTACTAGTGTAGGATCCTAGCTGGGCTGCCATGTCTCCTAAGCTATATCCCAAGCTCCTTGTAGTCTACTGGTCACTCTATGCTCTGTGATATCAGCATGAAGGGAGAAAGGGTGGCCCATTTTAGAAACAAAATATGAGCACTAAGATCTTGTAATCCTAACCATGGATGACTTTATCTTTGTCACTTTGTGACTCCTCAGGTGTCACTCAAACAGCAAAATCTCCTATCCCATTTACATGAGGTGTAAATGTGTTTTCACACTTCTGCCTAGTGAGTGCTTTCTGTAATGCTGATGGTTAATTACCTGACAATGAATCCTCTCTCCTGGGAGGACGGGGAGGGGCAGTGGGGAAGGACGAAGGAAATTATTTGGATCACACTTGCTCACACAAAGCAAGCCAAAGCGACATGTGCTATTCCTTAGGAAATGTTTTCTCCTAAGTCACCTATTCCTGTCCCCAACCCCTCCCATACCTTCACTTCTTATTCATTTTCTCCCTCTGTTTTATCTTTCAAATCACAGAGAACGCCAACTAACCTTCCGGGTTTTCTGGAGATTTCATTGTACTTGGTAATGTATGATTTATAAACATAAATAAAATCAATAGGATTCTGAGGGAATAAATTCTAAGTGGAATATCAATAAATCTCCTCCCTCCGATGATGTCGCTATGATTTTCTTTCTTCCTTTTTGTCCACTGCCTTTCCCAGACTGGGACAGTGGTCTGTTCTTTCCATTGGAAGAAATTAGGGGGAGGGGAAGGCAAGTAGGGAGTAGGGAGAGAGACTGTGTGAGAAATTTAACACAGGGCTGCATTGAAATGTAAATTCCTTCAAATTATTAAGCACCAGAGAGCAGCTCTCGCCAGCTCTTTGTTCCTCAGAGTCAGAATGTGTAATCTAGAAGAATAAATATCCAGTCAGATAGCAGCCACACAAAGAAATCTGTGGCATACATATTCAGAACCCCAAGTCCCACTGATATCCCCTATCTTATCAAGAAGGTTCTGGTCACAGCCTCCAATCACTGGTCAGAACATCTCTAATGGGGGTCAGAAATAAAATTATTTTCTGCTTGCCTCAGTCCCCATCCCTCAAACCCTACTTCTCACCCCTATTAGCTGTCTGGAAACCTAGACTGCTTTGTGGGTTCTTTAAACACAAAAACCATCTGGCTTGCTCCCTCTTTCAGCCTAGCTTTGGAGATGCGTTGGCTGGGGCCTTCTTTTTCAATAAAGGATACCTTTTCCAACATTTCTGCCTAGAGTTGCATAGCTCACAGCTTGGGATGAACGACTTTGTGGTCTAATTTACATTTTTAATTCCCTCTTAGCATCAAGAACCCTAAGATCTTCCATAGGAGAGCAGGCTGTTATCAGCCCTTTCCTTACACTTTTTCCCATTTCTAAACAAGACATTTAGCTGGAAACCCATCAAGGTGGTAATAGCACATTTTACAGGCCTGCACAGTCAGTGGAAGCACAAATAGTGTCTTAGGAGCTTAGTAGACCCCTCGACCTGTGTCACCATCTCTCAGACATCTGCCTTTTCTGCCTTGTAAACTCCTGGAAGTCAGATACTACAGCATTTATTCTTTGCCCTCTCTCCACTGTCCTTCTTCCCCGTCATGTGCCTAGCACATACTAGGCACTCAGAAAGTTGACTGAAAGATTCTGTAAGCCCATATGATAACTTAAGAGATATGTGGCAGAGAAGGGGTAGCAGCTAGTGAAAGGAATTGCACCCATTTCCACATTCAGTGAATACTGTATCTTAAGCCTGGGCCTTTCATTTTATTTGGGTTTTGCCAGAGCAAGTGTTGTTGTCAAAGATCTTTACCTGTTAACCAGAAGTCATGCTTTCCCAAGAAATACAATATTTCTTTATCTTATAGTACTTGAAAATGCATGTCACTTTTGTTTCAATGCTTATTAATATCTGACTTAATACTTGTAAGGTCCCTGGTTCTCCTTCTAGATTGTAGCTTCTGTAAGAACATGGGCCATACAACAGTCATTTCTTTATACAAAGTCCTAAATGCAGTCTGCAATCAGGGAAGTGATCAATAAATACCTGTTGATTTGAGTTAAATGAATCTCCCCTTATCGTCCCTATGACCTGGTGTCCTTTACCAAAACTCTTATTCTTGTCCAGAGGCCCAGGAATCTTTAGGCTCTGAAATGGCTTCCTGCTTCAATGAGAGGCCCTGCTGGTGCCTGCACTGGCACTTCAAAATGTTCAGTTGTCCTAGTCTCTCTTCTGTTTCTGACTATTCTGACTTATGATCACCTTCCTACCTTAACCTTTGGGATTTGTGGCCCTTAGAACTCTGACAAATTCATGCCCCATTGATTGCCTCAATAATGTGTATTGCAAGTATAGTCCAACCTTATTTTTTATGCTTGCTTTTCAATCAACTAATTCGCTTTGTGAGTGCACCTGAGCCTGACCTGACCATGGGCACAAGTGCTGATAGGCCTGACTTGCCAAGATCCTCATCAGTCTCAGTATACTTCTAGTCAACAAAATGCAGTCACATTGATCCTGGTGCTGACACAATGCAGAGTATATACAATGCAAGTTAGGAAAGGAAAGCAGGATTTGCCCTCACATCACACCCACTTAACAACAAAATTAAGTTCAATTAAAGGTTACTGTGCTTTAGTTAACAGACTTAGAGTTCTGCTGAAGGAATTCTTTTGTGGAAGAAATTCTTCAATACAGTATTGATTGATGACTAGATCTAGAACTACAGACTCCTAGATCTGAACCCAGATGAGTTTCTTGGACACATAAGGGAAAAGATCAAAGATGGCATTTGTCAAATGGCTCTTCTCTCTGAAGAAGCAGGTATGTGTTTTGGTGTGAGGACTTTAACCCCGTGTTTTCCCAAAGACCCAAAGGTTAAAAAAAAAAAAAAAAAAAAATCTACAACAGCCCTGAACAATGAGTTTCTTAGTGTCAAATCAGAGCCTTTCAAGTACAACGGTGCTTTTCTAAATGCCTGACATACCAAGAACTAAATACATATTTCATGAATGAATGAACACAATATACAAATGAGTGAAAAACGTAACAATAACAGCTTTAAAAAAGTTACTTAACTTTGCTGTAACAATGGATAGAATAAGAGTATATAGAAAAAAGACATAAAAGGCATCCTTTCTAACCATTGTCTTTGTTTGGCAAAGTCTTCATAGTAATACCCCTTTCCATCACTTTATTCCATAGCACAGAAAAAGTCCAAATGAAGAGACAGAAACTTTGGGAAATGGTACTGGGAATGGGAGAAAACTCCTCCAGTGAAAGAATAGAATCATCCCCTCTTATATCTATTTGCAAATTTGAATTTGCCTCTTCTAGGTTTGCTTAAAAATAATGCCATCCCAGAGGTTGCAGTGAGCTGGGATTGCGCCACTGCACTCCAGCCTGGGCGACAGAGTGAGACTCTGCCTAAAAAAAAAAAAAAAAAAAAAAAGCCACTCAGGCATTAATTTTGTACATTTGTTAAACACTTTCACATCAACTACCTTAGTTATTTCTTCAGCTCTTCTATGAGGATGACATCACTATCTGCATTTTACATATGGGAGAAACAGACACTAGGAATGTTATGTGAATGCCCAAAGCTCCCCATTTAATGCTCTTTCTAGATCAATATTTTTATCTCCTAGGTGGAGAACATTTGAACTATAAGGCAAAGCCCATGGTTCTATTTATCTTTGCTATGTATTGTTGTCCCTAGCTGTCCCTGTATTTTTCCCTCTTTTGTTACTTGAATCAGTGATGAGGAATGTATTAGCTTTTTATTGCTGAGTAACAAATGACCACAACCTAGTGGCTTAAAACACAACCATTTATTATCTCACAAGTCTGTAGGTAAGAAGTCCTATGAGCTCAACATGGTTCTCTGCTCATAGTTTCAGAAGGTGCAAACCAAGGCGTCAGCTGGGCTGTGCTATTACCCGGAGACTCTGGGGAAGAATGTCCTTTCAAGCTCATTCAGGTGGTCTGCAGAGCTCAGTTCCTTACAGTTGTAGGACTGAAGTTCCTGTTTTCTTGCCAGTTGTTGGCAAGGAATGGACAGGCTCCTAAAGGCTGTTCTCAGGTCCTTGCCCCATGGCCGCCTCCCTGGCAAAGCCAGTAATGGCATGTGGAAGGCTTCTCATGCTGCAGATTTCTCTAATTCCCCTTCTGCTGCCAGTCAGAGAAAACTCGGCTTTGAAAAGACTCACACCATTAGGTCAGGTCCACCAAGTCTCAAGGTCAACTGGTTTAGGGCTTTCATTACATCTCCAAAGTCTCTTCACAGCAGTACCAAGACCGGTGTGCAGTGATTAAATAGGGGCTGGGAATCTTGTGGGGAAGGGAGACATTATATGGTAATCTGTGGCGACAGAAATCCAGAAGAGTTCTTTCTCTTGGTTTTACCTACTTTCCCTTTAGCTTGATTTCTGTGGTTCATTTAGACCACATTCTAAGGTTACACATCCAGCATTTTTCATCAACCTCAAAATCACTCTGAGTTCTACGTCCCCTCCCCAACCCACCAAAGGCCTCTGAACACAGCCTCGGTCCTAGCCTGCCCCACACTAGCCAACGACGGCAAAGACAGGGACACTTCCGGCCCTGAGGCCTCGCTGCGCTCCCATGCGCACCTGCTGGGAAATGGCGGAGGCTGTGCAGGTGCTCCCAGGACACCGCCTGAATTCCGTGAAGCACCGCTGCGCGGGATGTGGGGCCGGCAGTACCGCTGGCGGGGACAACTGAGAAGGCAGTGACCAGGATATCAAGGATAACTGGGGCGACAGTGATGATGCAAAAAGAAAGAAAGAGAAGTAAAACTAGAAGTATAGATTTCAGAAAAGATAGATCGATTGATAGATAATAAATAGATAATAGGTAGGTCGATAAATAGATAATATTATATATATATGACTCGAGAAAGCCAAAGAGAAATTACAGCAAGTGGAAAAAAGACATGAAATTGAAAAGATGGTAGGAGAACATAAAGTGCTAACACCAAAGAACACTTAGCAAACTCGACCGGGACTAAACTAAAGGAATTCCAGGAAGAGTCAGACTTCAAACCAGCTAAAGAGAAGTTGGTGTTAATACAGTTTACGGACCCAACACTCTGAACCCATTTTGAAGAGATGGCTTCCTGGATTTTGAAAAGTTACTGAAAAATAAAATTACACAACATGAAAAATTACTATCTTATGCAAGTTTGGGGTATCCTTAGATGGAGATGTGTGCCTTGTTTTAGAAGTTGATGACTTGAAAAGATTACTGATGCTCTGCTGTGACAAAAGAAGCAAGAAAAGCAAAAAAAAAAAAAAGCCAAGTGTGGTTCCTGGAGGGGGGTTAAAGGATTAAAGGTCACCGTGAAAGACGAGACCTCATGTAACATTTTAATCTTCTCCTGGTGTCTTTTGGTTGCTCAGTGCTACGGATTGAATATTTGTTTTCCTCCAAAACTCATATGTTAAAACCCTAACCCCAGTGTGATGATATTAGGAGATGGGGGCTTTGGGCCTCACCAGGTGAGATAAGGGTGGAACCCCCATGATGAGATTAGTATCCTTAGAAGAGAAAGAGACTAGAACTCCCTCTTTCTCCCCACAGAGTAGGGATACAGAAAGAAAGTGGCCATCTACAAGCCAGGAAAAGGAGCCCTCACCAGATACTGAACCTGTCAGCAACTTGCTCTTAGGCTTCCCAGCCTCCAAGACTGTGAGAAAGGACTCCAGTCAATGATATTTTGTTATTGAAACTCTCGTTCACTAAGACACTCACAATCCCTTCAACATGTAGCACAACTTCCTTTCCCTTCGTTTCTGTCAAATGCTGCAATCAGAAGTATAATATCTTTGTGCTTTCTATTTAATGTCTTGACAATTAGGAGCTAATGTCAGAAAGAGAAAATTGGGTTTTGTTGCCAAGAGGTTAAAATTTGGAAGTTCAATTGCTACTAACTAAATCATAGGGTTTTTTTTTTTTAAATCCTAATAATGCTATAATCCTTAGTATCTTATTCCACAAAGGCAATGTCACTAAATTGGAAACAAAATACGGCCAAAATCGTATTGACCAGCACCATCCACTAATGTATTCTGAACAATACCTCCTTGAACTACTTCTTGTCAAGAAAAGCAGTTTGCAAAAAGGACATGTGGTCTTCACCTTCTTTAAAGTTACTTTGTCTAAAAATTGAGTTGGAGGATTCAAAACATAGATATTGAAGAAGAGTGCTTATTTCTGATGGAAGTTACTGCTGCTGAAAAGCCACCAATTTGATACTTAAATAATTAAAAAAAAAAAAACTTTCAAACTTTGAAGCTCAAGAAGGTAAATCATTATTGTATTACAAGCTGTGGAATGTCTTGAGTATCTAATGCCTTAATGGTCTAGTTTATATTAATCAGAATATTTCTACTGATGGACCACTTCAGACAGAGGAGAGAGACTCTACCTCTTTTATTTGCCTAATTTAAGTGTCTGAGAAACAAAATCTCCTTTGTTCTGCCAGACTGTAATGGAAGGACTTCATCTGGGTTTTGGTATTTTCCTTCCCTTATAAAATGTGCTCAGCTAACTATACTATTAATAGTTAGCAACAGTTTGCTGAATTGTTATGTTTTGTAAGGCAACTAATTTAATAAAATCACCATTGTGAAGAATTAAAAGAATACTTGTTAACAAGGAGTTTAAAACATACATATATAGATATACATATAATTTTTCTTAAAAAAAGTAGATACATGGCAAAGAAATCAGTGAGACTGTGCTTTTGAATACCACACAATCCATCTACCACACATGAAAACATTTATTTAAGTGTAGATAGCCTAAGTAAAGTTGGCTACCTCATGGCCAATTTTCATACAGTATTAATAATAATAATAACAATAAATAAAAGGACTTTGAAAAAATGGTGATCTTAAGACTCTTTAAAAGCCCCCAACAGGATAATTATGCTGCATGGCTCTCAAGCAGCATCCTAAAAACTCTTTTCACTCATCTTTCTCCTCTTTAAACCCAGAAGGTTAGGGCTACCTATTCTGCTGTCATTATCCATCCTTCAGCATTTTCTCTCGAATATTCCCCCAATATCCTCCCAAATTGTCCAGCCCTTCATTACTAATTATATTTTTCCCCTCCTCTTTTCTCTCTCGTTTAATATTTTATTAGGTAGAGAAATTTAATCTCCTGACTTCTTTCAATGATCTCTTTTACCCACTGTCCGGATCAATATAATACATCCTAGACTGTAAATATAAGTTAACATGGAATCTTTTGTGAAAGTCTGGCAATACAATAGCAGCCCATGTGTTGTCCACATCATGAACTGGATACAGATTTTTAATTTGCGGTCTTCGGTGAACTTTGTTTTCCTATCATTCAGGTCTCTCCTCTTCCTCTATTTCCTGACAATTCTCAAGCCTCTGTGTGTTTTGCATTTTGGAGTTTTTTTTTTATCTTCCTTTAAAAACTTGTAACTATATGAGTCAAGTTTAATTATTGATAAATTGTGATTTTTTCACCATTAGCTGTATCAACAGCTGACCAGGAAATATCTAATTCACCCTGCATCCATGTCATAGCAATTTCCGTTACTAAAACAATTTAGGAGGAAAAAAGAAGTCACAAGCCAGACTGAAAAACAAGGTTTATTCCCAATGAAAATGAAACAGTGATGCACTGCTGGCCTTAGGCTTAAGGATGTTTTTATCTGTGGGTTCCAACAGCCTCTCAAAATTTCCTTACAATTCTCTTATTTTATACATGGTGAGGGACAGGTTACCTTTTTGCTCACAGACCTCATGAATGAGAGTAGTAGAGTAAATGAAGAGTGGAATAAGATATTCTTACCCAGAAGTCTAGAATCTTTCATTAACTCCCACTTCAGGGCAGATGGATTTAGAGGTAGGTGAAGGGAAGAAAGAACCGCAGGGAAGGGGAGGATATGGGTGTAAAAAGACTACTACTGTAGTAACAGGCACCCAGTTATCTCAAGGGTAAAGAAGAGGAGGAGGACACAGCCCAGGCTCCATATGCAAACCCTTTACCTGGGACAAGGTCAGCTGTCTTCTCCAGGTTGTGACCTGACCGCTTGTTTTTGTGGATGGTGCTGGGTGTCATATAGGGGTATATACGGCCTCTGCATGGGAAACCTAATCTAACTCTATCGAGAAAGAGTTTATTCAATCACATTACCGGTTTAGAGGTTACTTTTCCATTTTCGCCTTGTTATAGACAGAATTGTGGCTCCTTATACTGTGTATGATTCCTTCCTTCCCTCAATATACAGCACTGCCTTTCCCACCCCTGACATTCATGCAGCAACAACGTAAGCATCTGGGACCTACAGAGAGACGGATAGTAAAAGGGCCAGCTCAGAATTGAGTCATTCATGTACGTCTTTTGAAGACCTACAAGTTGAAGAATGGAATAGAAGCCATGAGAAAGTGCACAGCACATGATCTGTGGACTTTTGAGTCAAATAGACCTGAATTCAAAACACATTTTCCCTGCTTATCAGTCTGGTCCCCAATTTCACTATACTGAGACTTAGTTTCTCATTTATAAAATAAAGAAAATACTGTGTTCAAAGAAGGACCTATTATTCCCCTCATTCCTTTTCCCCTCTCACCTCTGGAAGGAAGTTATGCCATCAGAGATAAGGATGTTAACAAAAGAAAGATCTTGTTCTTGTATTTGTTACTGGTTTTTGTTTTGTTTTGTTTTTTTGAGACAAGAGTCTCTCTCTGTCACCTGGGCTGGAGTGCAGTGGCACGATCTCAGCTCACTGCAACGTCCGCCTCCCAGGTTCAAGCAATGCTCCTGTCTCAGCCTCCTGAGTAGCTGGGATTACAGGCATGCGTCATCGTGCCCAGCTAATTTTTGTATTTTTAGTAGAGATGAGGTTTCACCATTTTGGCCAGGCTGCTCTCAAACGCCTGGCCTCAAGTGATCGGCCCGCCTTGGCCTCCCAAAGTGCTGGGATTACAGTGTTATTGTTTTTTATTTTTGGCTTTGATTTTACATCTGTTCCACTCTGAGAACTTTAACGTGCAGAGGACAGCAGATTGTAAAGGTTTAAAGTCCCTAATGAATATGCTTTCACAGGTCTTACCTCAAAGTGCTCAGTCAGTATGAGGCCAGTATCTTCCAGAGATGGGAAAGACAAGATGGAGGTTCAAAATGTCTGAAGAGAACGTTCCCCCTTCAGAAAAAGGGGGAAGAATTGAAAGACTGGGCCATGAATATGATAAGGAAAAATGGAGGGGTAACTGATACCTGTCTCATAGGCTCTTGCAAAAACTACCAGTATATATTTATTATGTGTGTATAACATACAAATATGTGGCTCATGGAAAGTAGTCACCAGATAAATGGTGGTTATTATATTTTATCATTATTATTACAATGACAATATTTACAAGTGACTGGGTGCTTGGAGATGATTTAGTGCGTGTTTCACACTTGTCATTAGCTTTCCTGCTCCATCTTCCCTGTCTTCCCTCCCTTAGTCAATCTGCAAGAGGGAATGTATGATCCACATCTCATATATTCTGAACCTAGAAGCCGCCCAATGGGGCTTTATACAGCTGCCTCTGGGACCTTTCTTATGTGAAACCATTTTTTTCTTGGGATGTCCTACCTGAGGTACCAATATTATATTTTTCCATCAAGACAGATAGTTAGCTCTTATTAACTCTGCTTTCAGTCTTGGGCTTTCGTGATTGAAACACAGTCAAACCCAGAGTGAGTCCTTAGTTCATCAAGCTGTCAACAATGCCTCCACAAGAGGTGGAAACAGAAAATATTATGCCAATAATGGTATGTAAAAAGAAGGGCTCTCTTTTATTGTTAACATCTGGCACAGTTTGTTACAGCGTTCTAACCATGTGGCCAAGCAAGTACTTACTCTGATAAATGAGAATCAACATGGATGCTCGTATACACAGGGGCTCACTACTCCCCACAAAAATTATCCCAGCCTTCCATCCAGTAGCTTTCTTTATAATTTTGTCTTTTTTCTATAATTTCAACCAAATGTCCTTCCAGGTTTGGAGCTGCCCCCCTCGCTACAAAACCTACATTTTGGCAGAAACCCTAAGGCTTTGGAAGGCAAGACATTTCAGGACACTGCTTCATGACTATTCCCATTTTCTTGTCTCGCTCCCCAACCACACACCTCGGGCCTGCCTTCCCCCATGACTTCTTCACAGGGATCAGCCTACACCAAGATAGAAGCAGATCAGGGTCTGTATTTTCTTGACTCCTCACACCATTAACCAGAGTCCCAAGAAAAGTACCCCATAAGTACTCAAGACTGGTTAGTACAATGTAAAAATGAACAACATTTGCTTTAATGTCTCAATGTATTAATCACCTTCTCTTCAGAAAATGAATTTGTTCCCCACTAGTTCCCAAATCCCACACACTGGTGGAATCATATTATTCTGATGCCTAAGATGGGTCCCTAGTGTTTAGGCATGTTATTTAGAGTAGAGCAAACCTGTGAGAAGAGAGATACCATGTCTTGAAGAAGAACTTTTTCTGTTACTTTAGAACCATGCCTGATGATTTTTCTTTCTGTGTGGAATTTTACTTAATTCCTCTCTCTCTCTTCCAGCCCATTGTCAACCTTTTTTTTTTTTTGAGACAGAGTCTCGCTCTGTTGCCCAGGCTGGAGTGCAATGGTGATCTCAGTTCACTGCTAGCTCTGCCTCCAAGGTTCATGCCATTCTCCTGCCTCAACCTCTTGAGTAGCTGGGACTACAGGTGCCCGCCACCACTCCCAGCTGATTTTTTGTATTTTTAGTACAGACGGGGTTTCACCATGTTAGCCAGGATGGTCTCCATCTCCTGACCTCGTGATCCGCCCACCCCGGCCTCCCAAAGTGCTGGGATTACAGACGTGAACCACCACTCCCAGCCCCATTGTCAACTTTTTAATATGGCTTTCCCTTCATGACCACTATCTCCCACATCCCTAAAGAAAAATGTGTGAGACTTAAAAATTGTAGAAATTGATTAGTATTGTTGCTTTGTTTATTAAATACCAACAACTATTTCTTCAGCATCATCTTTTTGGCAGGCACTGTATCTAGGCACTAAGGGCGAGACAGTGATGGAAAAAAGACAACCTCACTTTTAGAAGATTTAGATTCTAGCAATGGGTAAACAGGCAATAAACAGTTAGTATGTAAAATACATAGAATGTCAGGTGGTAATATATGGTAGCAGGGAAAATAAAATCAGAGAAAGAGGCAGAGGAAGTACTATTTTAAACAGTGTGTTTAGGAGCAATATCCTTGATAAGATGACATTTGCAAAGAGACTTGACAGAAGTAAAAGAGTGAGCCATGTGGAAACCCAGAGAAAGTGCATGCCAGGCAGAGGGAACAGCAAGTACAAAGGCCTTGCAGCAAGACTATTCTGCTCCCCTGGAGAAGCCATAAGAGGGTTGATGTGGCTGGTCACTTGATAGGCTATTTATAAGAATGTTGGCTTTTATTCTGAGATGAGAAACCACTGACAGAAGAATTATAAGATCTGATTTGTGCTTTTGAAAGGATTCTTCTGGTGGCTAGCCAGAGAACACAGTATAGAGGTATGGTCAAGGGTGAAAGCAACGAGGCCATAAATGATGGTATCCTTAAACCAGGAGGATTAACATAAAGGTGATGAGCAAAGGCTAGAGTCTGAGTAAACTTAGAAGGTAGAGCTGGCAAGATTGGACAGTGAATTGGTTATGAGATTTTTTTTTTAATTCAACAATGGCATTAAAGTTTTTAGTCTTAAAAAACATAAGAATGAAATTACTAGTTACTAAAATGGGAAAAACAAGGGAAAATAAACAAATGTGAAGGAATGATCATGATCAACAGTGAGGTTTGAGACATGTTATGTCTGAAATGCCTAAAGACATCTCAAAACATCCAAGATTAAGTGATGACTAGACAGCTGGACTCAGGGGAAAAGTCAAGATTGGAATGATATATTTGGTAATCCTTAGCATAGATGATGTTTAAAGTCATGAGGCTGGAGGCACCACATAGCAAGTGATAAGAGATAGAGAAGAGCAGTCTGAGCATTATGCCATGGGGTCACACTAGAGTTTAAAGATCTATGAGGGAGAATCGGCAAAGGGTACAGAAGAAGGAATTGCCAGTGGCATTAGGAAGTAAACCAGTAAATTAGGAGTACAGCACTTCAGAAGCCAAGTAAAGTAATGAGACTGATCATCTGTGTCAAATGTTGCTGGTGGAGAAAGAGAGATGAGGGCTAGGAATGGACCACTGAACTTCACAACAGGAAGTTCATGGGTGATCTTAGCAAGAGCACTTTGGTAAAGAAGTGAAGGCAAACGCCTGATTGGAGCTGGTATAAAAGAAGTACAATATATTGATAATAGGGGGTAGAGACAAACATTTCAAGAAGTTTTGTTGCCATGGGCAACAGAGATAGGAGACTATAGCCGGAGAAAAATAGTGGCTCAAGAAGACTTTTGTTTTTTTCCTTTTAAAAAAAAATGGGGAAAATTATAGCATGTTTGTATGTGAATGGTAATCATCTAGTAAAAAAGGGGAAATCTGATGCTGTAGAAGACAAAAGGGAGAATTGATGGAGAGATTTCCTTAACTAGCAAGAGAGGATGGGCATATGTAAGCAGATAATTGGGTCTTAGAGAGGATAATGGGAAGTTCACAGCTTGCCTTGAGTGGCTGAAGATAACATTCAGTTTCATTCTGCCTGGTTCTCAGCGAAGCATTCTATCTCAACTTGAGTGATCAGCTCAGAGAGAAGACTGTTCATGTTTATACACCACCGGAACTAGCATCCCTATTTTCTTTTCTAAAAATTATGCATGTGTATATGTACATATGTGTTTTTGAGACAGGGTCTTGCTTTGTTGCCCAGTCTGGAGTGCAGGCATGATCACAGCTCACGGCAGCCTCAACCTCCCGAGCTCAAGCTATTCTTCCACCTCAGCATCCCAAGTAGCTGGGACTAAAGTCATGCACCACCAAGCCCAGTTAAATTTTTTAATTTTGTAGAGATGGGGGCGTCTCACTATGTTGCCCAGGCTGGTCTCAAGCTCCTGGACTCAAGCTACATTCCTTCCTGGATTACAGGCAAGAGCCACCACGCCCAGCCTCCAGTCTTTCATTAATTTGTGGATTCGACAACATTCAATTTAGCATTTCCAGTGTGTGAAGTATGAAAATAAAGAGAAAAATCAAGAAAATATGCCTATTGCTTCAAAGAAAATTACAATTTATCAGGATATATAGGATATGTGCGTAAAACACTAAATCTACACAAGTATGTGGTAAACATCATAAAAAAGACACAGCCAAATGCAAGAGTTTAGGGGGAAGAAAAGATGTAATGAGTCAAGCCTGGCTTCTTGGCAAAGGGGACACATGTGGTGCTGGTCCTTCTGAATATAAAGAGAATTTCACCCAACAAAAGACAAGAGAATGGTGCCCCAGGCAGACATCACGGCGTGAGTAAAGGCATTTAGGTGAGAAAACATGGGGAATATATGCGTGTCCTCGGTGGTACTTATGTTATCTCCTATTGCCTGTTTCATTTTGATTTTGTCTTATTTTTGCCTTGTTATAAGCGTCAAAAAAGATAGAATTACTTGGGAAAGATCTGAGACTAAACCTAATCATTCTTGATGTGAGTTATCCATTATTCAATGTCCTTCTTCAAACTCAAGTCTAGCTAATTTTTTTTTAAAATTAAGATATGTGATCTCTGATGTTTTTAAGGATGGAAGCACACTTAAGTGTTGCCAAAGACACAGAACAAATTCAAGACAGAGGCTTGTTTAGAGCCAGGGAGTATATTGTGCATTTCTGCCCTATCCACACACACACAGTGTAATGGCTAGGTGAGGTCACTTTGTTTAGTTATTTCTTCCTGAGTCATAATGAAGAGAAGAGGGTAAACGAGGTTTCATATTTGTGTATTATCTGAGAAAGTGATGACAAGATACTTTCTGAGCACATGCATTCAACAAGTTTTGATGGCCTCCTATGATGGACACCATGCTGGGCTCCAGGAAATGTAGTGGCTATAGAGACGAAGAACATTCTTTCATTCCTTGATCCTCTACAAATGCATATTGATGGAATGGATTCAGAGCTGGACAAGGAAATCTGTCTACCACTTCCACCCAAGTAAAGAGTTTCTACATTTTAATAACAGTATCAGAGATTTATAATTTTCAAAGCAAACTGACATGTATTACTTCATTTACCTGCCCTACTCCTGCCCCGGTATGCATTCAGCTTAGCTCCTGTCTCTTCACCTTCCCCACTCCACACACATTGTGACTGAACACTTGTCAAGGATACCAGCTCCAGGGATATGTTAGCAAGAGAACCCTCTGCAAGCAAGCAAGAAGTTTTACAAGAAATTTCAGGTTTCTCTGTGAGTTTCTAGAAACAATTTCTAAATGGGTTTCTTATTTAAAAATAACACAACTGTGTAATAATGACCCTATAAATGTATCTTTATCCTCTGAATTACAACAGAGAGATCTTAGCTTATTGTGCTTCTCCTGATCTTGATTTTTTTTTCTTTTCTTTTTTTTTTTTTTTTTTTTTTTTTGATATAGGGTCTGGCTCTGTCAGCGAGGCTGGAGTGCAGTGTCACAGTCTTGGGTCACTGCAACCTCTGCCTCCCAGACTCAAACCATCCTCCCACCTCAGCCTCCTGAGTAGCTGGGACTATAGGTACACACCATTATACCCAGCTAATTGTTGTATTTTTGGTAGAGACAGGGTTTCGCCATGTTGCCCAGGCTGGTCTCAAACTCCCGGGTTCAAGCAATCCTCCCACTTTGTCCTCCCAAAGTGGTGGGATTACAGGCTTGAACCACTGTGCCTGACCTCTGATCTTGATTTTAAAACTGTACTTTTTGGACTGTGACAGAACAAACAAAAAATCTAATTTATGTGTTACAATACATGGATGATCTTATTATACCTTTTTTCAAGGCATATGTTTTCATTTCTAGAAGGTAGAGGGGTGCATGCCTCCCATAGTCTTCCTTTATCACCTAATGGGCTATCTTCTCCTCTTTCCTCCTTGTCCAGAGTTGGGGCAAAGCAATGACTCCTGTGCTGTTCTGTTCTAAAGTAGGAGAGGAGTGCTTGGATGACAGCAGATAATTTCTACCCTAGCCAGCCCACTCGTAAGGCCTGAGTCAACTGGCTACCCGTTATGACTGAAAAAAGGACTCTCCACATTGTCTTGACCTTCAATCCTCCTCCTCTTCACATTGAGTAGAGGGGAGACTGCTGACGTCTTATGGGCTATAGGTCTCAACTTCCAGTTCACAAGAAATAGAAATAAATAGTGTGTATGGGCTTTATAATTTACAATATTATTATGAAAAATGTAGAGCTGGCCTTATCAATTCCATTTTACAGATGAGGAAGTTGAGTCCCATAGGAGTTAAGTACACTAGTACAAAATCGCCCACAGCTGGTGAAGCCCTGTGTCAAACCCAGCTTTTCTGCCTGTATGTCCAGTGTGCTCCCCAACACTTTGTGCTGCTTCTGCAAAGCAGCGCTGAGCAGGCATGTGTCTAAGGATGTTTGTATGTTTTACAAAGTACCAAAATGGTTTAACGTTCCCTAACTCCTCCTTCGTTTATTTCTGCAATCTATAGCCCAGAGTAATGTTCCTGGTTAAGTGTAGTCTTTTCCTCCTGTCTTGGCTCTTAGCATGCAATAACTATCCCTGGAATAGCATTAAGTCACTTGAGTGAACCGTGTAATAAATGAAACAAACCCAGACTTTGGAGCCTAACACTCCCAGTTCAAATCTCAGCTTGGCCACCTATGGGCTCTATGGCTAGCAGCAAGTCATTTAATATTTCTAAGAATTAAATTATTTATCTGTATAATGGGAATATTAGATTTACAGTATAGTTTTAACAAAAATTTTAGATCTTACATGTAAAGTACCTGACACATAGTACATAATCAATGAATCATGTACTTTTTGAGCATATATACTTAAATATGACATGTAGAGCCTAACAGCTTAGATTGAACTCTGCTCTGCCACTCACTAACTCTGTTAACTTAGAAAAGGTAACTGCTCTGTACATGAGTTTTCAAATTTATGAAATGATGTCATAATATTATCAAGATTATCCTAAGGATTAAATGCATTCATACATTTAAAACTGTGTCCAGAATATTAAAAAGCATAGCTACATTATTACTATAATTATCATCATTACATCCTCAGTGGGGATGAGTTCCTGTTCTTCATCTCTAAAATGGAGATATTAAGACAAAACGATCTCTGTCTAGACAAAGTGATCCCTTCTAGTATTGGCATCTTATGATTACGGGACTTCCTCTTGGCGGAGTGGGACGGAGTACCCAGAAGAGAGGAGAACATTGTAGAGGAAAAGAAAAACAAGAGGAAGGTGAAAGAAGGCCACAAAAATAAATTCTGCAGCTTCACAGTGCTGTTGCTCAGAGGATGCCCTCGCTGATGGTTGCTGAAACCCTCTCCACATGAGGCCACAGTCAAGTTCATGGTTATTTCCATCTCCTCCTAAAGCCATTCCGTGGGTCCCCTCTGTCTCACTGAGGAATGCCTGGTACTTCCACCTGGTACCTCCACATCCATCCAGCTCTTTGGTCCTGGACTACTCCCTCCCCCGCACACACTAATGTTAATTTCCACTCCTGAGGACACATGCTTTCATCCCTTGTGTGTGCCGCATGAAAAGTGAAAACTGCTAGGCCCTTGGAACAGGGTGGAGAAAGAATAGGGATGCTCAGGCGGGCCCTGACCCTCAGCTTGGCTCAGAGCTCCTGAAGTGCTTATACATTGCACAGACATGAGGCCTGAGGAGTGTGTGCATGTGTGTGTCTACATTTCACACAGAGGCAGTAGGAAGCAATACTTACCCACCCACCTTCTCTGCATAAAGGGGCACCCTGGTGTCCTTCATGTCCAGAGAGCAGACTGAATGAGGAAGGTCACAGTTGAAATGGGTTTCAGGGCCAAATGATTGTCCCTGCAGACATTAGTTTGCAGTGCAGAACCAATTTGAAAATGTGGCATGATCAGCAGTCTCGCCCGAGGAGAGACCAGGACTGGTGGAAAGGGATGTCATAAATCAAGGCTCAGTTGCCCTGAGTAGGGAGCCCTGGCTGAAGCAGCCCAGGCAGCTGTGAGGCAGGATTGAGATGCATTGGCAGAGCTGTGACGGTGACCCCCAGACTGAAATAATTGGGGTTGGGGTAGGTGCACCGGGGGTCAGACTCAGGGGCACTGGAAGAATATATGGGAGAAGAAAGCTTTCAAAAGACCTGCCTAGACATGACAGGCTTTGGTCAGAGTAATTATCTGCCATGTTCATACGCACTAAATTCACTTTTAAAGGAGAAACACACGCTCCCACAAATACACAGGCACAAAAGGAAAGAAAACCCTTCTGGAAGAAAACGAAGTACTGTAGTGTAGAGCAAAAACAATAGACCCCAGAGGGAAAAGGTGATTGAAACTTAAAAGAACTTCATTTCAAGGCAAACAGTGCCCTCTAGAGGCACGAACGCTAGATGCGGGCAAAGTTGAACAAAAGAAGTTCAGTGAAATGAAGTGCTGGAGATGACCCTTCTGCTTTAGACGTTCTTGGAGATTTTGTTCCAGGTTAAGGGAGCAAGGAGGAAGACCCTAACCATTTCCTACTTCCGAATGCATGTCCATGAGCCTGTCATTCTCGTGCCTTCCTCAAAAGACTGGGATAACTCCAGGCACCGCAAAGAGACATTTTGCCAAACACAATTTCAAATAAAATGCTGTTAGAGCAAATGTCGTATTTCAGTCTGTGGCACTAGAAGCGAGGAATTTTCATAGAGAGTGTCATAAAGAGGAAAATGTAATATAATTTGGGTCGGTGGGAGAGGGCAGAGGGTATAAAACAGATTTTTTGAGAGCCTATATCTTGAGTAATTAGATCAATAAAACTCCCTCCAGAAGTCATTGCTTTCAAAAGCATGACACCAAAATATAGAGTCCTGGTAAGGAGAATTTCAAAGGCAGAATGTTTTAGTCAAAGAGTCTCCACCATGGGTTCCTCATGAACCCTTAGACCACTCTAAATCCTCCTTTTGTGAATCCCCACATGCCCTCGACTTTGATTCTATCATCCCTATCTCTCCCTTCTTCTCTTCCACCACTTTCCACAGTTCCTCACCAGTCCACAGGGCAACATAGCCGAGTGAAAAGACCACAAGCTTTGAAGCTAAACAGATGTGGACTCCAAGTTCAAAACCGTTGACTTCAGGCCATATACATAGTGATCTGAGTCTCGTCTGCATCCTTACCTATAACGGCCTTCTCACTGTGTCAGTGGGAGGAGGGACTGGCATAATAAAGTGAGGTGTCTACACTGTGAGGACACAGAGCTGGAGTTCAACAAAAATTCATGACCTCCCCTTTCTCTTCCCTGTCACTGCTGAGTAACACCAGAGGCTTCAGCCTGAGCTTTCTGTCTCTATTTTCTTCTTCCCCAGTCCACACTGCACACCAAGAACTACGGAACAAACTTCCTAACTCACTATTTCATCAGGCCATCCCTTATTTCACAACCATCATCTGCATGATAAATCCAAACCCTCAAGCATCCAATTTATCCCCTTCAATTCATACCCAATTTATCTTCACACCTGATATCTCACTGCTGCTCAGTACTAACCTTCTAACATGGACTGCCTTCTACTTGCCACCCCAAATGCACTACTCATGACTTTCCCTTTACTGCCTCCATTTGGGAAGCTACTTGCCCGCACTTACTCCTTGCCCTTCTCCCAAAATCCGTATTCTCACCATCCTTCTGGGCCAAACTCAAATCCCATCTCCTCTATTGAGTTTTCTCTGGCTATTCCCTGGTGACCTGTGGACGCTTTGAGATTCTAGAACACATTGTGGTTGCAATTTTAGCCTCATTAATATGAAAATGAACACTCTAAGCTTGGTAAGAAGGATGCACACCTGCAAGTATTGACATGGAAAGATTTTTCTAACATCTTGATGACTTCGAGTTAAAAACAACATGCCCTTTCTGAGCCATTTCTGTTTTTTAAAGTGTGTGTGCGTGTGTGTGCATGTGTGTGTGCAGTTCTGCGCATGTGTGTATGTGCGTGTGCACGTGTGTGCATACGTGCGTGTGTGCGTGTGTGTGCGTGTGTTCGTGAGTGCTAGTGTGCGTGTGCATGTGTGCTCAGTGTGTGTGCATGTGTGTGCACCTGTGCACGCATGTGCGTGTGTGTGTGCATGCACGTGTGCGTGTGTGTACACATGTGCGTGTGTGCACACGTGTGTATGTGCATCTGTGTGTGAGTGTGTGTGAGAGTGTGTGTGAGTGTGTGAGTGTGTGTGTGTACCTAGACATATAAATGCACAAGGATGCCAGGGAATTTTTCACTTTCTATTTTATACATTCTGTGTTGTTTCATTTTTTTTTTACTGAGCATGTACACAGTTTTACATTTTAAAAACTTTTCTTTTTAATTTTTTTATTTTTTATTTATTTTTTATTTTAATGTTTACTTATTTATTTTTTGTAGCGATGAGGTCAGGAACTCAGGAATGTCAAGAATGTCATTGCTTTCCAAAATCAGAGGTTAGGTCTCACTCTGTTGCCCTGGCTAGCCTTGCCCTGCCCTTGAGCTCGACCTCCCCAGCTCAAGCTAGCCTCTTGCCTTGGTCTCCCAAAGTGCTATGATTACAGGCATGAGCCACTGCGCCAAATCTAAAAAACGTTTTTCAAATAACTCAACCCGCATTCAGTGAGCACCTACTTGTGCCAAGCACTGACCTAGGTGCTGGGTATTTTCCAAGGTGGTCCCTACTTCCTGCAGAGTTGAGAGTTCACTGGGAGAGAAGCCAGCAGAACACCTTGGTGGGGATATGCAAAGTGATGTGAAATAGTGAAACAGTGCAGGGGGATTCAGAGGAGCACGAGGGCAGCTCCATCCAGGGAATTCAGCCAGGGCTGAGCAAGAGAAGATCACACTGGAGTCGTAACGGGAGGAAGAGTGAATGTCCATGAAGTGGAGAAGAAAGAATCAGGCATTCTTGCTGGGGGCGGGGCGGGGGCGGAGAAAAGTGCACACAAAAACAAATAAGCATTTGAGTGCTTGTCTTCTCTAGAACGTAGCGAGTAATTTTGTGTGGACAGAGAATTGCACACAGGGTATGGAGGCGGGAGATAAGACTACAAAGAAGGGCTGGGGTCTTATGGTGAAGATCCTTGTGTGATGAGATTGGAAATTCATTCTTTATACAACAGGGAACACAGAGGGTTTTAAGTATAGGCACAGTATGATCATTTACTTCCTGCTATTGTTCTTTAATTATTTCAGGTTTATATTTTCTATGGCTATTGCACATATCTTGGACCTCTCCCCTTATGGAGTTCAAAGCTCTCCAGGAGAGCAACAGAGGCAACTGGGAACTTGTTCCCAGCCAGAGCCCTGCATAACTGAAGCACATTTTTCATGATTCTGACTAGTATGTAAAAACAGTGTCTATCTCGGGTATAATGCTCTGGTTGTAGCCCTGGCCCAGGGACATAGCATTTCATTTCTCAGAGTTACTCTCTGATAGATCAACGCAATAGACTTCCCAACACGCCCCTCTTCCCCCTCTTCCCCCTCTTCCCCAACCCCGGCCTGCAAACCCAGCTTCCACAGGGAGGCCTTGCACAGGCAGAGCCCATCCCCCATGGCTGCTTTTGTGAAGGTGCTGGAGGGACGGCTGCTTGGCCCAGGGAGTATCCACATGGCTCCCAATGATAACACCTCAGGCAGGAGAAAAGAAAAACGGTTTTCCGCTGACGGCAGTGTGTACAGCCAGCTGAGCTGTTTGGCACAGTCTCTGCAGCTGTGTATTCATGATGCTATATTTAAGCAAAGAAAAAAATCTCTGAATGATATAATTAATACAAGCTGAAATTTGGTTGACCATTTAAATATTTGTTTGCTTCTCCCTGCCAAATATTGGCTTCATGAGGGACAAAGTTGGACCTCAGGCAGGAGCCCCCCAAAAAGTTTAAACCCACTGTGCAGAAAAACAGGCACAGATTCTGCCACATGTGGTGCCACTTGGCTGAATTTCCCAATGGTTCAAATGATTTCTATGGCAAATCCTCCTGGTGGATGCAAGGAAAACAGAAGCACCGTTTCTCATTCTAGGCAGGAAGCAGGTGACACAGAGCAAGCACAGGGGTGAAGAGGCTGGAAGAGTGAACCTATTTGGATCTAGTTCAGGTAAGGCAGATTTAGATGAGAAATGGAGATAGCCATGCTGATGCTGTCGGAAAACTACACTTACCCCACACAGAGTGTCTCCTGTTCCTCCAAGCCCTGAACTACCTACTGCTTAATCTGAGCCAGATGTGCCCACAAACATGTTCTCCCTCCCCTTCCTTGGGGCCCAGTATTTGTCCATGGAGGACATCCTTATGGATAAAGGCTTTAGACTGCCCCTGTGAAGAAAGCTGGGAGTCTAATTATACTTTCTTCCTTGCTTAGGTTTTAAAGGCACAGTGAGATGAACCCGGGAAATTGAATCCAAGGTTGGCAGAAATTAAGTCAGTCTGGCGCTTCCAGCTAATTCCTTTCTCTTAAAAGTCATGGTAAGACCGAATAGAATTAAGATGATTCTGGGCCAGGGAACTCAGGAATGTCATTGATTTCCAAAATCAGAGACACTCACACCCTGAAGTCCAGAGAGAAAGTGCACTGTGGATCAGTGGGTCTGGCTTCTAAAATCAATGCTATGAAGGCTGGGTGGTCGGTCAAGCAGCACTTCATCCTGAATCCCTTACCATAAACAGCTTCAGACAGAAACAGGCCATGAGGTCTGATGTTTATCCTACTACTTCTAATTCCCAAGTCCTGGTGTCTGATTTCTTCACTCTCCAGACCACTGAAAGGAACAGTGGAGCAAGCGAGAGGGCCCTACAACCAGGTCTACTCTGTGTGAAGGTGGGATGGTGGGAGAGAAAGCCAGAGAAACAAAGGATGAAAATGAACTTTTAATACACGATGACTCCACAAATAGACTAACTGGGGACTCAGTCAATCAGGACTCCTTCCACTCTGCTGTCCAATTATACTATTGCTTTAGTTTTCAAAGCTTCCCAGAAAACTTTTTAGATTGTTAGAACTAGAAAAGAGCTCAGAGACAACTTGTCAGAAGTAATCAATTTTACAGAAGTAGACAATCAAAAATACTGTGGGACTTGCCCAAGGTCACGCAGCTCGTCAGTGGTAGAGCAGCAGCTACAGTCTGGGTGTTCTTCGGCTGCCCAGCCCTTTCTACAGTCCTGTCCCACCTGTATGACACTGTTTGGTGGTTCTTTCATAGATTTGATGGTTTTTATTTCCCCCTCAATAATGAGGCATTTACTGTATATATTTTTTTAAAGTCTTAAATATCTATGAGTGGTAAACAGCTTTACACAAGTCTAATACTGTGGAGTCACTGTGAGTGCACTCTGGAATCAATGATCACATTTTGGCAAATGAGTTTTCTTCAGACTAAATACACAAATTCTCTGCTGGAGCTCAAATTGGGACATGTATTAATTAGCGAATGGTGCAGTTTTATCATGGATGTGTCCCTAGGCTCTTCAAATACTTCCCTATAAACAAAAATCCTTGTTACTCTTACATATTATCATTTTGAAGTTCAAAAACAAATTAGGTCATGGATTTGAAATAGACCTTATGGGGGTCTGATTTCTCAGCAGGTGTATGGTTTAGCAGTGTTTAGAAGAAAGGACGGAGGGAGTGGAGGCCTGATGGGAAATGTGTGTCCCCAAAGCCTACAGCTCTAGAAGGTTTCACCCAGCTGTTAATTGCAAACCAAACAAATCCTCATCTTGTTCCAATTGAGGGGCTAAGTGTGTAAAATTTACATGTAAGGAAAGAGAAAAGGGGGCCACCCAGCAGGAGCCCTTTTCTCTGCCCTGAATCCAGATCACCCTGAGTGATTTTACACCTTTTTATTATTATAAATCAGAGCCTTAAGGACATCAGAAATGTTGGGTATAACACAAAACTGATCTCTTTCAAACTGAGAGGTTTTGACATAATTGGTTGGCAAATATGTTAGGCAAAGAAAATGATGTGTGGATTGCCGAGATCTGTGATTATTTTTTGAAAGATTTTCCTGAATTTTCAGTCTTTAAATGGGCAAGCCCTTCTTTTGGTCGACCGATCTGGTTCCTTAGCAGGGTTTTTCCCAGCAGATGAAGGTCCCCGGAATGATCCCTAGTAGGGGCAAGGGCAGGGGAAAATCACTCTTGCACCTTCCAGTCTCCCCAACCTTCTCTCAAACATTCAGGTAACGCCAGGAAAATAATGACATCAAGACCTTTCAAGAGGAAAGAATCCAACACACACTAGGCTGTCGAAGAGCAGAGAATTAAGATGAAAAAATAATCATACCAAGCCAGTCTTGGTAACTGATATAATGATTTATTTGTTCACTGGGCAAATATTTATGAGCATCTACTATGTGTTAGGCAATCGTAAACACAAAAATACATCTGTATCAGTCAGAGAAGGCTGGAATTTGTTGTGACAACCACCGAACTCCAAACTTTCAGCAGCTCAGCATGAATATTTCAAACCCAATGCTCAAGAGGCAGCCCTGCATTCCACAGCTTCACTAGCTGGAACATGTGGCCTCCAAATTATTAAAGAAGGGCACAAAAGGGTTGAAGGATGAATGGGATGCTTTATGGGCCGGGCTCAGAAGAGAGTTACATCACTTCTGACTGCAGCCCATTGGACAAAACTCTAGCACCTCCTAGCTTCTGGCAAAACTAAGAAACATAGGGAGCAATGGGTATTTGTTGAGCACAAATAGTCTTTGGCACATATAATTATAGATTCTGCCACATTTCACGTGGTAGAACCCCTATCTTCTCCAAGAATAAACCTATGAAGTGATTAACCACAAGACCCCTCCCCTTCCTAACAGTGGTGAAAAGGGGAGATGACTTTCATCAACCTACTTCCTAGTCCACCCACTCTCTTGAGTGTAGACCCAATTTGGGGCACTCTTTCTGACTCACATACACCTCCTGCCAGTCCACACCTATCAACCCATTGACTCTTGTTTTTCTATCATGATTCAGGTTCTTCACAAGTCTCACTCTGACCCGTAACAGTCTCTCTCCGGCCACCAACTGGACCTACAGATTCTTTATATAACATATGTATATTCTTCACATACCATGCATATATTCTTCACATAGCACATGTTATTCTTCACATAGCATGCCATATATTCTTCATATAGCATGTTATTTACCTCACTAGCAATGCATATTTCTTCATATAGCATGCATATATTATTCAATAAAGGGCATGCATATATTTATTTCATATAGCATGTGTAATCCTTTCAATATAGCCATGTATATTTTCTTCAATAGCATGCATATGGTTTCTTCACATTAGCATTGTGTTGTATTTCTTCAATATACTTGTATATTTCATATAAACCATGCATATATATCTTTCATATAGCATGTGTATATTCTTCATAATAGCATGTATTAATATTCTTCACAATAGATGCAATTATATTCTTCCTAATAGAATTTGTATATTCCTCATATAGCTCTGTTGTATATCCTTCATATAGCATGTGTATATTCTTCACACAGCATGACTATTTTCATATAGCCTATGGGTTAATTTCTCTTCACATAACATGCATAACATGCATATATTCTTCACATAGCATGTGTATATTCTTCACATAGCATGTGTATATTCTTCACATAGCATGCATGTATTCTTCCTATAGCATGTATATATTCTTCACATAGCATGCATATATTCTTCATATAGCATGCATTCACTGAGCCTGAAGTAGATGCTTTTTTGAGAAATGGGAGCAGATGATTTACTTTTCCATCTCATACTGCAACAAATTCTTTCCTGCCTTTGCTTGCACTATAGCCCCAGACTGGCATGGCCCCTCCTCTTCATGTATCTCAAGTCTTTCTAAGACCTCACTAAAATTCTACCACCTGCCTTAAGTTTCTGTCCTCATACACACTAACTTACATAATCATTTTTTAAAAAAATACTTCAGACTTCTTTTCATCAAAAAGATTATAAGCTCTTTAAAGAAAGGAAGAAAGCCAGGATTCATCTCATAGTTCCCCCAGCACCTTCCTATGGTGGTGGGTACAGAAGCAGCTCTCCTGAACCTCCCAAGGGCACTGAACCACTTCCTTTATGTCACTCTGGACAGCAAATTGTGCCCATAATTTTGCCCTGGAATCTGAGTGGCCCCAGAACACTCATGAAAAGGACTGGAACAACAACAACAACAACAACAAAACAACACAGGCAATAGGCTGAAGGAAGATAACATGAAAAAATGCATGTCTGGGCTTTCAAATGTCTTAGAGCTGGGTTCAAATTCTGATGTTTCCACAGTTGAGTGATCATAGGCAAATTACCTCTCTTTTCTGAGTCTACATTACTACTGAAAATATGCATTTGGAACATTTGCCTTTCAGTGGTGCTCTGAGGACTAATGGTGACATACATATGAAGTTTTCAGTACTTTTCTAAGTGAACCCTTAAAAATACTTATACTTGCCTGGCACAGTGACTCATGCCTATAATCCCAGGACTTTGGGAGGCTGAGGTGGGCAGATTACCTAAGGTCAGGAGCTTCAGACCATCCTGGCCAACATGGTGAAAGCCCATCTCTACTAAAAATATGAAAATTAGCCGGGTATGGTGGCAGGCGCCTGTAATCCCAGCTACTCGGGAGGCTGCAGCACAAGAATCACTGGAACCCACGAGGCAGAGGTTGCAGTGACCCAAGATCATGCCACTGCACTCCAGCCTGGGCAATAGAGTGAGACTCGGTCACACGCACGCACACACACACACACACACACACACACACACACACACAGTGATATGGACCTGGACGTTTTTCTCTTATTCTCTGTCTACTCTCAACCTGATGGTTCCTGCTTGCTTCTTTTTAAGTTTCTCTAACTCTACCTATGGTGAACATCAATCCTATCGAGTTTTTGAATTCCCTAGGAAAATGCCTCTAAGTTACTTATGCAATACAATGCAACCGTGCTTCAGAGAGTTTTCTGGTCAGTTTTTGGTTTAAATCTGGATCTCTGTCCAATCAACAGTGGCAATCATGTCAAGGTGACGAAGTCCAAAACTCAATGACTCATGTGTAAGGAATGGCCTGCACCTTTTTAAAAAAAAAATAAAGAGATTATGTAACTAGCAGATACTGAGTTGTTGGTCTCAACAAATATTCACCAAAAAAAACAAATGTGGTGATCTTTCACTGAGCCCACTGTCTTTGTTGGAATACCTCAGACACAAATAACTAGCAGAGCAGTACTTCCCCGGGCAGATAAATCACCTGTGGATCTTATTAAAACTACAGATTCTAATCCATCAGGTCTGGAGTGGGACCTGAATTTCTAACAAGCTCCCAGGAGATGCCATCATTGATACTGCATGGACCACTCTGAGTGGTAAGGTAGAAGAGAACCGAATCAGTGACTCTCTCTTGCATCCTTCCTGCATAAGTGGTATATTAATGTTATTGGCAAATTCTTTTTAGGAAGCTTGAGAGAATAGAGTACCAAATTAAATGTTGTTTATTGTCTAAGCAGCAAAATTGAAAGAGGGTAATGCAGGACATTGGGTTACTTGCCTTTCCCAGTACCTGTTGTGTAACTGCACTCTTCATCTCTCTACATCTATGAGTACCTGTTCTTAGTTACTTTATATGTCCATTATCTAGTGTAGTGCTTGCCACATACATAGTAGATTCTCAACAAACATGTATTGAACAGAAATAAATTTCTCTTTGGTATGCCCTAAAATACTTAGTGCACACAGCAGGCACTCAATAAAAGCTTGTTGAATGAATTAATAAAGATGGAAAGAAGTAATGACTGTGGTCCTGTGTAGAGTAAAATATTATTTATCATCAACATCATCTGAGCAAGATCATCTCTTAGGGCTGGATGGGCACTGAGGGAAATAACACTGATGTTAGACCAAGTCCTTGGAAATGAGTAGGCCTCAGCTGACAATCCAAATTGGTTTGGGTACCATCTGGTGCTATGATTGAAGCATTTTTCATGCTCACTAATAAAGAACTCAGACTGGCTTTAGGGAGGAATGGGTCAAACCAGTGACTTCTATGGGCTGAGCAGGGAAGCAGCCCAGAGTGGCTGCAGAGGGCTGCCTCTTATTTGGGCTGCCATTTCCTCCTGCCCATCGCCAGGAATGTGCCCTATAAGGAAAAAATGCAAACTCCAGGGAAGAGCTCCAGGGCCTAGGCTTTGTGAGCAGCCCACCAGGGAGTACCTGACTGCAGGCTGGAGCGTATGAAAAGCTCCTTTCTCTGCACTTGGCTCATAAAAGAAGCGCCATGGCTCGAATCCACCAACTCCCTGCAATCTCCAACAGCAGAGCCGCTCCGAGACCTGCAGACAGGCAGGGGGACAAACGACGGGGAAATGCTGCCAATACGGGGAACAAAAGCTTGCTCACATTGCTGGAGTTACACGGGATGTAGCCTAGGAGTTTTGCTTTCATGGAAAAGAAAAAAAAAAGAATATTTAGAGTCTGGGATGGAGAGGACAGAACAGAATTATTATTCTTCATGAGGAAAACCAGGGAAAACTGGAGGACATCACCAAAACAGAAGCGTTTTTATAGAGCCAACAAATTTCATTTAACAAAATGGTTGAAATTATGTGTTCTTTCTTCAATCTTCACGTCTTTAAAATTAGATCCCCAGTGAAATTCTCAGAGAAAAACCATGGGAGCTTCTTTTACTCCCTCTTGTTTCTTTTGCTTTATTTCTTCTTTTCTCTTTTCTGCTCTGTCTGGAATGGACTAAGGAATGGCAGTGCCTGTTGACAAAGAGATTGATAAGGATCAGAATTGAAAGTCATTCTCAAAATTTATCTGTAGCCCAAATTGAATTTAGAGAAGTGTCCCTAACTACTGATAACTAATAATAAATAGCAGTTTTTAACCACTTACAATGTGCCAGGAACTATTCATAGCACTTTACCCACACTAACTCAATTGTACAATCTACTCCTAGGATGATATGGTATCCTAGGTGGGTACCATAATAATCAATGACATTTTAAACATGAGGAAATTGTAAAACAAGAAGTTGAAGTAACTGTCTCTGGGTCTCTCAGAGAGTAAGCCATGAAGTCCTGATTGAAAGCCAGTAAACCTGGCTTCAGAACCTGCTTGAACACCTCACTATGCTGCCTCTGAGAAGGACCATCAGCCCTTGGCCCAGTCGCCATGGTGACTCCCTTCCACGCATCCCTCTCCAATCACTGGGTAGACAGCCTGACTTCCTCTGGCTTTGGTTTTGTCTCTGGACACCACCTCTTAATCATTCCCCTCTGTTTCATTCGTTGAAGTCAGCTCTCAGGCAAATGTCACCGAGGCTCCAGAGACACCCACCCGACAGCCCCATTCTGGTGTCCAAGTCCTTGTGCTCTGGGAGGGGAAATGGAAACATTCAAGCGCCTCTCTGTGCTCCTTCAACCACCTAATTTTGCCTCTCATTTAACCCACTCTACCCTCTTTTCTTCATGATAATTTTTAACATCTATTTTCTGCACTGTATTTAGGTACTTGTCCATATTCATTCCACTGCCTTAAATCTACCTTATTACTCTCAAACCTTGGGTCAGTGTCTCCAGCACTACAATCTCCTCAAAAGTGGAAACCGTGGACATTCTGCATCTGTATTTCCCCCACAACATAGCAGAGATGTTGAGTGAATAAATAAATGAACAAATAAAACTACTATTGTCTTTCTTTACCTCTTATTCTTCTGATCCCAGAAAGTGGAAAATAATAATAATAATCTCATAGTTTAAACTTCTGGCAGCTAAGTAATGCTGGGATGAGTGTGGTGTGTGTATTATGAGGACATCAGGAACCTGAGATTATCACCCAAGTAAATGAGGCCCAGGGTTGGCTCCAGTCCTTATTTTCTGCTGAGACATCTCCCTTCATTATCTTTTAGTCTAGGAACTCTGACCTCAATGACCCAATTGGAGTAGATTGCTGCTTAAGGTTTTCAGAAGTAAAAGTGGCATCCTTGGTGGGGAGGGAAGCAAGAGGGGAAGAGGAAGGTACTTGAAACAGAACTTTGGGACCAGTACAACTGCTTAGAGGCTCATGAAAACCAAAGAAAATGGAAAGAAAGAAGCATGTCATCTGAATTAAATTCCTGGAAGCCTCATGGGTTGTTTTTCTCTAGGTTTTCAGCACACAAGCTGGAAGTTAGAGGATGCTTCAATGTGCTCTCCAGCTCAGGCACTCTGTTCTGAGAGAATAAGAAGATAAACCTGTTCATCTCCCTCTGCCTTCCAATCAGTCCCTTACTTGATCTGCATTCAGCCTTCGTGTTGTTCAGCATCCCCCCAGCAAGTTGTGGTTAAAAGAGCATAGGTTCTGAGGTTAAACAGTCTTCCATCCAAAGCTCTTTTCCATAATTTGTTTATTATGGGATCTTGGACATATGATTTAATTTTTCTGGTCTGTCATAAGATGAAACGAGGCATCATAGACAAGCAGCTCAGCTCTGGCTCATGTAGTACTGAGTAATGTTGGCCAGATTCCCCACTTTTCTTCCAAGCCCTCCAATTTTCTTCTTTGTTCTTTCCTTCTTCAGACTTTTTGTTCGTACATCTTTACAATCTCCCCTTAACGGCTTACAACTATTTTTTCTAAATTCTTAAGTTTAATTCCAGCTCCAAGTTGAAAGAAAAAGGAAACAGAAAAGTCATAAAGGTATTCAGCTTGAAAATTATAAATGGAAAAGCACTGCAAATCAGCCATGGCCTGAAAGGAAATAAAATGTTATTGAGATTCTGTGAGTCTGGAGGCACCATCTGGGAGTAAAACTTGTGAAGAAGCAAATCAAATCAGTGTTTTCTTCATTCAGAAGATACTTTTGCCTCGGGGATCATAGCAGCCTTAAGCAATTTTGAGGGGTGGGCCCTGAAGCAGTGTGTATTAGAGAGGAGAGGGAACAAAACCTACTGTGCTGGAGCCCCTAATTAGACATGTGACTCCCACCAAATCAATTTGTCTCCCTCAGCCTTTGTTGCTTTGGCCAACCATCAAGCTTATGCAAGACTCCTACGAAAGAGCATAGCTAATTTCATAGCACTTGCTCTCCTGAATCTTATCACCATGTATATTCTGCAGGAAGGACTCCTGAGAATATACGCTATCAGGAAACTACCTTTTTACTTTTGCTGCACTCTAGTAACAGGAAAAAGAATTACAAGAAGACAAGATGTTAGGTAAGCAAGCTAATATAACATGTCCTTCAGGTTATAGTCTAAACTCAGGAACTACTCAGTGCAGTTTCCTATAACATCTCTGTTCGCAGTATGAGGAATGAGATATGCACAAATAACATATAAGGTAGATAAAGACTTATGCTTGAAGTAGGATGCATAACAAGGGAAGTTCCAAAGAAGAACAGCTCAGTCACTTCTAGGAGAGAAGTACCAGGAGGGAAAGCTTTATGGAGAAGGTAGTTTTTGAGTTAAGAGTTTAAAGCCTGAACAGGATTTGTCAGGTGAAAATGGAAGGTAGAACAATCCAGCTGTGAGTACCACAAAAGCCAAGCACAGATGGGAAAGGATAGGATGTATTTTTAAAAGAGTGAAGAATTCAACTGGGAAGGAGATAGAGAATATATAAGAAAATGATGAATGGAGGAATGGAAAAGGCCAGAGGACGTGGGCAGGGAGGGTGCTGCATTTGAGATTAATAAATTTCAACAATGGAAAGCCATAGAGCTGCTGATGTGCAGAAGACAACCTAGTGTTTGCCTTCACATGGAGACTGATCTTCAGGGAAAAATATTTCCTCTCTCATATCCTTATACAGACTTTAAGTAATCTATGCCTTCCACTAAGATCCCACATTTATCCTCCCCATTTTATCATTGGATAGGTGAATTATTGATCTTAAAGCTGGAAGGGAACCCAGAGATTATCTAGTTCATGCTCCCACATTATTGATTTTAAAAGCTGAAGCCAGGCGCAGTGGCTCACACCTATAATTGTAACACTTTGGGAGGCTAGGCTGACAGATCGTTTGAGCTCAGGAGTTCAAGAGCACCGTGGCCAACATGTCAAGACCCTGTTTCTACAAAAAACAAAAAAAAATTAGCTGGGTGTGGTGGTATGTACTTGTTGTTCCAGTTACTTGGGAGGCTGAGGCAGGGGGATCACTTGAGTGTGGGAGGTAAAGGCTGCAGTGAGCCATTCTTATGCCACTGCACTCCAGCCTCGGTGACAGAGTGAGACCCTGTCTCAAAAAAAAAAAAAAAGAAAAAAAAAAAAAAAAAAAAGAGAGAGAAGAGAAGAGAAAAAAAAAAACTGAGACATAGAGAGCTCTACAAGGACTTTCAGTCAATAGAGGCCACATCTCTTGAGTCATACTCTAGGGCTTTTTCTACCTCACCAGAATACATCTGATGATGAAATGACTTCTTCATTTTCCCTTTTTTTTCATTCCAGGGCTAGTTTTCTCATTAGCATTGTTAATGTACTTTGAAAACATGCCTGCTCTGCAATAGAGTAATGGCTTTGCTAAGCAGCAACTTCCTTTAAACCATTTTCCTTCTAAAGAACAAAAAGAATACTTTGGCTCTCCTCCAAAGATTCTTGGAATATTTAATCTAGTGTGCTATCCAGAAAATGATGTTAAGTCAGCATGATATGCATGCTAGGATAGAGAAGAGTAAAGAAGGGGTGACCACCTAATAAAACACTGATAATTGGGTGAAATCATCTTTTGTAGAAGTCTTTGAAAATAGACTAGGGAATGCCAACCTATGCTTCATTGAGGTAGGTCAGAAGTTAACTGACTCAAGGTCAAGAAAATGAAAGTAAATGACATTGGTACTTTCAAGTCCAAAAGGATTTTTGTCTGATATGAGTTTTTATATTGGAACTAATTCAAGTCTTAAAATTAAAATTTATAGAATCTCAACATGATTAAATTCATTTATAACAGTTCATCATAGCAATTAAATAACATATTGTAAGAAATATGTGTATTAATTTCCAATAGCTGTACAATGTGTTACCACCAACTTAGTGGATTAAAACAATATCCATTTGTTATCTTACAGATATGAGCATGAAGTAACAAAGTGCTCAGTGTTTCTCAAGTCTAAGATCAAGGTGTCAGTTGGGCCACATTGTCCTCTGGTGCTCAGGATCCTCCTCCAAGCTCACACTGTTTGACAGCAGAATTAAATTACTTATTGTCATAGGACTGAGGTCCCTACTTTCTTATTGGACCTTTCTTAGCTCTTTGGATCTGCCCTCAGATCCTAGTCACAAGACTTCCTCCATAGTGAGATTGCAACGTAGCTTTTGCATGTTTCCAGGCCCACAGGAAAGCTATTCATTTTCTCTTTTAAGGGCTCACCTGACTAGGTCAGACCCACCAAAGATAATCATTCATTTGATTAACTCAAAATCAACTGATCAGAGAATTTCATTACACCCATACATTCCCTTTCGCTTTGTAATGTAACATAATTATGGAAGTGATATTTAATCATATTTACAGGTCCCACTCACACTCACAGGTAGGGATTATGCAGAGCATGTATCCCAGGTAGCAGAAATCTTTGGGACCATTTTAGAATTCTGCCTACCACAATTTGTATGTATCCTAGCCTTCCTTCTAGAGTATGAGCCTCTTCCGGACATGGATCAGAATTAAATTGTTAGTTGAATTAATGGGGAAAAAAACTACTTGAAATTAGTTTCCCCAGACTTTTAAATGTCTCTAGTTTATAACTGCTTGTGTTGAGATACTTTGGCACTAATTATAATTAAGCATAGATTTCCATAAATAAATGGCAGTTTGTAACAAAGATTTGCCAATATAGCTGACACCTTTAATAAAATCAGTGTAATGACTAATTTCTTCACACAGCTAGATGATTTAGCACAAGTATTTATTGAATATCAACTTTGCATGCACTGAGCAATGGGCTAGATTACATGGGGAACCAAATAAAAGAATACCAGACATCATCTCTTTTCTCAAAGAGCTCACAACATAGTAAGGAAGAGAACTCTAATAAAGCACATAAAGTAAAATTTAACAACACAAGACACAACAGTTAATATTTATATCTAAATTGAGTGATACAGAAACACATGGCAGAAACTTCCAGAGGTAGATCAAAGTTGGCTGAAGTAAGAAAAAGTTATAAAATTATATCCATTGTTAAAAACTAAGCAGGAGAAATTAGACTTGATATGTTAGAAAAGAGAGCTGTTGAAGGTTTCAATCTGTGACATAAAAAATGAAAGCTGTACATAAGGAAAGTGAGTGTGAAGAGGATTTTGTAGGGTGGATTGGAGCAGAAGAGGTTTAGAAATTGGGGAGATCACTTAGAAAACTAATGAAGTAATCCAGATATGAAGGGATGAGGCCCTGGACCATGTGGTAGTATCAGGACCAGAGGGAAGATTCAATAAGCTATGCTTTGAAAATATAACAGCATTTGGTCTAGGATTTTACCTGATATGGGGAATAAGACAGAGTTGAAACGATAGTTTTAAATTTAGGTGGTCGTGGCAGAGATTGATGGCTATACGTCAACACCCATTTCTGTTTTTTATTTTATTTTATTTTTTTCCTGGACAAAGTGATAGACCATATTTCCCAGCTTCCCTTGAGATATGTGTGACCATGACACTGAGATCCAGCCAACATAAGACAGCAGAGATTATGCAGCACTTCAAGATCTGAACTACAGAATCTCCTGCATGCAATCCTCCATGGAGAGGGAGGGCCACCCTGCAGACTTCTCTCACCCTGTACTGTGTATTCAATCGAGTCTGAACCATTATACATTTTTGTCTATTTATTTTAGAATTAAACCACTTTACCATTGACTTGGAATGTTAGCACCACTAACAGAAGAAGAGCTGGGAAGAAGATGTTCATCTGGGGTTTTAGAGAATACTAAGAGTGGAAAGTCTTTTAGGCAGCCAGTAGTACACAGCAAAATCAAAGCCTAAGAGAAAGGACTCAACAGTAAATAGAGATTTGTTATTTGCAAATTAAAGTTTGTTGACATTACAGAATAGGAGAATTCTCAGATGAAGAAAGTGTAGGAAAATGAGTGGAGTACTGTGTCTTAAATATATATTCTCATTCTCATGTCATACATAAAAGGGTGAAAATGTAAGAATAAATATGTCAACTTAAGAGGAGGAAATATCACCATCTAAACAACACTGTTTTCAACTTCATGAACACAGTATGTCTTTCCATTTACCTAAATTTTGTTTAATTTTGCTGAACAATGTTTCATAGTTCTTGGTATACATGTTTTGTACTTCCTTGTTAAATGTATCTGTAAGTGTTTTATTATTTTTGATGCTATTACAAATTTTAAAAGTATCTCCTGGTATTAATTTTCATAGTTCTGAAAATAATTCAAAATCAAAACATTATTTGCCTGTATGAATATGTTCAGTTCTTGTGTTTATTACTGCTCTTTTATGTTTTGTCTTCTAAACCATTTGCAGTAAAACAACCAGGATCCTTCACTGCATGAAGAGAATAATTGTTAATGATTTTAAGCTAACTTCCATTATGTTTATGTTAAATGTCATATTCAAACATTGATTTATGAAGTAGTTGGGATAACTAGTCATTGTTTTTCCTTTAAAGAGTCTGTTCCGATGACATTTATTTTGTGTTGCCTATATTCAAGTCTCACATTTTGATACATCAAAGTGTTAAAATATCAAAAAAAAAAAAATATATATATATATTCACATGAAGGAGTGGAAAAAGGGAGAAGAGCTAATAAAGAATTGAGAAAGGAGGGTTTGAGATATAGGAAAGCAACAAGGATACCTTAGACGTAAAACCTTTTTGTTTTTGATGCATCTTCCACTGACCAACAACAGAGTAAGTCCAGATAAGTGCTCCATCATTAACCTAGGGACATGCAGCATGAACCAGCCACCACTGATTTATTGCCTAACTCTTTCATATTCATTTAACACCCATTAACACTCAAATGAAGTTATTTAAAACAATGAATTGGCCAGAAAACAGATATCATTAGGGAAAAAGAAAAAGCATGAGGTCGGGTTTATGTTAACATCATCACACCTGTCTTGACTAAATATTGATTTACACACATTTGAATATTTGTTTTACTTTGCCATCAGCATATCTTAACATTTAACAACAACAAAAAAAAATTATCACAGTTGTCTATGTGAATTCCAACAATGTTTTGGTTGATGCTTTTCCATGAAATTGTTCAAGGTATATGGCTTCTATTAGCATTATATGGGCACAGACTCAGAGTCAGTACCATAGACCAAAATAAGTATCTAAAACCTAATTTTGACCTTGCAGTTTGTTTTATAGCAATCATTTTATGAAAGGAGTAATATATTTTGGTTTGTTCACAGCTTAAAAGTAAAACCCTGGCTAGGCATCATGGCTTACGTCTGTAATCCCAGCATTTTGGGCGGCCAAGACAGAAGGATCACTTGAGCCCAGGAGTTCAAAATCAGCCTAGGCAACATAGCAAGATCCCTTGCTCTACAAAAATTTTAAAAAATTACCCAGGCATGGTGGCACATACACGTAGTCCTAGCTATTTAGGAAGCTGAGGTGGGAAAATTGCTTGAGCCCAGGAGTTTGAGGTTACAGTGAGTTATGGTCATAGCACTGCATTTCAGCCTGGGCAACAAAGCAAGTCCTAGTCTCTAAAAAACAAAACAAACAGAAAAAGTAAAAACCTAATAATGGGTGGAATTTAATTCTCAGTTTAGGAAACAAATATAAGTTATTTTGTTGTTGATAATAATTACATTTGGGGGTAATCATTAAAGGCAAAACGAAAAAAGTTCAAAGCAACAAAACTATATTTAAATTAAATGTCAATGCAAAACTATATTTAAATTAAATGTCGATGGCACAGAAATGTCAAAAAAAGAATAATTGTTGGGCCTGGTGGCTCATGCCTATAATCCCAGCACTTTGGGAGGCTGAGGCAGGTGGATCACCTGAGGTTAAGAGTTTGAGATCAGCCTGGACAACATGATGAAACCCTGTCTCTACCAAAAATACAAAAAAATTAGCCTGACGTGGTGGCAGGCACCTGTAATCCCAGCTACTTGGGAGGCTGAGGCAGGAGAATCACTTGAACCTGGGAGATGGACATTGCAGTGAAATGAGATTGTGCCACTGCACTCCAGCTTGGGAAACAAGAGTGAAACTCCATCTCAAAAAAAAAAAA
>NW_016811042.1:527781-562117 GCF_001698545.2 Rhinopithecus bieti | reverse complement strand
AAAAAAAAAAAAAAAAAAAAAAAAAAAAAGAATAATTTCAGGTGGAAGGTAAAGAATATGATCATTTATATGTTAAATAGCATTAAGTTATTTTATTAATAATCTAGAAAGTATCAGGCAGAGGTAGGCAAGTATTTAAAGAAGAAACCCTCAGGCAGAGAGGAAAATGCCCATTGGTCAACCAGTCCACAAGGGGAGTGAACACAGCCTTTCAGACACTAGACCATACAGATCCTCACCCATTCTCCACTGAGACAATGTGTTCCCCGCATGGTGACTGGCATCACATTTCACTTAGCTGGATGGGGAATAAAACTTCAAAAAGACATGGCTTATTTAAGGCCACATCTCCATGAAACCAAAGCAATGGATCATTGCAATCAATCTAGTCAAAAGAATCTGTCAAGTTGAGAAAACAAGCCAGATGAATTGTTTAACAATGCTGACAAAACTAGTGCATTACATGAGAGTTATTTGAGATGTTCACTCTCCCTTGGTGATTTTTTTTTTTTTTTGCAATGAGTAACAACAGAGATCCTTGATATATAAGAAGACTTCACTTATTCTTTTATCATGCAAAGCACCACTTTTCCTTTCTCTTCCTTTTATAAAGTATAACTTTCCCCAACTTTCAGATAGAAAAAATAACAATAATGGAAATGACTCAATGATCTTTTTAATTTCCTAGGCTCTTTCAACCTCTGTAGACCCCACTTTAATGCAAATAAAACTTGGGCGGACTGTACGTTACCTACTGAAAAATAGTTTCAATTAGAAATTTAATTACACTGTCTTGAGGAAATGGAAACGATAGTTTCTTTGAATTTTATACATTATGGAAACCTCCAAAGTACTATAAATCTGCTAATTGATTTCTGTACCTGTTATGTTTGATTAGGTGTATTTTATTGTCTTCTTGGTTTTAATTAACCCTGGGCTTGTCAAAATGCTTCCAACGACAAAGGATATATGATGAAGTGTGATAAACTCTATTAACAGAGGCTGACTTTTGTCAGTAATTGCTCTCCTGCACAGGAGTTATTAGAAATTAGCACACAGGAAAAAAAAGAAATGGTACTTTTGGTAACAACTTTTATTGGCAGCCATAGATCTGTGGATTGCCCCCTATGTCCTAGTGATAAGCAAATGTGAGTGACCATAGGGTCCTATAGAAGATCAATCACTCACTAGATGTCATATAAATATTAAGAGTGACAAAACAGCAAGAGTTATGAAGTCTGAGTGATAAGAGCAAAAATCATACCACCACCACTAATTGTTCGAATCAAAGAACCAGATCCAAAGAATGAACATAAATGTTAAAACAAAGCTACTAGAGTTGAGGCTGACCCAAAGCAGTTAATCAGTGTTTATGCAATTGATGGAAGAATGAATTAATCAGCCAATCAAGGAATTTTTCCAGATAATTAGCATTGTCTGTTATTCTAAAATCATTTTGAACATAACTTTCTACCATGCTGATCAACGCAGATCTTTCTGTTGAAAAAGAAAAGAGAAACATTTATATTCCACTAGTTACTGCTTTAGAAATGGAAAAGAGGGGAAGAAGTTGATTTATTTGTTCAAACATAACATTAACTTTCGTTTTCCTTAAGGTCTAACATGGTAGTTCGATACCTGCAACGTTTTTCTAGGCTTTTAATTCAGAAGATACTGGCAGAAGAACTCCTCCAAAAAGGTATCATAGGAAAATTCTATTCAAGACTGGTATCATGGCAGAACCCTGAACATCTAGATGTGTGACATAATTTATTGTAATCAGAGGACTTTTCCCTATCAGGTTAGACAAATACCCATGATGCATAGAACTCAGAAGCAAGCTCTGGGTAGTGGGGACCATGGTGTTGCTAATAATCTGAAGGGAGCAATCATAGTTAGGAATATGGCAGCCAGACTGAAGGAAGAATCTAGGGAGGAGTGCCAAAACTTATTTGTGGGCATGGACATAGAAGAGTGAATTTTCCGGATGGGTGCGTGAGAGGAAAGGGAACAGAGAAGCTAAGATTAGAAAGGTAAGAGGAGAGGCCTGGCACAGTGGCTCATGCCTGTACTCCCTGAACCTTGGGAGGCCGAGGTGGGTGGATCACCTGAGGTCAGGAGTTTAAGACCACCCTGGCCAACATGGTGAAACCCTGTCTCTATTAAAAATACAAAAATTAGCCAGGTGTGGTAGTATGCTCCTGTAATCTCAGCTACTTGAGAGGCTGAGGCAGGAGAATCACCTGAAACAAGAAGGCAGGGGTTGCAGTGAGCTGAGATCATGCCACCGCACTCCAGCCTGGACAACAAGAGCAAAACTCCGTCTCAAAAAAAAAAAAAAAAAAAAGAGGAGAAAGTCCTTCCATGCCAGGCTGAAGAGTCTGGAATTTGTCAGTAGTAGAGAGGCATCTGGTATGCTCCTGACTACTTGTTATGCACTACAGTGTGCTCCACATGCCAAATTAAGAGTGGCTTTGCCCTGAGAATCCTTCTAAACTGAGCTAGGTTGTCTTGTAGAGAGAATCTACAAGAGAAAGAGCAGAACAAACATGAGCAAGTGGTGTTGGTAAGGTTGACTGGTCTCCCCAGCTCCCCAGAAGCTGCAGAAGTGTCTGGCATCTAAGTTTAAAAAGCATCAGCCCTTGAAGGTAAGATTATTGAGAGATGACCTGTTGGCCATTATACCACTGGCCCACAAGGACAGACATTACTATTTCTGCTTCATCACTGACACTGATTCCATGGACAGTACATGGCAGGTGAACCTGAGCCCCAAGAGCTAATGCAGCAATGAGCTGAGAAAGGAAAAAAACACTGTGTCTAAAGAGTAGAAGAACAAGCCAAGCACCTCACTCAGATGGCTCCCTAATAAAGAACTCCTGAGGAGATAGATGGCAATCTGAACCAAATAATGATGATCATTATTACACTGTGAGCCCATGAGGAAAATAAATTACAGCACAAACACTTTCTTGAAGTTGAAATATATGTTTTGAATTTTGAAATTCAGTAGATGCAACCCAAGAATTCTATATCCAGTCAAGATGGCAATCACCTACCAACCAGGATAAGAGGAAGATATAGAAGAATTTAGAAAATATGTCACTCATATACCCCATCTGAAAAAAAAGTTAATAAAAAGGACTTTAAACAACTTTTGAATCCCAAGAAAGAACCTAAATTAGGGGAAAATAAAAAGGAGAGGAAAGAGAAGTGAGAAAGGCACCTTGCAATATATGTAATTGAATGTAAAGGAATAATGACAGAGTGATGGATAATGAGCAACATCACTGTTCAGATACTATTCTTAGAACAGAAAGCAGATGCTGTAATGTAAAACCTAAAGATAGCTACCTCAGCCATACCTAGAGGTTGTAAAGGTGGGAGAAGCATGAATGAGTTATAAAGATGTTATATTGTAGGGAAAAAGAGGAAAGGAAAATATAACCTAAAGATCTCATTGTATTGGGGTAGGGAAATCAGTGGATGAAGAGAGTGTCTTGGAAGGAGGAAACAGTTGGCATTTTGTTTTCCAAGAATAGTACATAAACATACTCAACAAATGATTGTAGGGATTTATGAAATACTTGTTTAAGGAATAAATTGCAGGTGTTGAGAAACAGAAAAACACCATAAGTTGAATAGAAAATGGTTTTAGAATTTCCAAACAAGAGAAAAAGTGAATAAATAGTGACAATTCAACTAGCATAAAAAATGTGAAACCCTAAATTAAACATAAAGTAGAATGGAAACACTAAAATTAAGTATATGCATTGTTTTCATTAAATGTGAATATGCCAAAGTCCCTTATTAAAATACAGATTGAGTCTTTCTTGGTTAAGAAAAGACCAGATATATATATTTTATGACTTTGTTACTCGAAGTGTGTGGAACTAGCAACACTCGCATCCCCTGAAGCCTGCTAGAAATGCAAAATCCCAGGTCCCACCCCAGACCCACTGAACAGAAACTTTTAATAAATACAGGTCAGTCTTGTGCGTGTTAAAGATTAGGAAGCGTTCATTTTATGAGACATTTAAAACGATTTATAAAAGAACGCTGAAAATAGAGCAGAGAGCAAAGAGGTACCAGACAAACACAAACAAACAAAAAAGTTAGTGTGAATACTAATACCAGACAGGTAGTGTTTAAAGCTAATTGATAGATCAAAGAGAGAAATTGTGTGTTGATTTTTAAAAGCCCAATTTAGATTGGGCCCAGTGGCTCATGTCTGTAATCCCAACACTTTGGGAGGCTGAGGTGGAAGAATTGCTTGAGTGCAGGAGTTTGTGGCCAACCTAGGCAACATGAGGAGGTCCCGTCTCTACAAAACCATATTAAAAAAAAAAAAAAAAAATTAGGCCAGGCGCAGAGGCTCATGCCTGTAATCCCAGCACTTTGGGAGGCCAAGGTGGGAGGATTGCTTGAGCCCAGAGTTTGAGACCAGCCTGGCCAACATAGCAAAACCCCATCTCTACAAAAAATGCAAAATCAGCAGGGTGTGGTCCCGGCTACTTGAGAGGTTGAGGCAGGAGGATCACTTTAATTCAGGACGTTAAGACTGCAATGAGTTGTGATTGTGGCACTTCATTGCAGCCTGGGTGACAAAGTGAGACCCTGCCTCAAAAACAACAACAAAAAAAATTTGCTGGGCATGGTGGTGCATATCTGTAGTATTAGCTACTCTCAAGGCTGAGGTGAAAGGATTGCTTGAGCCCAAGGATTCAAGGTTACGGTGAGCTATGATCATGCCACTGCACTCCAGCCTGGGCTACAGAGTGAGACCCTGTATATATTTAAAAAAAAAAAAAAAAAAAAAGCCCAATTTATTATTTTTTATTTGACCTCAGGTTCACAAAAATAGATTATTCATAATCCCTCATTCATGATACTTTCTCATCATTGATCCATTCACAGCCTACCTTTATTTAGTTAGCTGGATATTTAATGTAGTCTTTTCATTACATCATAAACACCTGAGATACCCTACTCCAAACAATCAGAAGAGCAACAATAACCTATATCTATAACCATACTCTCCCTCTCCTATTCTACCCCACTCCCTTCCACCACCTGAGTCGAACACACACTTGTTTTCCTTTTTTATATAATTCCCTTCCATCTATATGTTCTCAAATCTCACACACACACACACACACACACACACACACACACACACACACAATTCTTAACATTATACAAAGGAATTTCACGTGTAAAATCTTTGGAGATTTACTTTTTGTTAATAGCTTATTAATAAGATTCATCCATCTTGTTGTATGTTACTGTAGCTCATTTTTATTATAATACAACATTCCACTGAGCCATAGTTATCCTCCCATTCTCTCATTGATGAAATTTAGGGATTTTACAGGGTTTTAACTTTGTTAACCAGTGCTGTAATGAGTATTCTCATACATGCCTCTTGCTGTAGATATGGAGTGTTTCTTAGGTATATATCTAAGCATATAGGATAGGTGACTATTTAACATTAGAAAATGATATCTGACTTGCTTTCAAAGTGTAGAGCACTGTATAAAGATTCTCTCTGTCCACAGTCTGTCTTACATTGAATATTGTAGACTTTAAAAAAAATTTGTGTATTAAATGGGTATAAAATGGTGGGTCATTGTTTTCATGGTTTGCACACACCTAATGCTAATGATGGTAAATATTTCCCAATATTTGTATTGGCTTTATGAGACCCTTTTCTGTAAAGTGCCTGTTCATAACTTATATTTATTTTCCTATTGGTTGTTTGCATCAAAGGCACATAATCAAACAGATATGGTAAACAACAGTATGTAAGAGCATGGAGACAGCATGCTATAATCAACAAATTAAGTTTCATAAGCACTCATATATGTATGTGTGCGTGTGTATATATGTACATGTGTGTATGCAAGTATATGTGTGTGCATGAAGAAAAGGAGAGAGAATTTTACCTCTTTAAAAAATAAATATAAATGTGTTGTATATGACCATGGAATATTTACAGAAATCTCCCATGTGACTGTCATAAAACAAATTTTAACAATTCTTAAAGGAAAGATTTTATAGAGTGCATTCATTTTAATAAAATTACAAATGAAGAAAAGATGGCATAAAATCTCAGCTGATTAGAAATTAAGAAAAGTATCCTTATAAAGCCATTGATTCAAAATTGAAATTATAATCTCTAGAAGGCAATTAAGAGTGTGCTTTGGCCGGACGCGGTGGCTCAAGCCTGTAATCCCAGCACTTTGGGAGGCCGAGACGGGCGGATCACAAGGTCAGGAGATCGAGACCACCCTGGCTAACACGGCGAAACCCCGTCTCTACTGAAAATACAAAAAACTAGCTGGGCGACGAGGCGAGCGCCTATAGTCCCAGCTACTCGGGAGGCGGAGGCAGGAGAATGGCCGTGAACCTGGCGAGGCGGAGCTTGCAGTGAGCTGAGATCCGGCCACCGCACTCCAGCCTGAGCGGGACAGAGGCCAGACTCCGTCTAAAAAAAAAAAAAAAACAAAAGAGGTGTGCTTTATATTAACCTATAGAAAATGTCTAAAATTCTACTCAGAGAAAAATTTTTAGTAAATTTTACTTAAATGTTTAAGTTTATAAAATAAAAATGCTATTTAAAAAATAGATATATAAAACAAAGGAGCTTAGTACTCAATTTAAGAACATTATAAAGGAACAAAAGGATTTTAAAAAAGTAGTAGAGGAGAATGAATAAATACGTGTCACAATTAGTCAAAACCAAAAATGTTGGAAAAGATTAATAACTCCAAAAACTGTTCATTTCAAAGAAGTATTAAATAGACTCTGCACAATTCTGTTTCAAGAGTAAAGTGAGAGAGAGAGTAAAAGTATAAAAACAAAAGGAAAAGGAAACATAATTCTAGATAAGGAAGAAATTCTGAAAATTAGAAAATAATACAACATGCAACTCTGTAGGGCCATATTTGAAAACCTATTTGAAATTATATGTTGACATATAATTTACTAATAAGATATAAATTAATAAAAATGACCTGAGAAGAAACAGAGAATTTAAACAGGCCTGCACTACATAGAAGAGTTTGGAAAATAGTAAAAGTCGCCTTATTTACCTTCAACATAATTTAAACAATATTGAAGGTAAATAACACAGCTTTAACAATAGCATAAAATAGAAAACACAATAAATAATAAAGAAATAATGAAAACATAGAAAGTTCTATAATTAATTGTATGGAGAAAGTACAACTTTAATACTAAAATCTGAAAACGTTACAGAAATGAAGATCTGAATATGTCGTGGAAACTTTTAATTTTATGAGGAAAAAAAAACATGAGCATCTAGTCAGACAAAAAAGAAAACAAACAAACAAACATCAATAATTACAAATAAGTAAATAAAAGCCAACAAACACATAAACTGTTGACTACAAAGGGTAAGAAATATCTATGGACTCAGATTTCTCCTTTTAACATTAACTACTAGAAGATAATAGATCAGTAACTATTGAGTACAAAGAAAATCACTGTAACTCAAGAATTCCATATTCAGTGGAGTTGTAATTCAAATATTAAGAAAAGATATTCACAGACATAAAAGACTAATACCAATTCTGAAAGTGTTTACTTTAATTCATGTGCTACTACTTGATAAATGAATCAGTATAAAATAATAAAAATGAAAAAGCTGGAAGCATACACCAATCTAAATAATTATTGAAGATATGTTTCAAAAAACGAATGAAAAGAGAAATTTTCTCATACAATAAAAAATCCAGGAGATAGAGAGAAAAGAAAAGATGTCCATTTCACTTTTATATGATGATGTTTCAATTTTAACTACTATAGATGATATAACATTTAAGTCCCAAAGGCTTAGTCCTTAGACTCTTTTTCTTTTTGATCTATACTCACTTATTTGATTATCTCATCCAGTCCCTAGTTTAAACAGTATCAGTAGGCTGTTGACTTCCAAATTTATATCTCTAGAACTGACATCTCTGACTTTAAACTTACAGATTTTTATCCATATCTTCATTTGGGTTTCTTACAGGCATCTCAAATTTAGTATGATCAAACCAAACTTAGGTTTTCTCATCCACAGTCTAAGCTCTCAGTCTTCTACACACAATCCATTAGCAAATCCTGGTGTCTTTACATTTAATATATCCAGAATTTCACCATCTCTCATCACCTGTGCCGTTAACACTGTAGTCTACTTTGTTTACCTAGATTGTTATAAGACAGTCCTAGAAAGTTTCCTCCTCCAACAGATGCTCCCCACACAAGAGCTAGTACCCTTCCTAAAATATGCATTATATTCCTGCTCTGCTCAGTGTCTTCACGTATCCTTTGGAGTTAATCCAAAGCCCTTTGTATCCCCGCATAACCCAGTGCCTTCTCCACCTTCTCTGACCTCAAGTCCGACCATTCTCCCTGTTTGTTCTCTTGCTATAACTGCACTCAGATCTCTACACATGTTCCCACCACAGGCACTCTGTCATTTCTCTTTCCTCTATCAGGAACGCTCTTTCCCGTAGACAACAAGCACAGCTTATTTATTTTTGGCTCTTCACTCACAAGTCACCTTATGGGAGAAGTCCTCTGACAACCTTTCTAAATTAAAGCTCAGCCTTCATTTCATATCTTCTTATCCTGATCTATTTTTTTTTGTCTTCACAACACTCATTACTAATATATTATTTACTTTTGAATATTTATTGGCTGAATATTGCTAAAGGTAAACTATCTGGGCTTAGAAACTGCTGAATTATCAGTGCCTAGAAGAATGCCTTGAACAGTGCCTAGCACATAGCAGCACCCAATAAATATTTATTAAGTGAGTAAATAGGGTAATTACCAGCAACACACACACACACACACACACACACACACACACACACAAACACACACAGCTCCATTCCTAAGAACATTATTGACTGAATACTAATTCTGCAAGATAATTAGGAAGAGAGATGTCAAATAAGCTTTGGAAATATAGGATTAAGTAAAATTACTTGGATTCTTGATTCATTCAATACATATTTATGAAGTGTCTACCATTTGTCTAAAACAGGCAGATACGGTGACTATTGGAAACAAGACAGACAAGTTCCTACTTTTATGGAGTTTATATTCCAGCTACAAAAACAGCCGTAAATCAAATTATTACACATGTAACTATGCAATTGTCATTGTAACCAGTGCTACAGAAGAAAAGCACAGGATGCTCTAAGAGTTTAGAATGTAGACCTGATCTACGTTCTAGGTTTCTGTAATGATATTATATTTAATTTGTTAACCAGAAGAATTATGAGAGATTATCCAGGTGTGTGGAGATACAGAAAAGAGCTCTGGCAGAAAGAATCATTTGTGCGAAGTCCTGAAGCTGGAAGGAACTTGGTACATTCACTGAACTAATCAAGTCAGAGTGTCATGAGGTTCGTAGGGGTCAGAGTGCAAGGAGTTCATGAGCTGTGTTAGGAATCTGGCATTTGGTATAAAAGCAAGGGGAAATCACTGAGTAGTTTTAAGCAGGACTTCTCATAGTCCTTAAAATACGAGTATGAATTGTAAATCTCTAAGAAGCATTTTCTCATTTTATTTAATGACAGAAACTACTTTTTGTAGAACCTCTTGATGGTACTATTACCCTGTAATATATTCATATTCTGGAAAATATACAACAGAAAAGTGAAAATTATCAGGGAAAACATATTTTAAGTAGAAAAACAATAAGAAAGCATAAAAAGTAACATATATGAGACTTTACAGCTCAGTTGGATCCATGAATATGTCAAGATTCCACTGTCCTCTTACAAGGCAAAATCCACATTTAGTTCCAAAGTCCAAATTCAATTTTGTGCTGTCAATAAAGATTAATATAATATGGCTACCATGAGACTAAAGCTTTCCACTTCTAATTATTTACCCAAGAGGAATGAGAACGTACTTCCATACAAAAACTTAAACACAAAAGTTCATAGAATATTTATAATACTAAAAACTGGAAGTAATCCAAATATTCATTAAGAAATGACTGAATAGGCCGGGCGCGGTGGCTCAAGCCTGTAATCCCAGCACTTTGGGAGGCCAAGACGGGCGGACCACGAGGTCAGGAGATCGAGACCATCCTGGCTAACACTGTGAAATCCCGTCTCTACTAAAAAATACAAAAAACTAGCTGCGCGAGGTGGTGGGCACCTGTAGTCCCAGCTGCTCGGGAGGCTGAGGCAGGAGAATGGCGTGAACCCAGGAGGCGGAGCTTGCAGTGAGCTGAGATCCGGCCACTACACTCCAGCCCGGGCGACGGAGTGAGACACCGTCTCAAAAAAAAAAAAAAAAAAGTGACTGAATAAACAAACTGTGGTATATCCCATACAATAAATGTCACATAGCAGTAAATAGGAATGCTCTGTCTTTGTGCCACTGCACACTTGGCACATCATGCAGCGTTCAGAACATAATAGATAATCAGTAAATACAGAAATAATTTAATTAACACAAATAATACATTTGTTTTAATGGACATATAGAACTTTGTATATAACCTAAGGCAAATATATATTCATGCAGTTGACCACAAAGAAAATGGACTCGAAAACTCTCTTTAAGAACGATGCAATTAAGCCAAAAAAGAACAAAAGACAATGACAAAGTTGTAACAACTTGACAAAAAAATGTAAACACTGATTTGAAGGAGAAATAAAAGACAAAAAAAGGATGAGCAAAAATATGCAAATTCAGAAATGAAAAAATGTTATAATTACAAATACAGTTAAAACTAAAAGAATTAAGAAAATTTAAATATATAGTGTAACAATTAATTTGAAAAATATAGATGAAATAGACATTTCCAGGAAAATTTAAATTATCAAATTTGATTCCAGATCAGTCAGAAAATTTGAAAAGACCAATAATAGAGGATATTGGAAACATCAAAGAATTATATTAGAAAAGGAAAAAGCAAGCACAAACAGAAATTATACACCAATATCATTTATGAATTTAGATACAAAAAATCCAAATAATGCATTAGCAAAGAGTCATATGAGACATTTAAAAAAATTAATCATGATGAGGTACGGTTTATTCCAAAAAGGCTAGGTCGAATCAAAAATAGCAATAAATATTACTTATGTATTTTATTAAATATTTAACCTAAGCAAAGCTACTATTCAGTAGATTTTTACCTTTAATCTATTTTATTACTTAAAAGAGAAAAAAAATTGAACAATTATAAAATATATATTTAATAAAATAAACAATTCATAAAATTCTACGTAAAATTGTAATAGAACAAAATGCCTAAAAACAATAAAGAGTTTGAAATAAAAATCAGTAGCAAACAAAATTACATGTGGAAGTAGTGACTATATTTACTTGAAGATGGAAACTGGAGAAATGCCTGCTGTCATCACTAGTTAAACAGAATTCTAGAGTTTATGGCTAATTAAATAAAACCAACAAAAGACATACATGAATATGCATATGCATACACATATTTAATCAAAGAGATTCAATCAAAACTTAAAACAACTGGCCAGGCGCGGTGGCTCACGCCTGCAATCCCAGCACTTTGGGAGGCCAAGTAGGGTGGATCATCTGAGGTCGGGAGTTCGAGACCAGCCTGGCCAACATGGTGAGATCATATCTCTACTGAAAATATGAAAATTAGTTGGGCATGGAGGCACATGCCTGTAATCCCAGCTACTCAGGAGGCTGAGGCAGGAGAATCACTTGAACCCGGGAGGCTGAGGTTGCAGTGAGCCGAGATCATGCCACTGTACTCCAGCCTGGGTGGTAGAAAAAAAAAAAAAAGCAAAAAACAAAACTTAAAACAACTGTTAGAATTATTAAAAAGTTAAGAAAGTGGCTGGATACAAGATTAATATTAAACAGCTTTCTTTGATATTAACAAATCAGATAGAAGCTAAATTGAAAGGAATATCCTATTCATACACATCAACTGAATATGCATATAGTAACCAGAAATAAATAAATGTAAGAAAATGTGTGGGACTAACGAAGAACAGAATACAAGATCTTTTGTAATATTTTATAATTCTAATATTTTGCTGTTATTTTGGCATTTATTTTATGCAGGCTATGAGACAGGAATCTAGCTTTTCTCCCCTCAAAATAGGTAAATGGCCTCTGGTATTCATGCTATTTATTCCCTAACATTTGAAAAATTAGATTTATCAAACAATAAATTCACATACATCTGGATACTTGGATATTTTTAAGCTACTTATGCTATGCTACTTACCTATCTGCATGTTACTGAGCCAATATTAATTTTAGAGAAAATATTTGCTAGAAAATTTTAATCTACTAAAATAGTGGTTGATAACCTCTACTGTAAAACATAAATGAAAAATTATTGGGATATTATTAAACAGATTTCAGAATTTTGAAGCCAGGTGGTCTTCCTTTGTTTGAGAAATCCTGTGTGTATGAGTCTAAGAAAGTGGATTCCTCACTGTCAGCATGTCCCCCCGACCCACTGCCTACCTTGCTTTTGAAACTGTTATTAAATAATAATGAGAAACTGATCTTAACAGGAAGTTTCATCTTCTATGTTCACTGACCTAGTTTGGAGCTCAGCAAGTTGTTGCTCAGCTTTTAAAAACACTGGTGACTCTCTCTAGAGGGTTTTAAAATACTAGTGCCAGGTGCTGCACATTCCTGCAAAGGCACGGCTCAGCATTTCCAGACGATTTCAACTCTTCCCTCGGCTGAAGCTAGCAGTTCTGTCAGTCTGTCCCCAAGGCAGCTAGGGGTCCCGCCAGGAAAGAAAAGAGTCTTGCTTATTTAATTTTGATTTGCTTTAGAAAGCATATACACACAAATTTTAGTAAGCATCTATGAGACCCCATTTGTTAACCTAGTAGCTATTTCATTGTGCAAAAATATATGGGCATCATCCTTCCTGTTTCCAAGGAGATATAACTGTACCCAGAAACAGAACACATGCAGATTGGAAAGACTTCTTTTTATGAATCTAATCAGAACTTTTTTTATTACTCCATAGAATTCCTATTATTCCATAGAAGGAGCAGGTAGAATCTGGCATTGAGAAAAGTGACAAAGTTAAAAACTGGGCCAATTTACAGTGAATTTTAAGACAGGATAATGCAGCCTTTCAAATCTAAAACTCTAAAATGAGTCACTAGTTCAATGTATTATTATGTAAACTTAATTTCCTCTTAAGCACAACTTTGGATCTTATTTTCAAAGTGACTAATATATAAGAAAGGTCATGAAAGTTGTACATGGACCTTGACTTCAGTAACTAAATTTAGTTTTTTTCCACAACTATTTTTCAAGAAATAGTTGGGCTGATCACCAACAACTTCTGTATTTTTGGCCAGATTCGAGTAATGAAGAATAGGATTGGACAGTGCTGTGAATAATTTTCTACCCAGGTTATCCAGGATCTTATCATTTGGGGGGATGATGGAACCCAGTGATAGCTGTTTTCAATCATGATTATTAATCATGAATCATTGCTATCTACTTGTGGAAAACATAAATCGACAAAGTAAGATGATCTAATGTAATTGGCCTGTTTATTTTATAACATCTAATTGGGGGAAACGAACATCATAATGTATATAGTAGCCCATCAGACGACAAATTTGGCCACCAAGATATCGGTATCAACATGAGAGCAAATCATTCACTTTGACAAATATTTATGGAATATATATTTTGTCTGGGCACCATGTAAGGTGCAGGAGGTACAACGATTTTATTTCAACCATAAGAAGTTTACAATCTAGCTAGTGGGAAAGACACATGAACTTGTGAAGAGATAATCTTTCTGTAATATGGTAACTGACAAGTAAGGGAAAAAAAATTCTTGCAAAATTGTGATAGACAAAGTGAAGTAATAGTATCCAAAAGGAAGAGCCAGACTCTGGAACCTGAGTCTTCCACATATAACCTTGGACAAGATACTGAACTTCTTTAGGCTTCAGTTTTCTCATCTGTAAAAAGAATACTAGAACTTACCTTGAAAAAATTGTTGCATAGATTTAGAAGAGAATCTTTATGTGATGTGCTTACTTCTTAGCAGTCATTAAGTAAATAGTAACTATTGGTAATATATGCTACTAATATAGAGAACATGCAAATCAAAACACAACTACTGAAAAGAAAGAGGAAAAGATAAATTAACAATGTGTATGAAGAGATCACTCATAAAAGAATAAATACAAATAGTGTATTAGTCTGTTCTTATCCTGCTAATAAAGACATACCCAAGACTGGGTAATTCATTTTAAAAAAAAAGAGGTTTAATAAACCCACAGTTCCACATGGCTGGGTAGGCCTCACAATTACGGCACAAGGCAAGGAGGAGCAAAGTCACAACTTACATGGCGGCAGGCAAGAAAGCATGTGCAGGGGAACTGCTCTTTATAAAACCGTCAGATTTCATGAGACTTACTATCATGAGAACAGCATGGGAAAAATCCACCCTTGTGATTCAATTACCTCCCAATGACACATGGGATTACGGGAGCCACAATTCAAGATGAGATTTGGGTGGGAACACAACCAAACCATATCAAATAGAAAATAAGAAAAGAGCATCAGTCAAACTTAACTTACAAAAAATAAAAACTAGAATGCTGATTTTTTTACCATAAAATTTACAGTTTATTCAAAATTAATACTTAACTGCAGCAAGACTGTGGTGAGATAAGCCATCAGAGGCAGCACCAGTGACAGTGCAGAAACTTGTAAGCTTTCTGAAAAGGAATTTGTCAACATGTATCAAAGACCTTCAAAATGTTTCTATGGCTATTGGCCCAATAATTCTACTTCTAGTTTAAATATGCCCATTACACTGTGCTCTCTATAACTTTTTATAACAACCTAGTTATAGAATAGAAAAATGGTTAAAACGTTATGCTACATCCATAAGATAGACTGTCATGCAGTGATAAACATAAAACTTGGCAACAATTTTTTAATCATATAATTATAATTTAAAAATTAGGAGAGGCTAGGCACAGAGGCTCATGCCTATAATCTTAGCACTTTGGGAGCTCAAGGAGGGAGGATCACTTGAGCGCAGGCATTCAAGACCAGTCTGGGCACCATAGTGAGACCCCATTTCTACAAAAAACACACACACAAAAAAAGTAAAGAAGGTACAAACTTGTTATAATCAGTGTAATCTTTACTATGTAAAAATGTGTGTGCATTAGTAAGCTATTGCTGCATAACGAACTACTTCTCCCCCAAAACTTAATGATTAATCAAAAAACCATTTATTTCACTCATAATTCTGCAGGCAATTTAGGCTGTGCTCAGCTGGGCAGTTCTTTACATCTAGGTTTATCTCAGCTGGGCTTGTTTGGGCATCTTTGATTTTAACTGGCATGGCAATTCGGAGTGGGCTACTCTAGAATGATCTCAGACTGGATGATTTATCTATTCTTCAAATGATCTATTCTTCAGCAGGCTAGCTTGGGGTTGTGCTCATAGTGTATCTGGGCTTCAAGAGAGAGCAGAAAGGTACAAGGCTCAGAATAGACACACCATCACTTATGCCACATTCTATTTTCCAAACTAAGTCATGACAAGAACTAAAGGGGTGGAGGGAAGAGATTCTCTCTCTCGATAGAGGGAGTTTCAAGGTCACATATCAAGTGGTAAGAATACAGGCAGGGATGGAAAATTGGGGGAATTTTTGTAATTAAGCAATCATACCATGCATAGAGAAAAGTTTAGAAGATAATACACCAAAATATTGACATTGTATTCTGAATGGTAGAATTATTGATAATTTTTTGTTTTGTATACTTTTCTGTTTTTCACCTTTTCTATAAATAAGCAAGCTTTATTTTATAAGCAGATAAAATAAATATGTAAAAATTTTTGCCCACTCTACATAAACCTGATGATATAGACACATCAAAGTAATTGTGGGGTCACAGAAGGAGATACTTGGCATAGTCTGGGGTGGATGACAGAGAAAGCTTCTCGAGGGGATGACATTTGGTCTGGGCATTCAAAGAAGCATGAGGAGGATTTTGCTAAGCCAAGGAAGATGCGGGCATTCTAGGACAAGCATACGTGTGGGAAACAACATATTGTTTAGTAAAATCAAAGAGCTAAAATAATGACAGGTAGAGATGACCCAGAGAGGAGCTGTGAGAAAATATAGAATGGGTCCAGGAGAGAAATCTGTGCAATTTGAGGGGAGAGAACTGAAAGGAAATGGGGAGGGCTGGGGGTTGTGCTGGGGGGAAACTTATGTTTTACTGACTGAAAGTTAGCGATGGAAACCTAGCCCTTTAAACTCAGAGCTGGATAGTTTTGAAATGGGATTCTTTTTATGGTCTTAAACATATTGTTATGGTCATGTCAACACTGGTGCTGAAGAGGGGAATTTGCTTATAGTTGAGATCAAAACTCCCAGAAAAATAGGGAGCAAAAGTAAAAGTAAAAGCTTGGCCATCTATTTTCTCAGCAGCCTCAACTATCCCCCCTTCCCCTTTTGAAGCATAGAGAATCTGAGCAACTGCCTTGCTATGGAAGATTTTTAGAGCAGGATTAATCAGCACCTGCTGATTAAATTTTGGGCTATAAAATTGCAATATAGCTGTCACAGTTCTAGCGACTGTAGTCTGTGTTATGTGTTTTCCAATGAAGTGCTTAATTAAAATGAATGCCTAGATATTTAAATTCCTAGAACCAATCAATCAGCTAGTTGTTTATGACTTATCAAACGGCCCCTTTTGTCCCTAGTGTGTTGTGGTATATAATGTAGTTTGTGGCTTCTAAACCAGAAGTTAACCATATTCCTGAGAATTGAGTTCACAATCTCATGAGCACCTAACTTTATCAAAGGAGATAAATGCAGCAAAACACACTAACTGCTATGTTAATGAAGTCATGAACAACAAAAGATAATGTGTGGTAATCCAATCACTGGCTTCAAAATGCCTCCTCTCCCAGTACATTCTCAACCCTCTCCTATTTTTAAGAAGTCTCAGGTTGGGTGTGGTAGCTCATGCCTGTAATCCCAGCACTTTGGAAGGCCAAGGCAGGAGGATCACTTGAGCACAGGAGGGTGAGATTGAGCCTGTAGTGAGCCAATGATTGTGTCACTGAACTCTCACTTTGGGTGAAAGAGCAAGAGTTATAGAGGAAAGGAAGAAAGGAAGAAAGGAAAGAAAGGAAAGGAAGGAAAGGAAGGAAAGGAAGGAAAGAAAGAGAGAAAGAAAGAGAAAAGAAAGGAAGGAAAAAGGAAGTCTCAGTAATTAAACATTTATGTTGCATGAAAAAGCAATTGACACCAGTGAAAATTCCTTGTTTTACTTCCTTCTGCAACTATTTTTTTTTTTTTTTTTTTTTTTTTTTTTTTTTTTGGCCTTTTATGATGGTGGGCAGAGAACGGAAAGAAATGGAATTTTTCTTTTAATGATAAATTAATTTTAATTGGCATTGCTAGATTTAGCAAATAAAAACTACAGGATGCCCAGTTAAATTTGAATTTCAGATAAATGGTGAATACCTTTTTAGTATAAGAATGCCCTAAACTTATATTTGTTTATTTGCTGTATTTTATTTGGCAACCCTAATTTTAACGCTTTGCTAAGATCACAAAGTCCTTCTTTAGAGACACTATGGGACTACTAATAGGCAAGGGAGAACACAGACGTGAGGTAAGAAATCGGACCATGCTCAGTTATGGCAGAACACAGGCAGAACTGTTTTCTTGAGCCCCAGGTAGGCTATCTTCCATGAGGACACCCTAGTACCCTTTGGTTGGGCAAGTCATTTGATGAATTTCACAATCTTCCAAATGAGTCCATGGAATTTTAGGTAGCATACCCAGAGAGAAATAAACTTCTTTAGACCAAACTACAAATTAACAAATTTGAGAGCCAACATTTTGACTGCTGGCAGCTATCCAGTCCAAATGTACAGTTGAGCATGGTGGCTCACACCTGTAATCCCCACACTTTGGGAGGCCGAAGCAGGAGTTTAAAAAAATCAGGACTTTATAAAAACACAAAAATACGAACTGCCAATGAAAACGTTCACTTTAAGAAATATAACTAACTTAGGAAGAACCCCCTATACATCAACTAGAGCAACCATAAAATAGAATTTGGACACTAATCTTCAACTCCTTCTTCATTAAAAAATTAGAAAAAAAATTTTTGCTAGATTGGTTCAGACAAGAGAAAAAATAATCTCGGTTGTAGAAACAGTCAGAGTTTTCTTCTTCCATCTAGTCCTAATTTTGGAGATTCTGCCACATACTACATTCTGTTCTTGTCCCGTACTTATCTCTCTGGGATGATGTTTCCATGTTTCAAGGTCTTTATTACTATGTAAAGATTTTTCTTAGTATCTATTTGCAATTGCTCCTTGTTTTTTTCTCAGCTTTAAGTCCTGAGTGTTTTCCAAGTATACTGCTAAGGAGGTTTGCTCCTTCCAATACACTCTGCCAAATGTGTGCTAATTACTTACCACATTAGGAATAGCTTCGCTATTTGTCTGCTTGGTGCTACAGCTCAGCTTTCTAGTCCTTACTGCCTGTGCAATCAGCACTCTTCTCCACTGGATCTATATGCCAGGGTGAGAGGAGAGTGTTTCTCACCTTTTGGGGAGGAAGTATTTATTAAGAGTCTGATTTGAAAATAAATTTCCCACAGAACAGAAACACTGTTTCTGAAACACATTTCATCCATTCATTCCTCCTCAAATTATTATTGAGCTCCTGTTATGTGCTAAGCACGATACTAGGCCCTGGGAACATAACTGTGAACAACAAAAAAATGTGTAAGTCTAGAGTGGAAGTCAGCTATTTATACAACCATTCCAACAGTGTCAAATGTTCTTGACAGAAAATGATCAAGTTGACATGTGAGAATGCCACAGAGGGACTCTGAGATTAGGAAAGACTTTTTGGAAGAAATGATATTTAAGCTGAATAGTATTTAGTAAGCTTAAAAGAATAGTGTGAAAAAGGGATGTATGAAACAGCACGCACGAAGGTCCCTAAGGAGAGATGTAGAGGATGATATAATTGTGGAAATGAAAAGAATATAAAGGAGTCTTCAGTAGATCCACAAATATCTATGGAGTGCCTACTATATGCCGAGCATTGTTCTACAATCTGGAGGTACAGCTTTGAGTATTATATACACTGAGGAGGAACTTAAATCCTGGTGGAGGAAGACAGACAACAAATAGGGAAGTATTAATAAGCTAACCCCATGTATTGACAAGTTCATTTTAAAAATATAAGGTAATAAGAGACAAATTGAGTGGTGTGGGGGTAGGGCTGCTTTAGCTAGCCTTTAGCCAAGGTAGTCAGGGAACATGTCTTTGAGGAGGTAACATTGTGGTGAGGGCTGCATGTTGAGAAGCAGCAGCCAAATTGAGGTTTGAAAGGGCAAGAATGTCATGAGACAAGGAAGTTCTCAAGAGCTTTGAAAGCCATGTTAAGAGTTTAGGCTTTATCCTAAATGCAGTGGGAAAACAGTAGAGACTTTTCAGCAATGGAGTAATATTTTATTAAAATAGTGATTATTTTGGTTTTGTTGTAGAATCTGGACTGGAGAGGAACAAAACAGAATCTGGTGGGTGAGTCTGAGGAATGGAGAAAAACAATTGGGCCAAACAATTATAGAAGAGAGTTGACAGGTGTGCTGATTGAATTGTTGTGGAGGATAAGGGAGAGAGGGATGAGGGAAGGCTTTTTTTCTATCACGTGCAACTGGGCGGGCTGGTGGTAATATTTGCTTTGAAGAGGAGATGAAAATGATGAGTTCTATTTAGGAGGAATTGAGTTTGAGGTGCCTATAGTATACCCAACTGGGGTACCCAGAAGGCAGACAGATACATGGGTCTGGGGCTCTAAAGAAAAGTCTGGGTTGGATAGATGGACTTGGGAGTTATCCGAAGAGCAGATAATTAAAGCCAAAGGAGAGTAGGAATTATGAAAATAGAGCCTTGAATACAGCCCTAAGGACAACCAGACTGTGGCTGCTCAGGAGTATGACAATTTTCCATGCTTGATATTATGCACACTAGACATCCTCTAAACACATCTCCTGGCAGTTGTTAAAATACCTGTCTAGTGCATGATGACTTTCATCCTACAGAAGTTATTAAATACCAAGCATGCAACAGGTCCTGCGTTAGGCAAGGTATAACACATTAAGCATACCTCTAGAAAAGAAATGTGTATAGTAGGCCAAGTATGTGAATAGAATAACAAGGATATGAGGATTTTCCCTGCATATTGATTAATAACAACAATAAAGAGTAATTGAGTACCTTTGTGTCAGGCACTGCATCAAACATTGAATGCGCTTTTATTCTTGAGCCCAAGAAGCTCACAGACAATGGTACAGTCATTCAGATAGGAATTTAATAGTAGCACACTGTGGTATATGAAGAGATAGGTAAAGGATACTGTGGGACATGGAAGAGAGGGTGGTGGAAATGGTCACTATGGAGAAAAGATGATGATACAAGGTTATAGGCCAAATTCCTAACCCTAGGACACAGACAGTTAAAGTAATTATACTAATCCTTACCAGTACTCACAAGGATAAGGCCCTTAAAACTCTCTAGGGTTCATAAAATATTTGTGACCTGGTGGGTATTTTGAAACTGTTTTCAAATACTACAGTACTGAAAGCTTTATATGGTATTGATACAAAATAATTTAACTAAATGTCAGCTCACTACCTCCTAGCCCAGATCAGGTAGCTGAATAGGAATCTATGTTCTAAGTAGGAAAGCCAGAGACTGCTTTCAGGAACTGCTGATAACTTGTTCCCTGTACCTGGGTAAACATGTGTCATTAAACTTCTCTAGCCCAAAGATCTCCTACCTGTAATCTAGGTTAATGGATATGATAATTTCTACATTTTGAGATGATCCAGAAACAGACCAAATATTCACAAGATCCTGAGTGTTCTTGTTACCCTGGTAGCACAAATATACACTTCTAGATATGTCTTCAAGTCAGGCATTGCATTTGAAATACATGAGACTGGGCATTACATCTTGGGATATCCGTTGACTTACCCAATGAATTAATAACATTATTTGCACTACCCATGAATAAACGTATTGAATAGAAAGTACAAGCAAAACCATGTTTTTGGTGGGGCTGGCTGAGATCTCCATCTGATGGATGTGGATAAAGAAAACAGTAAGAAAACAACACAGTTGACCTTTGGACAACATGAGGGTTAGGGCATCTAACACCCCACACAGTTAAAAATCCGTGTCTAACTTTTGACTCCCTCAAGACTTAACTACTAAAAACCTACTGTTGACCAAAAGCCTTACCCATAACATAAATAGCCGATTGACACATATTTGGTATGTTATAGGCATTATATACTGTATTCTTACAGTGAAGTAGGCTAGAGAAAAGAAAATGTTCTAAAGGAAGAGAAAATATATGTACTAGTTCTTAAGTGGAATTGGATCATCATAAAGGTCCTCATCCTCATCTTCATGCTGAGTAGGCTGAGGAGGAGGATAAAGAGAAGGACCTGATCTTGTTGTCTCAGGGGTGGCAGAGGCAGAAGAAAATCTGCACATAAGTGGATATATGCAGGTCAGACCCCTGTTGTTCAAGTGCCAACTGTATGTAGAAGCTGAACCCAAATAGCCTAAGGTTGGCATTATTAATTAGCAGAAGTTATTAGTAACCAGGTGATAAGGTTGAAATTTCTCTGGGGTAAGGAATTGTTTCTAATCCTAACAATGCGATGTTATTCAGAGTCTTTAACAATTCTGGCTGAAGCCAACATATTAACACTAACTCTGCCTTTCACATTACTTTTCCAGTCCAGCCTTTTCAAATAAATCAAGACATTTGTTGATTAACCTCAGCATAAATTTTCAGTTATTTTTGGTGTACTAATAGCCTACTCAAGTCACATAGGATTAAGTAAAGGGAAGGCGATAATGCCACCTTTGAACACACCAAAAGGGTTAAAGAAGGACCAGCCAGACAGTTGAAGAGCTTACAGAGTGAGCCAAGAGAGAGAATGTAAGAGTGAATGTAATGGCATTAGTTGAATAGTCTACAGAGATTTGGGGCTCTAAGGGCTGGACCCTGCTGTAGCAGGACCTACCAAAAAGATGTTCAGAGCAATTATTGCCCAATATAGACTGGAATATTCTGCTGACTTTTTAAGCAGAGGAAGGTCAGACCCATCTGTTCCATCCTATGGAGCAATTTTGGAGTTAGGAAGTGTCTGTCCTTATTGTCCAGCTCCTTCAGTAAGAGATCCTCCTACTGAACAGCAGCAATCATGCCAGAAAGACCTAATTTCTTCTGAGTTTTGAGCTAGTTTTCTCTTTTGGCTGCCTTCTCATGAGCCTCGGGAATATGGATAAATGAAAAAGTGTACTTTTCATTCTCAAAAGTCAATAAATGTACACCTCTAACAGCCACACCAAACATTTTGTCTAGTACAAAAATGAATCTGGACATTTTACAATCACATCCATGAAATGGGAAGAGCGTCACCTGCCCCTCTGAGCTCAGGTGCAGTATGAGAACTGCAGCCATCGGGCAGGGCACGGTTTTCTCTGAGCACAAGCTCTCTGAAGGCTGGTGGGATCCCTCCCACCACCGCACAAATCTCTGTTGCCAAGTAATGCCAATGAACTTCAAAAATCTAGAGCAAGCAAGTGTAGTTTAGTACATTTTTTAAAATTCAAATTCATTACCATAAAAATGAGCCACTTCTCTGTCGCAGTTTGCAATTCTCTCTGACATTCAATTGACTGATCAGCAGACCTGTGCTTTATAGTAGGAGACTTTTTGCATCCCTCTTTGATCTGATTTCCCTCTATTTAATAGACAATTATAGGCTCTTTAAATCCCAAAGGTTCAGAGACAGCAAATAATTACCAGTAGTAATTTTAGAATAAAGTCAATCTAAATGAGTTCAGTTAAATTATGCAATACTAAGTAGTGGCTTTTTTTTTTATTTCAAACAAGGACAGCTAACCAAAACCCCAAACAATCGTTATGCTGCCTCAAATTTTTCCTGACAGCTGCCTGTTAAACTTCTGACCTGTTAGTAAAAATCTGCACACCATCTACCAAAGGGATACACACATGATTGCAAACTTCTGTTCTAAGGACATTAAATAAATTATTTCTTTAAGATCATATGGCAGATCTATAATTAATTAAACCCACCATGATATTACGGCAAAATAATTTAGCTTTTCTAAAAAGGTAAATGTAATTTGCCGATCTGGTATTTGGAAGAATGCTTTGCCCAAAATCAATTCCTTTAGTTTCTAGAGAATAGAAACTAGAGGCAATCTCATTTTAATTATATCTCTTTATTGCTAACAAAGGAATGATTTATGCAATTAAATTAACTGGCTAGAAAATTATTCTCAGCTGGGCTGTCCTAATTCTTTGCTTTCTGAATTGCACGCTCTTATACTTTCCTATGTAGATTAATTTTTCTGATATGCAAACAATGCCTCCTGTGTTCGTCTTTTCCTTTTTTTTTTTAATTCAAAAGTCTCCTTTTCTTCTTGCCAATGACATGAGTAATATTTGTTGAACTGTTGGGCTTTGACTAGTTTTTTTTCTTTTTAATGTTGAAAAGATGAAAAAGATCTTTTTTTCCCAGTCTCATTATTCCAGAACAGAGCAAGAGTTGAGGGTTTCTTATCTGTGGTACTGGAACAGCAGCAGGAACATGGAAAAATTGTAAAAATGTCACAGGCTGCAAAATTTGAAAGCAGTTTCAGCAGCTCCAGAAGTTGTAAATTAGCAAATGCTTTTAGGGTCATCTTTCCTCACTGCTTCCCTCTGTCTCTGCCTTCTCTACACCTCTCTACCCACATCCTAGTCCTTCTCTGTCTGTCCCCATTATTTTTAACAAAATGCAACCAGGTAAATAATGCATTACAATATCAGCAGTCACAAGTCAACATTTATAGAGTGACCTCAGTGAGCAGAACACTGAATGAGATTGGGTGGGAGTCAGGGTTACGAAAAAATTCAAACATACTCCTCTGTCCGTAAATAATTGATGATACAGGAGTCAATTTTTGGTACACATTCTTACGAAACAAGATTCATTTCTGTATTCATGAATTCAAGATAGAATGATGACATTATTTGGGGACTGACAGCATTATTTAGGGCCTAAATTTCGGTTATTTTCAAATATTCTGTATATGTTGTTACTCATTCTTTTTAAGACAGGATGAGGTAAGGAGCTGCAAAATAAGCAGGGCTTGGTAAATGGCTTAAGCACAATGTTAAGAAAATGACAGTAAGAGGATCAGGTGTACTTTTCTTTTCAAATTTGAAAATAGGCCGGCGCGCGGCTGGCCCGCACAAGCCTGTAATCCAGCCACTTTGGAGGGCCGAGACGGCGGGCATCACGACGGTCAGGCAAATCGAAACCATCCTGGCTAACATGCGTGAAAACCCTCGTCTCTACTAAAAAATTACAAAAAACTAGCCGGGCTGAAGGTGGCGGGCGGCCCTTTTTTTTTTTTTTTTTTTCTAGTCCCAGCTACCTGGAAGGCTGAGGCCAGGAGAATGCGCCCGCTAAACCCGGGAGGCTGGAGCCTTGCGTGAGCTGAGCATCCTGCCACTGCACTCCAGCCTGGACGACAGAGCCAGACTCCGTCTCAAAAAAAAAAAAAAGAAAAGAAAAAGAAAATAGTAGCATGCTTCTCTGTGCATTCACCTTTACTTACTAGTCCAGGAATGGCAACCTTCATTTGTAAAGGGCCAGATAGCAAATATATTTGGACTTATGATCCATATGGTTTCTGTCATAGCTACTGAACTCTGCTGTTATAGCAGGATAGCAACCACAGACAAAATGTAAGCAAATGATCATAGCTGCGTTTCAATAAAGCTTTATTTACAAGGTAGATAGTGGGCTGGTTTGACACGTGGGCTGTGGTTTGCAAACACCTGCACTGGCCCCTAGCAACTGCTTTTTGCTTTATCTGAGGAAAAGAGCCCTATCTATTTCAAAAATCAAAATCAGCAGGGCACAGTGGCTCACACCTGTAATCCTGGCACTTTGGGAGGCTGAGGCAGGAGGATCACTTGAGCGCAAGAATTTGAGAACAGCCTGGGCAATATAGTGAGACACTGTCTCAAAAAAGAAAAAAAAATAGGTGGATGTGGTTGCACATGCCTATAGTCCCAGCTGCTCAGGAGGCTGTGGGAGGATTGCTTGAGCCCAAGACGTCCAGGCTGAAGTGAGCTGTGATTGTGCCATTGCACTCCAGCATGAGTGACAGAGCAAGACCTTGTCTCAAAAAAATAAAAAATAAAAAAGCATTAAGTGGGCCCTAATATGTACAAGGCATGGTGCTAGGCCCTCAATCATGAATAACAGACATTTTTGCCTTCCAGAACCTCACACTCTAGTATATTAAACTTTTTAATGATTTAATGGTTTTAGTGCATTAAACAGTTAATATTCAGTGGAATAAGTACTATGAGGAAAGTTGGGTTTTTTTGGTTTTAAGTGCTGTGGGAGAAGAAAGAAAAAAGACAAACCACAAATAGAAGACATTTGCAAAGCATACAACTGATAAAGGATAGTATCCAGAATTAAAAAATATGTATCTTTGAAAGCAGCAAGGAAAAAAATAAGCAACCCAGTAGAAAAACGATCAAAAAATAAATAAACGGGTAATTCACCAATGAGGAAATGTAAATGGCCAATAAACATATAAAAAGATGTTTACCCTCACTAGTAAACAGACAAACAAAAAGGAAATCTGCAGAGCAATATCATTTCACATCCATCACATTGGCTAACATTAAGAAGCCTGTAGTCCCAGCTACTCGGGAGGCTGAGGCGGGAGAATGGTGTGAACCCAGGAGGCAGAGCTTTCAGTGAGCTGAGATCCGGCCACTGCACTCCAGCCTGGGCAACACAGCAAGACTCCATCTAAAAAAAAAAAAAAAAAAAGAAGAAGAAGTCTGATTATCCCAGTGATAACAGAGATAGGAAGTAACTTAGTGCTGCTAATGTAAAATTTGGCAGACTACTTTGGGGACCCCATAATTCTACTCTTTGTTATGTATCTCAAAGAAACTTTACCATGCATGTGCAAAATAAAATAAATGTTAACAAATTTTCATAGTGCACAGCATGTTTATAATAGCAAAAAAAAAACAGAAAGATAAAAAGCAACCTAAACATCTTTCAAGAGGAGTATGTGGCATAGCCATGCACTGAAATACCATTCAGAAGTAAAAAATGAGACAGGATGAGTTACACATATAAATAGAAAAACTGGTCACAAATATAATGCTTATGTATTCAAGAAATACTTGAGTTCCTCCTATATGTCAGCCACTTTTCTAGGTTCTCTGGATATAGCAATGAACAAAACAAAGTCTCACTCTTAACTTGCTCCCATTGAGCAAAAACAGCAAGTTGTAGAATGTATAAAGCAAATCGTTCAAAGTTTAAAACACGCAAACAATACTATATATGGGTAGAGTTACTTCACAGAGTCAGGAAAATTCTAAAAAAATTCATGGGAATAATAAATTTATATTTCAGGATACTGGTTACTTGAGAGCAGTGAAGGGGCTTGTAATTGTGGAGGGCTACAGAAAGGGCTTCTCTGGCAATGCTAATGTTTTCTTCTTTAAGTTAGGTAATAGCACATAGATGTTTATCATTATTCACAATGTGGTAGTCTTGTATAATTCTGGAATAATTCTGGAATATACCTATCTTAAAACAGAAATGTTTTCAAATCCAATCATTATGTAAAGGTTTTCATTATTAAATGTTTCAATCAATTTTTTTAAAAAATTCAAAATTAACAGTCCCTTTGACATTCTGAAGATTTACTTCCAGAATAGGAATATTTGACTAGCTAATGACAGATGAAGTACATAATGGAGTTTTTATTCCATTGAAAACAGTGTTGGTTATTGTGGCTTGGCAGAGTATCAATTGATGTGTAGACTTCACTTCTGTTGTATCTGAATTTCTGGACTGAGACCCCATGTCAGATGTCTATCATTTCTTAGAAATTTCCTTTTAACCAGGAAAAAAAAAGGATGGGGACCTCAGGGAAAATAAAAATGAGGAATAGTTTTAGCTAGAAGAGTTAGGGAAAACGTCACAATGGGCAATTAAACGTCTGGACCTTAATTCCTAACCCTCTTTCACTGCAGCGATGATACCTGCAAAAGAGTTAACTTTCCTCCCAAAAGTGACTGCCGATTACCTATTATGAAGACTTTCAGGCAACACGCCCCCTGGGGTTGATGGAAGCAGGGCTGACTTGGAAGGCCTAGCTTATTCTGCAGTCACTTTTGGGGAGAAAGTTAACTCTTTTGGACGTAGTTTGTACCTGTCAAATCATTGGAACTAGTGTAAAATAGACTGGTCTTGAGTCCTCAAAGAAAAATTGCAATGAACAGACATACATAGTGCAAGGAAGTTGGTGGTAAATCTGAGACTGCTACAATAGAAATGACAGTGAGAAAAGATTCATGTTTGTCTTTCTTACATACGAGTCTGAGCAAAAGAGCTAAATTGGTCTTCCCCAAATTTTCAGATTAAATCTCTAGAATTGCACCTGGCTTGTAGAGTTTAGGATATGGGTCCCTGAATTCTGGAAAAGTGGCTAATAAATATCTGATTTCTTTTATTAAAAGTTGGAAGAAGGTCAGATCCTATTTGGAAGCAAGCAACTCATGATATTGTTCTAATACATGTTCAACTCAATGAGGAAACATTTGATGAAAAAAAATATAGGTCCAGTTTAAAGAGGACTTGAATGCCAACTAAGTAGTTCAGACTTGAACTAATGAGGTCATTGGCAGTCGTTTTAGGTTTTTGGGCAAGTGAATCAACTGGTTGCCACTAAGAACCTCTTAGAGCCAAAGTTTCCCATCTGTTTCACAGGAGATAATGAGTGCCTCATCTACTAAGTCGTGCTGTGATCACATTAGGCAAGTATAACATTCCAGTCAAGAAAAAGGTACATTGTAAGAGATGCACTAGTGTATTGAGAAGATATATTCAGCAGTGTGAGTAGACCAGTCAAAGGAATAATTCCCTAATTTTATATTACCTTAAAATATTATCTACATGCTGGTGGTAAGGGTATAGAAGTCCCAGTCTCCAGTACAGTGACTGGGGAGTGTGGTAGCCAACTCTACAAGATGGCTCCCAAAGAGCTCTGCCTCTTGGTATTTACACTTTTATGAAGTTCCCCAAAACATACACATTGTACCATAGTTGGTCTATGTGAAGAGTAGGACATGGGAGAAGTGATGGTATGTCATTCCCAAGATTAGGTTATAAAAGATTGTGTCTTCCATCTTGGTTGCTCTCTCTCTCTCTCTCCTATCTCTATCTGCAATCATTTGCTTTGGGGAAAGCCAGCTACCACATCAAATAGCTGTTTGAAGCCTGTATGGTGAGGAACTGAGGCTCCTAATAAGACGCAGCAGGAACTGAGGCCCCTTGCCAAAAGTCATTGGATTGAGCCATCTCGGAAGCAGATCTTCTATCCCTAACCAACACTTCAGATGACTGCAGCCCTGAAGGTCAGATTAACTGCAACCTCATGAAACTACCTAAGCCAGGACCAGCCAGCCAAGCTATTCCTATATTCCTTGACCCTCAGAAATTGTGTGAGATAATAAACTTTTTGTTTTAAGCTACTAAGAGTTGGAGTAATTTGTTACATAGCAATAGATACAGGGATTTTGGCCAAAAGAAAGACTAATAATACCTGGATGAAGAGAGAGTCATTAAGAGTTTACTTTGTCCATGGATAATTCTTGAGAGCAGGAATTCTCTTTTTCACCTTGGCTTTTTCCAACACACTCAGATTGGGCCTGTGTGTAGTGCACTCTTAGTATGTATCTATCTCTTGAGTTATTGAGGGAAGAAGACCAGCCCTAAATACCGTGAAAGAAAAGAAGCCTAACCATGGGTATAAGAGGAGGGTTGGGCCAAATAGAAGCTTCATGTAGAGCACATGTCCAGAGAGATCAACCATCCTCGTTTGCCCTGAATGAGGGTTGCCTTAAATGTGGGTTATTTAGTGCTAAAACTGGGATAGTCCTTAAATGTGGGTTATTTAGTGCTAAAACTGGGATAGTCCTTAAATGTGGGTTATTTAGTGCTAAAACTGGGATAGTAAGAGGACAAAAGGAACTCATCTAAGAAAAACAGAGAAAGTTCAAAGGATAAACTAACAAAAGACAGCCTATTATTTCTTTGAATATAGTAGGGTTTCTTCATGCATTTGTTCAGTACATATTATTTTGATTCTATTACATGCTAAGTTCTGTAGGTACAAAATGAATTATAATCTCTGGCTTGAAAGAGCACGGATATAGAGTTGTCCTGATTATATAAGAATACATTTGCCCTCCCTGCTAAAATGCAATTCCTCTCTAAAAACTTTTGAAAAGATATTGTTTCTGTAACTCTTTTTTTTCTACAAATCTAGTTTTAAATGATGGTTGTAAATTTCTCAGTACTTTCTGAGTCCTTTCTCCTTTGACGGGTGATACAACTGCTAGCAACAAATGAACATTAGTATTCTAATGGGTGCCATGTGATTTTTTTCTTCCGGGTAGAGTCTATCTCTTTCAAACAGTAAAAGCTCACATAACACCTGTTGCAGTCATTTTGTTGCTTTATTTCTTCGGTTTTACTAGCAAAAATGGCCATTTCCAAAGAGTGCCAAGCAGTTTACATTTATTATCTGATTTAGTCCTTACAACAGTCTTGTGAAGTAAAGACTACTAAACTCCTCAATTTGAAAATAAGGAGCCTAAGCCTCAATGCCATTCTGTTTCATGCCCCAGTTTACAAAGCTGGTAAGTTGCAAACATTTGAATTCCATGTTTGCCTCTCAAAAGTCCACATTCTGAACCATTGCACTAAATACCTCCACATAATTGCTAACACATGTAATGTGCTTGACCATGCACTGGGTGCTGTGCCAAGCATTTTACATCTCTCATCACCTCAGTCTTGAAGGGTAGAGAACTTGGTGATGTAAAGGTAGAATCAATTATGAGAAGCAGGAAGGCTATTCAAAGTGTGGTTTGTGGTCCAGCAACCTCAGCGTCTCCTAGGAGATTTTTAGAAATGCAGGATCACAGGCTCCACTCCAACTTACTGAATCAGACTCTTTATTTTAACAGGATTTCCAGGTGACTTGTAAGCACATCAAAGTGTAAGAAGCATTGCTATGGAAGACCTGTGAAGAATCTGACCCCAGGTGTGGTTAGATTTCTCTAATGCAGTGCTTCTCTAAATGTTGATCCCTGAACCAACAGCATCAGTTTTCACCTGGGAACTTGATTGAAATGCAAATTATAGAGTCCCACCCTAGACCTACAGAATCAGAATCTCTGGGGCAATAATCCGTTTTACTCCTCCAGGTGATTCTGATAAATCCTGAGGTTTGAAAATCCTCTTTCTAATGTCCTGCAATCCTTACACCTATGCTCAAACAGAAAAGAGGAGTTAGCAGTGACACCCAGTGGAGCCAAGCGAAATTTGCAACTTTTAAAAATGAGCATACCTGGTTCTTTTTTACCCTGGTAGGATAAAACTGTCATGATCCTTGTTCTTTGCACTAAAAATACAAGGCTGACTTCTTTTCCTCAAAACTCCTTGCTTTAGGGTCTCATTCCCATTTTGTATATGCAGATACGTTCTTTAATTCAGCAAATACTTATTCACCACTAACTAGATATAAAGAATTATGGCAGAAGTAGTGCAGAAGATATAAACCATATCAAATTGGCCCCAGAGCAGTCTAACAGCATCAGCTACCATTTGAGTGTTTGAGGTGTGGCAGGCACTTTGCTAATTGTTTTCCAGAATTCACTCAGTGTTTTCACGCTCGAGATACACATTTGACCATTGAACAACATGGGGTCAAACTTCACAGGACCATTTATATGTGGATCTTTTTCAATAAGTTACTCCTAGATTGCCTGCTTCCCCTTTTACCCCATCCACCTCTTCTGCCTCTGCCTCCTCTGAAACAGCCATACCAACCCCTCATCTTCCTCCTCTTCCTCAGCCTACTCAACATGAAGACGAGGATGAAGACCCTTGTGATGATCCAGTTCCACTTAATAAATAGTAAATGTATTTTCTCTTCCTTATAATTTTTTAACATTTTCAGTTCTCTAGCTTTATTGTTAAGAATACACTATATGATACATATAACATATGGAATATGTGTTACTTGACTGTTTACATTATTGGTAAGTCAACAGTAGGCTTTTAGTAATTTTCGGGGAAGTCAAGAGTTATACGTGAATTTCCACTGTGAGCAGGGTTGCTGCCCCTATCAGTCACATTGTTCAGCACTCAACTGTATTTGTTATTCCTGTATTTGTTATACTACAAGTAGTGTGAGGACTTATTCTAGTTTATGCTGTCACACAGCAGTTCTTAAAATAATCTCCAAGGATTATTGTTATTAGAATCATTTAGTATGTTTGTTTCATATGTAGAACCCCAGAAACCCACCAAATCAAATCTCTCGGGGGTGTGGCATATTTAGCAAGTTTCCCAGGAAAATTTTACACACACTACAGTTTGAGAACTGCCATACCACACTATATGGTCTCCATCAAAACACTGTGCTTTAAAGTATTATGCGTTAGCATCAAAGATTTGTAGAGCAGTGGGGAGAGATGATCATGTTTGTATTTTTAGAAAGTTCTATGTCATGGCAGTAAGAATGGATTAGAGGTTGGTGGTGGTAGGAACTTACTTTATAGGATTACCAGAAGAAAAGAATGTTACACTGAGAATCCCAGGTGATATTCTAGTTTCATTTCCTAAGAGACTTGCTTGTTGTATGAAATCGCAAATTCTTGTCTCAGAAATTCAATTGTAAGAGTTACATAGAATGCTGAACTAGAAAATTTTGAACCAAATTACTAAGAGATGATTTAGACAAAAAAAAGAAAAATATATACTACTAATATTCAAATATAATAATATATATATATATATATCAGCACACCACACACACACACACCACAACCGTAATCTTTAAAGATACATAATGTATGTGTATCTTTAGAAGATTATATATATGGCCGGGCGCGGTGCGCTCAAGCCTGTAATCCCAGCACTTGGGAGGCCGAGACGCGGTGGATATGCGAGGTCAGCAGATCGAGACCAAGCCTAGCTAACACGGCGAAACCCCGTCTCTAGCTAAAAAAAATAAAAAAAAAATAACAAAAAAAGCTGCCCTGGCAGTGGCGGGCGCCCTGTAGTTCCAGGCTAGCTTGGGAGGGCTGAAGGCAGGAAGAATCGGCGTAAACCCGGGAGGCGGAGCTTGGCGTGAGCTGAGATCGCCACTGCAGTTCAGCGGCTGGGCCGACAGAGCGAGACTCTGTCACAAAAAAAAAAAAAAAAAAAAAGAAGATATATATATTATATATATAGCAAGAGAGACAGAGATGGAGTCTCACTCTGTAGCCCAGGCTGGAGTGCAGTGGCATGATCTCAGCTCACTGCAACCTCTGCCTCCCGGGTTCATGTGATTCTCCTCCTCAGCCTCCCGAGTAGCTGGGACTACAGACGCATGCCACCATGCCTAGCTAATTTTTTGTATTTTTAGTAGAGACGGGGTTTCACCATGTTAGCCAGGATGGTCTCCATCTCCTGACCTCATGATCCACCCGCCTCAGCCTCCCAAAGTGCTGGGATTACAGGCATGAGCCACTGCACCTGGCCAAACTAATTTTTAAAAGATAATAAACATAAGGTCAGAATTGGAGCCTTGAGATGAGTCAACCTTTTAGCAAAATTTTAAAATAATCTTAGGATATGATTTAGAACCTATTTCAACTTTAAACAGATTATCTCTACATTCTGACACTTTTGTTTTTTGCGTTGTTACTATAATTTAAAAATTTTCAGCTTTTAAGTTTCAAACCTTAAAATCCACAGCTATTTTAGCATTGGTTATGCAAGTTATGTTATGCCCCCTGGTGGCAATATGGATAGGAAGATGAGAAGCATATTTCAATGAAAGGGAGAGTGCCAACTTAATTCAAGTAAGTGGCAGGCCCAGAATTTGAAATGGAATTTCATATAAAACTTTTCTGGTCTTACTAAAAATAGGAAACATACCGTTAAACTAAAATCAGATGTATTAACTTCAGCCTGCAAGGTGCATATTTCAATTTCCCTTGCTTTGTCATAAAATGGATTAGCTCCTTGAAATATGTCAGTTGAACTTGAAATTAAATATTTGCTCTACATATAGCTAAGTACCTGAACTCATAAATGATAACTAAAGTCTGTGTCTGAACAGTATTTCCTTTAAGATCAGGCTTCACCACATGCCACATACCATGAGGCCACTTGCTTCTGCAGAGTATTGATTTTCCCACATTAATAAACTTTAAAAGATTACATGGTCCAAGTAGTCATTTTCAAGAAGGTGCTGGGGAAAATCCTAAATTTACTCAGTTACTCTTTAGTCAAAACAGCCAAATGTGGATTATACTGAAGACCTCTTAAATAAGGCTTTTATTCTCTTTGGGGCAAAATAGAAAGTGAAAATATCAAACTGCTGAAACATATGTTGTTACTCGGCATAAAAAGATGCCTAAAAGATAAAGTTTCTTGCTGGGATAAGATACACCTGGCCTCAAGGTTATATGCTTTGGTCATAGGAGAGAGATGGCTAGTCCTTAAGTAAACATTTAAGTGACTACCAGATGCTTGGTTGCATGCTGGAGGAGAAATATTAAAACAGATGAGTCACTGACCTTGAAAAACCTGAAGTCCAGCAAGGTGTAACATGTGTAAAAAAAATACAATATAATGATACAAATTACAGTAAAAATAAAAGTAAAAAGGAAAAGCTGACAGTTAAAAAAGTATTAGATTTGGCTAGGCACCGGTGGCTCATGCCTGTAATCCCAGCACTTTGGGAGGCCAAGACAGGCGAATCACTTGAAGTCAGAAGTTCAAGTCCAGCCTGGCCAACATGGCAAAACCCTGTCTCTACGAGAAATACAAAAATAAGCTGGGTGGGATGGCGTGTGCCTGTAGTTCCAGCTACTTGGGAGGCTGAGGCACGAGAATCATTTGAACCTAAGAGGCAAAGGTTGCAGTGAGCCGAGATTGTGCCACTGCACTCCAGCCTGGGCGACAGAGCAAGACCCTATCTCTCTCTCACACACACACAAAGTCTTAGATTTGGAAAACAAGTATTTTCCAGTTGAACAAAGGAAAGACATTATAAACTATGGCAAAAAAAAAAAAAAAAAAAAAAAAAAAAAAAAAAAAAAAAAAAA
>NW_016811042.1:520108-527327 GCF_001698545.2 Rhinopithecus bieti | reverse complement strand
GAGATGGGCGGATCACGAGGTCAGGAGATCGAGACCATCCTGGCTAACACGGTGAAACCCCATCTCTACTAAAAATGCAAAAAACTAGCCGGGCGAGGTGGCGGGCGCCTGTAGTCCCAGCTACTCCGGAGGCTGAGGCAGGAGAATGGCGTACACCCGGGAGGCGGAGCTTGCAGTGAGCTGAGATCCGGCCACTGCACTCCAGCCCGGGCGACAGAGCAAGACTCCGTCTCAAAAAATAAATAAATAAATAAATAAAATAAAACACAAACTGAAAGAATATTTTTATTATTTTTATTCTTAACCAGTTACTAATTGGGTATCTGTGCCTACTACTCAAACCTTGGAATCAGACTAAACATTGTTATCTTCATTTCCTAGTCTATGATTTTCATGTGATACTTGCTTACCTCCTCAAATTCCAAACCCAGCTGCACAAAGATAATTGTGTCCGGAATTGGTGGGTTCTTGGTCTCACTGACTTCAAGAATGAAGCCATGGACCCTCGAGGTGAGTGTTACAGTTCTTAAAGATGGTGTGTCCGGAGTTTGTTCCTTCAGACGTTCCGATGTGTCTGGAGCTTCTTCCTTCTGGTGGGTTTGTGGTCTCGCTGTCAGGAGTGAAGCTGCAGACCTTCGTGGTGAGTGTTACAGCTGTAAAAAGCAGCGTGTCTGGAGTTGTTCGTTCTTTCTGGTGGGTTTCTGGTCTCGCTGGCTTCAAGAGTGAAGTTGTAGACCTTCCCGGTGAGTGTTACAGCTCATAAAGGCAGCGTGGACCCAAAAAGTGAGCAGCAGCAAGATTTATTGCAAACAACGAAAGAATAAAACTTCCACACTGCAGAAGTGGACCCCAGCAGGTTGCCGCTGGCTGGCGCCGGCAGCCTGCTTTTATTCCCTTATCTGACTCCACCCACATCCTGGTGATTGGGCTATTTTACAGAGAGCTGATTGGTCCATTTTGACAGAGTGCTGATTGGTGCTTTACAATCCTTGAGCTAGACACAGAGTGCTAGAGGGAAAAGTTCTCCAAGTCCTCACTAGGTTAGCTAGACACAGAGTTAGCTAGATACAGAGTACCAATTGGTGTATTCACAAACCCTGAGCTAGACACAGAGTGCTGACTGGTGTATTTACAAACCCTGAGCTAGACACAGAGTGCTGATTGGTGCACATACAATCCTCTGGCTAGATATAAAAGTTCTCCAAGTCCCCATCCGCTTCAGGAGCCCAGCTGGCTTCACCCAGTGGATCCTGCGCCAGGGCTGCAGGTGGAGCTTCCTGCCAATCCGGAGCCGCGCCTGCAATCCTCAGCCCTTGGGCTGTGGATGGGACCAGGCGCCACAGAGCAGGGGGCGGTGCCCGTCTCCAGGAGGCTCAGGCCGCGTGGGAGCCCACCGCAGGGGGAGGAGCTCAGACATGCTGGGCTGCAGGTCCCGAGCCCTGCCCCGCCCGGAGGCAGCTAAGGCCCAGCGAGAATTTGAGTAATTTGAGTGCGGCGCCAGTGGGCGGCATTGCTGGGGGACCGGTGCAACCTCCGCAGCTGCTGGCCAGGGTGCAAAGCCCCTCACGGCCAGCGGCGCCAGCCGGCCGCTCAGTGTGCGGGGCCCACCGAGCCAGCGCCGGCACTCGCTGGAACTCGCATTGGCCCGTGAGCGCTGTGTGTAGCCCTGGTTCAGACGCAGGCCTCTCCCTCCACACCTCCCCACAAGCAGAGGAAGGCAGCTTTGGCCTCAGCCAGCCCAGAGAGGGGCTCCCAGGGTGCCATGGCGGGCTGAAGGGCTCCTCAAGCACCGCCAGAGTGGACGCTGAGGCCGAGGAGGCGCTGAGAGGGCTGCTAGCACATTGTCACCTCTCAATATGATGCCATTGAAAGGAATGTAGCATGCTTTAACAGTGTAATTCTGAATGACCTTCAACTAGTAGTTTGTGACGGCGTCCCACAAATATCAAATATGTTGTTTCCTTTGGAAATTTAAAATATTCCATGATTCCCCTGTGAGTTCACTAATATACCCTGGCAGGACAATTTGAAAAGCTAAAAAACTGTACAAATGACAGACACTATCTAATTTGCATGGTAGAATACTCGAATGCCTTTATAGAAATGGGTTGGAGACTGGAAGCCTGGTAAGATTATTGCAAGCACAGTAATGATGAGGATGCAACTTGCAACATAAGCAAAGGAGATGTGAAAGGGAAATTTGGGTACATTAATGTGTAGTTCTTGCTAACTAAATGGATATAAGGGAGTGAGGTGTAGTAGCATAAGAAAGTGGATGAGTCCCTTGTCCACCATGGCACAAGTGTAGTTAGTGATACTAGTAACCATAATATGTTTTTAAATATTTGATAATCATATTTGAATCTAATTGGTTTCCCTTTTTATCCTGTATTTTATATCATGTATTAAACCCATTATTCTGAAAGGGTCCATTATTAAGCTTCATCAGAATGCCAATAAGTTAAATACACCTACTGGCCGTTGGATGTGCAAGTCTGAAAATCAGGAGATATGACAAAAGAAACATAAATGTAGTTAAGTTTACAGGTGTTTAGCTTGCACTGGAAGCTGTGGGTATAGATAAAAGTTTTCAAGGAGGAATATAGAGGTTACAATAAGGAGAGGCAAGGGTGGAAGCACAGAGAACGGAAACACAAGAGGTGAAAACAGAATGAGGCTCTAGGGTGGAAAAATTAACAGGGAATTAAGAGAACCAACAGAGAGGTGTTACTGAGACAAAATGAAAAAAGCACTGGATAGGTAGAATTTGAGGAAAGATTAAAAAGTGTCCATGAAATTTTGGTAACTAGGAATTTTTTGGTGACCTTAGAAAGTTCAGAAGATTAGCATGGATAGAAATAACATTTCCGTGATGAACAAGGAATGAAACTAATTCACAAGTATAGATTAGGTTTTCTAGAAATCTGGTTGTGAAAAAAGGTGCAGTAGTTAAAGGTGGAGATAGGTCCAAGGGGTCAAACTTTTTAAAATATGAAAGATATTTGGTGATGTTTATACCTGTTACCTTGCCTTAGAGGCAGCCCTTTCTCTGAAGGAAAACTCATGAATATTTAAAGAGAAGCTAGGAAGGGAAAAGGCAATAGCTCAATTTTGTATCCCCATCTGTTCTTCCCTGCACACCCAGTTTTTGCTGCTCGTTCCATTCCAGGGCTTTCCCTTTCATTGAAAGCCTGGTCGCTCCCTAAAATAACATTTTATTATCTCTGACAAAGGAAAGTACCTGGAGCTTCCATGACCTTAAATACTAATAGATAAGAGCTATCGAGTATTTACCATGTGCCAGGCACTGTTTTAGTCACTTTACACATATTAACTCATTTTTCTTGAAAAAAATGCCAGTCCCATCAATGAAGAAATTGACTACTAAACTCAAACTTTCTCTTTCAGTTAACTACATTGGAAAGTGTGGTACATTGAAACATTCTAGACTTCAATATCATACACAGTAGAGTTCAAATTTTGCTTCAGCTATCTGATCTTTTAGGACCTTTATAATTACTTTATCTATGTAGTAATAAAATATCTACTGGATATTTTACTGGAATTGCTTAAGTAAGGATCAAATGAGATCTCAACCACAATGCTGAGGGCACAGTCTGGACTCAATAATGCCACAACTCCCTATGTCGATAAACAAAACAACAGCCATTATAGTAACAGAAAACATATATATATATATGTATTTCAAAGGTAACTAGTTTTGTTTTACTCAAACTATTTACAACAAAGGGCAGAGTAGAGACATGAATGGCTGCACAAGTTATTTTAATTATAAATTAATAAAAGCCTACATTAAATTCATCTTATTAACTACTTATGAGAGTGTATAAAAACTGACGAAGCCAACATTATTTGGTACTTCTGTTACTTCCATTCGCTTCAACTTAACTATTCTTTCTAAATGGAAAATTAAAAGATGGCAAGCCATTTGTAAAAAGACATGCAATTTTGTTAATCAGGTTGACATTTTGAACATCTTCCTCTTCAGTTCAGCTGTCTTCTCATCTATCTTAGCGTAAGAGTCCTCTGCTGCCTTTTCAATACCGTCGTGGTATTTCTCCAAAGCAGTTTTCAAGTTTAGAAATATTTCCTAGGTAGAAAATGAAACAGAATAATAATTATTCCATGCAACAACCTAAACTACAAATGGTTATAAGAATTCCAAGTTTATTCATATTTATTAATATTTTAAAGCCTAAACTCTTATGCACACACATACAGATGTGCATGTCCATGTCTGCTTTTATTAAAAATTCATTCTGTAAGCTGTACAAACACATCAAAAAGTTTGCTACTTAAAGAACAAAGGAGAGACATGAGACAAATGGTTTGGATTATAATACATTAAGAACAAACATATTTATAATTATCAAGGAAAAATTTACTTTAGAGCTTTCCATGTTAAACATGGAAAATAACTTCATTACTGTAGATAACTACACTCTCTGCATTTGACCCTGATTATCATTTAAAAGGTATGCAAACAGATTTATTAAGCAATCTATAAGACTGAAAAATATATTAATACCTTTTAGAGTTGTTTGAACAAACTGATCAGATAGTTCAAGCCTATATGGATGTGCTAAGAATTTTAAAAAATAAAAAAACAATTTTTATAGATGAAATAAGAAGCAAATTAGCCTGTACACATTTTCTTCCATTTCATACTCGTCAAATATAACATTGATCCTCCTTTCATTATTTATTTCTCTTAGACAAAACAATTCTCAAACTGTAATATACATAATACCACAAGAAATTGATATTTTACAAGGTTACAGGATGTGTTTTGCCACTGAAATGAAACAGCCATCTTTTTCCAATGGGGGAAGAAAAGCAGTATATGAATACAATGTTCTCAATTTTAAGTGTCTCTCCCACTAAATTTTTCTTAAGCCTATAATTTTGGCTACTATTTATCTTAGTTTAAATTCTAGCAGAGATACTATCTGAATAAATTATATAGATTATAATTTGATATAGTATAAATTCAGTGTTCTGAAAAAGAACACTATTTCCAGCAACTCTGCCACCTATGCAAGTTTGAGACCTATTACTACAGATTAAGTGAATGTAAATATATGCTTAAGACTAAACATTCTCCAAAAATCCAAACATAGTTATTAAATCCTAACACAAAAATAGAAGAGTGTGTTTATATTTCTGAGATCTAAGCAGGTATCAAATTACTACAACTATGATAGAATATGAACCAATAGGAAAATAAATCAAAATTTTTGAAGGCTTTATTTCTTAAATCTTGTAGGAAAATAAGGTGAATTAGTTGCTAGCTTGTGTGAATGTCATTATAAAAAAAAAAACAGCACATTCAGCAGCTATAAATCAATTTAATTTTCTAGTTCTATATGAGTATATGTTTATTCATTCCAAAAAAGAAAGCTGAATAAATTTGGTAGAAAGATATTACTTATGAGAAACTATCAAAACTAAGTGTGACTAAATTAAGATATACAATCTGTATGTATCTGAACCAACCATTTCAAAATACCCAAAGGAATACTTTCCTTCTGAGAACAAATAACACTCTCAAGGAGGAGCAAAATCCTGCTGTTAGAGCCACAAGTGAATGAAACATTAAGGTCCAATTCCAGTGGCACAGGAACAGAGACAAAAACATTTGAAGTTCTAAGCCAACCCTCACAAGATGTTTAATGGTGACAGATCGTATCCCTGACAAATACTATGTATTTTAGCATTTTCAATTAAATTCTATATCCAAGTGGAATTTTATAATATTAATCCACCCTAATTCACATATAATAAGTAAGTCTTACTGTGATGGCCTCATTGAAGCTAAATATTTTTAAACTCAAAGGCTAGTTCTGTGCTGTCGAATATAGCAACCAGTAGACATATGTGGCTACTTAAATTTAATAAAATTTAATTTAATCAAATGAAATTAAAAATTCAGTTCCTCAGTTGCACTAGTCACACGTCAAGGACTCAACAGCCACATGTGCCTACTGGCTACAGTATTGAGCGATACAGAAGAACATTCTCATTACAGCAGAAAGTTCTGTTGGACAGTGTCAGTCTAGGTAACTATCTCACTTTTCAAATCAGAAATATTTAAGACTATACACTATCCATGGAGTCTTATAGCCAGTGTAGCCATTTATCACATACGTATAAATTAATCAACCCAATATATTATTGGGTACTTTGTATAAGCAGCACTGTAAATAGTACAATAGTACAATGAAAGACGCCAGTTATGCTTTCTTTCCTAAATGAACATGTAACCAGAACAGACTGGATATTGAGCACCTGAAATATAGCTAGTGCAAATAAAGAACAAAAATTTTTTATTTTATTTCATTGCAATTAATTTAAATGTAAATAGCCACATATTACTAATAGCTGTCCACTGGACAGCACAGATCCAGATTATTTGAAATAGACTGAGAGTGCCATAGTATTTGAGAGAGGAGAGAAAGATACTTCAAAGAAGTAAAAGAAAGTTATGTGGAAGACGTAATTTCTACTCGGCCTTAAATAATGGAAATGATTAGCTTAAATAGAAAATTTTAAAAGTCCTAAGGTGGAAATCATTCCTGCCTTGTTCACAACTTACTCTCTGAATCAGGTGTGAAGCCTGACACCTAGCAGATACATTGGCCATTTGTTGAAATACTGACTGGGTGAATGAATGAACTGAAAGAAAATGGCCCTAGTTTTGAACAAGAAAGTGTAGTATTGAGAATAATATTTTAGCAGGATAAATGTGGTAGTACTTAGTATTCAAGGCATATTTGATGCAGAAGAATCTAAAATCAAAGAAACTTGGCAAATGTTGCTGTAATCCATGACTACTACAAAATTATGTGATAGATGTATAATAGTAAGAGCGCTGGCCGGGCGCGGTGGCTCAAGCCTGTAATCCCAGCACTTTGGGAGGTTGAGACGGGCGGATCACGAGGTCAGGAGATCGAAACCATCCTGGCTAACACGGTGAAACCCCGTCTCTACTAAAAAAATACAAAAAACTAGCCGGGAGAGGTGGCGGGCGCCTGTAGTCCCAGCTACTCGGGAGGCTGAGGCAAGAGAATGGCGGGAACCCGGGAGGTGGAGCTTGCAGTGAGCTGAGACCCGGCCACTGCACTCCAGCCTGGGTAACAGAGCCAGACTCCGTCTCAAAAATAAATAAATAAATAAAAAAAAAAAAAAAAAAAGAGCG
>NW_016811042.1:478098-519972 GCF_001698545.2 Rhinopithecus bieti | reverse complement strand
GGATCACGAGGTCAGGAGATCGAAACCATCCTGGCTAACACGGTGAAACCCCGTCTCTACTAAAAAAATACAAAAAACTAGCCGGGAGAGGTGGCGGGCGCCTGTAGTCCCAGCTACTCGGGAGGCTGAGGCAAGAGAATGGCGGGAACCCGGGAGGTGGAGCTTGCAGTGAGCTGAGACCCGGCCACTGCACTCCAGCCTGGGTAACAGAGCCAGACTCCGTCTCAAAAATAAATAAATAAATAAAAAAAAAAAAAAAAAAGAGCGCTGTATGTATGAAGGGCTATGTACATGTATGAAGAGTACCACCATGTAAAAGCAATCATGAAATTAACTTGGTGATTGTCTGGATGTCAGGATTATCTAAAGCAAGTCCAAAATTTCAATGTTTTGTGATAGAAAATGATGCCATTGAGAAATACAAAGAAATTTATGAAGAAGTTGAGCAAAAGAGAGAAAAAGAAAAGGGAAAGACAGAAAGTGAAGAAGAGGTCAGATGTGGGAAAATGTTGAATGTAATTTTAAAATATTATTTTTGTTGTGAGTGGCCAGAACAAGAAACATAGATTTTTGAAAGCTATCCAAATGAAGATAATAATTAAAACTAGAAGAGATAAATTATCTATGGGAAAGAATATTTAATGAAAAAAGACTATGATGATCACAAAATGCAACAGAACTGCACAAAGAACAATTTGGCAATCATAATATATCCTTTTTTCTCTTCAAGGATGATTATAAAGTAAGCTAAGGAGAGTTCTTTGACACAAAGTATTTGATTTTACCAAAGTATTTAGAGACCTTCTCATTTGTGTAACAAATAGATATCACAATGTAGCCTGAATCAAGGTAGGTAAGAACAACTTAGCAAGTTGAACAATTGTACTCAAAGTTTTGATCAATAGTTCTATGCCTCTAGGATGAAAAAATTGCAATGCAGCAAAGGACCTTGTTCTAGTAAACATTTTTATTTTGAAGAAAAATGTATGCAGATCAAATCTGAGGTGACACTAAGCAATGAGAAATAGTTACGGTGGAAGATAGAATGATAGATTTAAACTAACCTTGACATTTTGAAATCTAGGTTGAAATAAAGACACTAAGCAATGAGAAATAGTTACGGTGGAAGATAGAATGACAGATTTAAACCTTGACATTTTGAAATCTAGGTTGAAATAAATAAAATAAAACCTAAAATAGTAAAATTCTGAATTAAAAGTAACAGTTGCACTAAAGTATGGTGAAAAACTCTTAACATGGCAGAACTGTATGTGGAAAAGACAGGAGTCCTTTAGTTGATCACAGGGTCAATATGAGTCAAAGGCGAGATGCTGTTGCTAAAAATCCACCCCAATATTATGCTTTATTAAAAATGTGTTTTGGGTCTTGTTGGTCACATCATTATTTTGGAAGATTGTGTTTAGCAATGAGTTCTAAACCTTAAGCAGAATAATGACAAATAGGAAATAGAGATGACAATAAATAGGACAGTAATAAATCTGAAAATGAAGCTATATAAAGAATGGTGGAAAACTGGGACTAATTATCCTGAATATGAGAAGGCTGAAAGAAACCATGATCATTATCCTCAAATGTCTGAAGGGTTATTAAGCAGAAAAGGATACACATTTGCTCCACAGAGAAGATCTGGGCTGACTACAGAGTATAGAAATAAATATTTTAAACTCAAAATAAGAGACAGAATTTAAACAATTAAAGCTGCCCTAGTAGAACAGCTTGGGTGACCATACCCATTGAAAACTCTATACCACTGAAAACAATTAAGCCAAGCCTATCAGTGGTTCTCAAATGCCACATTAAAAAACACAATTTCATGGGCCCCATTGCTGGAGATGCTAATCAATGTGTTTGGGTGAGGATTTGTTCATTTTAAAATTCCTCACTGAATTCGAATACACAGCTAGTTTTAAGAAACACCATGCTAGATGACCTTTCAATTCTATAAATATTTCTGGAAAGCATACTACACATAAGGCAGCATTCTAGGAATGGTTTGACATGATATGCTAAGGTTAACATTAGACAGTTGCTACCGTTAAGAAATGGCAAACGTAACTGGCAACACATACAGGCATAAAACTCAAAGTAATATAAGGTAGGCATGGGTATTTCATAACAGACAAAGATGCCTCGAATTTCAGTTAGTAACTAGTTACTAATTTGTTAGTAACTGGTTCACTAACTGTTCCTAGACCACATTATAACATATAAATATTTGTTGATTAGATTTGGTTAAGAAGCAGGACTAAATATCTGCTAAGTCTTTCTAATCGCCATACTAGACAGACTGACTCTTAGTGAATATCAAGTTAAGAGGCAGGAAAAAGAAAAGTAGTTGAGGTATACAAAAAAAAAAGGAAAAAAAAAAAAAAAAAGAACAGAAAAAAGCAGGCCAGTGTATTGCGAAGACCATGGAAGTGAAATCCCAACCATTTTATTTCTTTTACTTCCAGTTTCCCTCTTCCTTTCCTTGCTCCATTCCCTTTTCTTTCCTTCCTTTTAACATTGCCTTAAGATAATGCTCACATGTGCAAGTGCTAACACCACAATTTTTCTGGGGGATAAGGTACTGAGAACAGATAAGGGAATTGTCTATTGTGGCTCTGTTAGTAGTAAGAATTTTTACAAATTGGGTGTGGATAGCAGAAAGTAATGGCAGCAGATGTTTAAATATTTATCAGGTATCAGTGGTTTTAGAAATCTGGATGTAAGTTGTCAATGTAGACAAGGTAAAGAATGAAAAAAAAATAGGCTAAGGGATTTTGCATAATAAATAGCAATTTTTTGTGATTTCTGGCAGAGCAGTTTGAATTATTGTTCTGGTAGAACACTCTTGAAGATATAAATCAAACTTCAAAAGATAAGGCGAGAATAAATATATAATAAATATATCAGAAATAGACTACTTGTTAGAGACAGTGGCAGTTAAAAGGATAGAAACAGGCAAACCTTTTATGTTTAGCATTGTACTAGCATTTTAAAGATAAAATGTAGGAGACAAGACGCCTGTTCTCATTAAACTTAGGACTGTTTGTGAAGCTTTACGGTAAATATATTCAAAACAAGAATAAAAAGTAATTTTAGGTATCATTAAAAGTCTCATTACACACAGAGACCAAGTAAGCTGTTTTGTTTCAGTTAACAACTCAAATACATATGAGATTATCTGAAATTAACTTCTTATGAACACACATTCACCTGGGACTTCAGTTTCTCCCTTTCAGCAGCATCTTTTAGTTGTTGAATTCCAAGTTTAATTTTTTGGATTTCTTGATTAATTGTGGTTACTCGTTCATAGACAGCACCTCTTTTTTCTTGAACTTTATTGCAATCCCTAAAAGACAATCAAGACAGCTAATATTTAATCTTCTTCAGTAACTAAAAAGGCAAACACAATTCTAGTTTTGATTCCAAAGTGACCACGTGTCAGTATTTGTTTGACAAACCTAAAACTCTTCTCAAGATATAAAAGCAAAGGCACGAAAACCCCAAAGAGTGGTGCTATAATCACATCATAACATAGCATGAACTATTTCTCTCAATATATTAATGAGATTTTTTTTTTTTTCCTCATTGGTGGGTCAGTGAATGAGTAAATAAATAAACACATTTTTTAAATGAAGATTTTTTAAGTTACATTTCCCCAGTTGTACACACTTAGGTGTGAATCAGTTTAACTTTTCTACAAGGCAGTTTGGCAACAAATATAAAATCCTTAGGTTCTGCCCTTTTTCATATGCATGAGGCAGTATGAAGGAAATACTCAATGATCTCTAACATACCTTTTAGGAACTGAAGGAATGGCATCATAGACATATCTGGGGCAGGTATTTTAAAAACACATTCTTACAACTGATGGGTACTTTACTAATAAAGGACCCTAACATACTAGCTAAAAACATACTTGCATACTTAGGAAAGTATTACTTCTTACCTGAATATAAGACTTTTTCCTCAAAACACAAATGTTGTAACTCTAAAGACCAGCTGGACTATAAGATAGGCCAGTTAGTTCATTCTGATGCAAGCTAAACCACTATCTCTAAAGTGCACTGAAATAATCAGTAGCATCAGAACCCTTCTGAAGAATGATGCAAAGGAATTGGAACTGTATATCTAGGAAAAGAGTAGCTAAGCCATCTCTATATCTAGACCTAGCAGTATAAGTTTTATAATTAACTCATCTATTTTAGTCAACTAAAAGTGAAATAAAGATAAAACTGTTTAAACTCTTTTGAAAATAGAGGTTTTGAAATCCTGGGGGAAAAATGTATTTGCTTTTCATAGTCACTTTCTAATACACTAAAATTGAAAACAACTTCATACTCAATTACTGTGCGTTTGTATTGCTTAACGTCTTCATGTTTCTTATTTATTTTGAATTGTGCTGTGGCAAGTTTCTCCTTCTTCACAATCATCAGCCTTTTGAACGAATTTTCTTCAGTCTTCAATTTCTTCAGTTCTGACTCATCACTCTCAATTTGGTCCTCTAAGTTCAGGCTCTGTATTTTATAAGAAGTATTTAAAGTCAACATAACCAATGAGGATTTATAAATAAAATGAAAGAGTATTTTCTAGGATGAACTATAATTAAACACAATTTTTAAAAGAGAGAAAACTCTAAAGCCTGAAAGCCTGGCAGAAAAATGCAGACGAACCAGAAGAGACAACAGGGAGGCACCAGAGATACTGAGAAAGGACATGACAACTAGAGAGGTGTTTTCATCACGTTATTCTATCAGCACAGACTGAAAGGGAGGCATGTTAAGATTAGCTAAGAGACTAGAGTTGAGGGGGTTAGGATCTGAACTAAAGTAGTAAAAATAAAGGGAAAAGGGTAGGTGTTAGAAACAATTCAAAGCAGTAGATACACATCTCTTTTGGGTGACCCGATGGCAGATGGGGGACTATGTAGTTGGGAAAGAATACCTGGGGCAATCTCACCTTCTAATCCCTACTTATCTCAAAAAAGAAATTGTTTATCAAATGTAATGTTAGTTATCCTGGAGGTGCAGTCTGGATGAAGATGATCAAGTTAAGAAGTAAAAAAGGATTTTCAAGCTTGTAGCCTGAGAAACTGCCATTAGCTCTCATTTCTTCAGGGCAGAGGACTACGTCATAAACTTTAAATTTCTCCATAGGTCCTAGATACAGTGTTGGGCACTAAGTTGGAACTTTCTTTCTGATGCTAACATCATTTCCAACTGGTAGAACAAATTTAAAATCCCATGACAGTAGTTCGTTCTCCTTATCCATGGCTTCACTTTCCATGGTTACAGTTATTCCTGGTCAACTGTGGTCTAAAAATATTAAATGGAAAGTATTAGAAATAAACAATTCATAAGTATTAAACTGTGTGCTGTTCTGAGTACTGTGATTAAATCTTGCACCATCCTACTCCATCCCACCCTGGATGTCTGTGTGTGTGTGCTTTTGAGATGGGGCTTCACTCTGTCACTCAGACTGGAGTGCGGTGGAATGATCATAGCTCACTACAGTCTTGACTTCCTGGGCTCAAGTGATCCTCCCACCTCAGACTCCCAAGTGGCTGGGACTACAGACATACACCATCATAGCTGGCTAACTTTTTAAATTTTCTGTAGAGATAGCATCTTGCTATGTTGTTCAAGCTGGTCTCCAACTCTTAGTCTCAATGGTCCTCCCTCCTCAGCCTTCCAAAGCTCTGGGATTACAGGCTTAAGCCACCATGCCCAGCCCTGACCCTGGAAGTGAATCATCCCTTTGCACAGCAGATTCATGCTGTATCCACTACTGGCTCTCTAGTCATCAACATCCAACCGTCAACATCATAGTGCCTTGAGGATCTAGGATCACATGAAGCAGATGATCCTTACTCTGATGTATGGTCAGAAGGTTAACAGTAGCCTAGCAATATCTCACTTCAATTATTTATCTAGGCATTTTATCATCTCACATCATCACAAGAAGAAGGGTGAGTTTAGTACAGTAAGATATTTTGAGAGAGAGATCACATTCACATAACTTTTATTACAGTATATTGCTATAAATGCTCTTTTATTAGTAATTATTATTAATCTCTTACTGTGCCTAAGTTTTAAATTCAACTTTATCATAGGGATGTACGTATAGGAAAAAACATAAATATAGGGTTTGTTACTATCCACAGTTTCAGGCATCCCCTGGGGGTCTTGAAATGAATCCCCTGAGGATAAGGGGGAGCTACTGTACTATTTTCCAACCTATACACAGCAATGTGCTGGGTTAGTTATTAATTTCATCTGAAGGTTAAAAATTGGGTCTTGCTACTGCTATATTTAAAAAGAAAAGTGTCATTTTCATAGCATACACTGCCACATCTATTATATTGTAGAATGACCCTGCTTTTCTTTAGGAAAACAGTAACGAAAAGTGAAAGCAAAATCCAAGGAACTATAGTAAACTGTATATAACAAAGACATAAAAATTCCATACAATACAAACCTCCTTTAAGATACTGGCTAATTTTTCCCTATTATCTGAAAGGTCCTGTATTTTCTTTTGATACAACTGCACTTCCAACTGACATGAAGGCAGACAGTCAACTGAATCTCCATAGACTTCATATTTCTCCACCACTTCTTGCTTTGAAAGACAAAAAACAAAGACCACAGTTTGATATTCTTCTTAATGAAGCTGCAGTAATATCAATTTGTTTGCTCTTAAATAATTTCTGCATTTAATACTGAAACCTTAAGAGCAGGGAATAATTAAATTTCTAGGTCAGTAATACAGCATTATTACTGACATGTGTTTAAGCACAAATAATTGTTTTTTAATTGCCAAGTATCTTCAAACAAAGGAAAAGTGCCATAATTTTACTAAATTACTCGATGAAAGACCTTCCAAAAGTTATTAATGATGATATTAAAATAGTTTATTTTGCTAATATTCAAACTATTTCTGATTACTCCTGGGCTATCCATCATATTACTCATTTATAATCTTCCTATTCATTTGTATAATAACAACTACTACAGTTAATTCTTTTAAAAAGATTAACTCCTCATCTAAAATTACAAAATGAACATATATTTACTTCAACCATGGTAACAATACAAAGACTCCTTCCCTTATTCTCACTAGCCTACCCCTCGATCTACCTAATTTTTTTTTTTCTTACTAATTTGCAATCTTTGCAAATCATGGATATAATCCCTCTACCTGTCATATGCACTGTAATTATGTTCTAATATGTCTACTTTTCTCTCTAGATTTTCTGTTTCCAATCTTAATTTAAAAAATCTATCCCAGTCCAAGATTATATAAATGTTCTCCTAAAATCAGTAAAACTTAAATTTTTTAAGGTAAATTTTAATACATATAAAATTTATTTTGTAAAAGAGCAAAGTGTAGGCCCAACACCCTTTTCTTCTAGATGAATAGCTAATTGAGCCAGAACTGTTTCTTAAATAAATCATCCTTTTCTCATTAATACTCAAATCTATTTCTGGGTTCTCATTTCTGTTCTGGTGATCTTTGTCTGTTCTTGTGTGATAATCTTAATTTTCAAGAAAGAATTGGATAACAAATTCAAAGACAAACTACATATGTTTTTTAAATTAATAGTTTAAAAACAATGCTTCACAAAAGATGGTAAATTGTCTGCCCACTTCTAAGTTTGTATTGCACCACATCAATCCAGCTCCTACATAACCCATAATCTTGAACATACCTTACTCCCTACTACCTCACAGAATTCACATATGCTGTTCCCTCTGCCTTTCATGTTCTTCCATATACAATGAATTGGGCCTTGGTACTGCTATGTTTAAAATGAAAAGTGTCTTTTTTTAATGCTAGCATCTGAAGAATGGTAGCATTCTTCCTTCCCTCTTCCACCTGTACTTCCAGCCCAACACTAAACTGGGCTCTCCTTATTACATTATTTCAAAGCACTCTATACTTCCTTTCCTCTCTTTCTGATACTATTAATAGATTTTAATTTTTCAAGCAGTTAGACAGTCACAGCAAAATTAATCAAAAGGTACAGAGATTTCTCATATACCCCTATCCACACACATGCATACCTTATACTTTGTTATAGTATATATTATAATTTATAATTACAATTGTTTGTAAAATTACTTAATACTTTTCTCCCTTGTAATAAAGTAATTAAATCTCATGACCCAGCATTTCTGTTTTGATCCCCCAGAGCAAAGCCTCGAAAAATTGTTGCATAATTGAACAAATGTCTTGAAATTATATTTATTTTCCCCATATCCACTCTAGAGAAAAGCTACAAAGAAATAAGGTCAAAAAAAGTTTAAGAGGAAGTATAGATAATTCAGAAATCCAAAAAATAACACATAATTAAACAAGAATTTGTTTTGTTTTTTTTTTTAAAGATACAAATGCATTAAAATAAAAGAAAACTCACTCTGGCGTTTTAAGCTTCTGGACCGTATCTTTCATTTTTTCTTTATAATTCTTTAGCTTTTCTGGAGAATCCACAATTTTTGTTTTTAAACTCTCTTGTATTTCTTTCAAAGAAACCACTGACAATTTTAGTTCATTCTGTTGAGAAAACATTTTTACATATTAGATATAAAAAACTTGGTGATTTACCATTCTAGTATAATGGGAAAGAACAAAGAAATTAGGTCCATGTTCTCTGTAATGGGGGTAAAATTAAATTCTGAACACATCACTTACCTACTTAATTGCTCACATTTGTCTGTAGGCCAAAGATCAAGCTCCTCCTTAGCAGGACATTCAAAGCCTTTCATTACATGGCTCTTACTCTCTTCCTGTCTAGTCTCATCTCCCACCAGTTCCCTACTGCACCCTACAATGTGGTAATTCTGACCTTATGTTTAGACAAGTATAAGTGTTCTTTCTTTGACCAGTAGGGTCCTCCTAGAATATCATTATCCCACTCCTGTCTACCTGCTAAATTTGTACTGATCCCTGAAAATCCTGCTCCCATTTTCTCTACATTTCTTCTTTAAATAGTACAATTTTTGTACGTGCAACTCTATAATTTTGTACTTGATATGTGTTTTGTAAGACTGAGCAAATTGGAGTTGTGAAAATGTATCTTGGTTTTCCAAGTACCCAAATAAAGTTACAGCACTGAGAAGGTGCTCACTACATGCTTGCTGAATGAAAACAAATTCCCTTCTCCTGAATTTCAAAAATGAATGTAACTATTCAAAGAATTGAAGTGAAGGGTGGCTGGAAATTGTCTTGAAAGTTTGTTGTTTTAAGTCTGAAATTATGTCAAAAAAATTCCTATAAATTTTCTTCTCAGATATTTGTTGATAAGTTGTATTTACATTGTCTGGGGACCCTCTATGACTCTATGTACTAACAGGAAAGATTTTCCAGATATATTAAGTGAAAGAACCAATTCACAGATCAACATATAAGACATAAATACATTTCTATAAAAACAGAACAACAAAATAGTGACACATGATTATGTGCCTCTATATGTGTATGCATATGGTGTCGGAAAAAGGAAGGGAATAGTACTACCTCAAGGTAAAATGGGCTGAGAGGAGGCCTTTCACATTTCGTACCCTTCTCTCTCTCTCTCTCTCTCTCTCTCTCTATATGTATACTCCCCTCTCTATATATACATATATATACGTGTGTGAGTGTGTGTGTATGTAAAGAGAGAATATTTCATAACAAGAATGTATTACTGTGTTGTGTAATTTGTCTAAATATTTTTAACTTAAAAGAAAAGATTCTTACTTTTTGATCAGCTAACTCAGAGGCCAAAACTGCATGTTCGATATAATGTATTCCTATAATTTCTGTATATTTTGTTATTTTATTCTTAGAGTTCTGCAAATCACATTATCTACTCTCTTTTAATGCTCTACAAGATTAGAGGTTATTTTCCTTACAATAGTGTTAACTTTCATCACTTGTCTCCTCTTTATAAAAGGTCTAAACTTGATAAGTACAAAGTGTTTGTTTTAACTTGGATTTAAAGGGGACAGAAAGAAGTAAATAATAAAATTGAGCCATAGGAAGTACTACTCAGATGAAAGCATTTCCCAATTTAAAAAATGATAGAAAAATAAGGGAAATATAATACCACAGTAAGTTTCTCAAGGATCTAAAGTATACATGTTAAAATAATAAGGAAACTATAAAAGTATAATGAGAAAATATAGTATTAAAAAATAATCTGATGAATAGGGCAGTCCTTTCTATGTACACAATTAAAGCCAAAAAACATAAAGGCCTTATCTATAAATTTTATTACATAAAAACATAAACCTTTTAATGGGCAAAAAATATATAAATTTGACAGACAAATATATGGAGAGCTAAAATCCCTAATTCATGGAGTTTATTGAAAAATAAATAAGTGGCCAGGTGCGGTGGCTCACACCTGTAATCCTAGCACTTTCGGAGGCCGAGGTGGGTGGATCACTTGAGGTCAGGAGTTCAAAACCACTCTGGCCAATATGGTAAAACCCTGTCTCTACTAAAAATACAAAAAAATTAGTCGGGAATGGTGGCAGATGTCTGTAATCCCAGTTACTTGGGAGGCTGAGGCAAGAGAATCCCTTGAACCTGGGAGACAGAGGTTGCAGTGAGCTGAGATCATGCCATTGCACTCCAACGTGGGCAAAAGAGTGAGACTCCATCTCAAAAAATAAATAAATAAATAAATAAATAAATAAATAAGGTACACAAACAAGTAATATACAAAATAAGAAATTATAAGAAATCACTAAGCAAGATTGCCAAAATCACTAGAATTAAAGGAATTAAATTAAAATGAGATTTTTTTTGGCCTGGCGTGGTGGCTCTTGCCTGTAATCCCAGCACTTTGCGAGGCCAAGGAGGGTAGATCACGAGGTCAAGAGTTCAAGAGCAGCCTGCATAATATGGTGAAACCCCGCCTACACTAAAAATACAAAAATTAGCTGGGCATGGTGGCACGAGCCTATAGTCCCAGCTGGTCAGAAGGCTGAGGCAGAATTGCTTGAACTCAGGAAGTGGAGGTTGTGGTGAGTCAAGATCGTGCCACTGCACTCCAGCCTGGGTGACAGAGTGAGACTCTGTCTCAAAAAAATAAATAAATAAAATAAATAAAAATAAAATGAGATTTTTTTTTTCAATATAACAGCAACAAAGATTTTAAAAGCCTGAAAACATCCAATTTTGGCAAAGGTGTAGGGAAATGGACAGTCTCTTGTTCTACTGGTAGTAATATAAATTGGTATCTTTCTAGAAATCAGTTTGGCTGCATTGGTCAATTTTACATGTGTATTTCCTATGACCCAGAAATCCTAAACAAAAAAATTTATTTTAAATAAAAGCAGCGTGTTGCAGAAATGTATGTATGTACATATGTATGCATATGATACACATATACATATATTTCTGTTTAATAGCAAAAAATTAGAAGCAATGTGAAAGTCTATCAGTAGGGGATTAAAAGGATCTACAAGACAGCATATACATATAATGCACAACTAGATGCAAGCATTAATATAAATGAGGATCTATTTAAAACTCATACCTGTGTTATATTACTAAATGGGGAAAAAAGAAGGTAAGACGTATTGAGCCTAATATCATTTATGTAAAATTACACACGTATATTTACATATGCATAGCAAATACAATCTTTGACATACATCAGATTGTATAGTGAGCTTTCAAGTGATTTTTACTTTCTTCATACATTTCTGTGTTTTGGTATTTTTTAAAACAATAGTCATCTATTATATTTAAGTTGAAAAGATTGCTTCATTTTGAGGGGAAAAGGGAGAAACATTTGACAATAATAACACACACAGCTAAAATACTCCTCCACACAATATATTCAAACTTCAAATGCTAGTGAAAAGAAAAGATGTTTACCAAACGCTTGGTTTTCTCTGAAATATTTGACTTCTTTTGGGAATTTCCCTCTTGCAGCACTATCTAAGGGAAAAAGCAAACACATGTTTTATAATGATTCAAAACGTTCAGATTTAGCCACTCACTGCTGTCTCATAAAATTAAGGTAAGAAAGGAGTTAAATGTGTTAGATCAGATACTCTTTTAAACTTTCTCTGCTCATGATGCTCCTAAGCCAAAAGAAATATCTAAGAGCTCCTTTACTAAGTAGTTAAGTCCAAATAACGGCCTAAGTATTTATGTCCTAACATTGTAGCCCTTTGAAAAATAATACATATAAGTTGAAAGAAAAATTTTTTATTTTGTTTTTAAATAACCTTGAGTACTTCCTAGTTAGATGTATGTACCTATGGGCACTGCATACATTCATGTACCTTGGAGCGTGTATTTCAGACTGGATATAGAATTCTCATTTCCTATGTCACAGTGATTTTTACATTGTACTTGCTTTTACCACAGCAAATGCCAAAACCCTAGCTTCACAAGGATATGAAAGGAATGTGACCAAAAATGGAAACTGTGAACTTCCTTGAATTCAAGGATATGACAGATGCTGAGTACTACAGTGGTTCCCTTGAAAATTCAAGATATTTTGACGCATTCTTGAGAGTTTACTGCAGTATCCAGGGTGCCACAGTGCATGGTTTGGAAGCAGCAAAACCAGACCTAGGAAAACCCTAAAAAATTCTATTCAATAAGACAACAAAAAACTTTGCCAACAAAACCCATCATGGTTCTAGATGGTTGAGAGAAGTATGTATCCATTATAAGGGGCACAAATAGGCACAGAAATATATTCTATTTCTTTGGTAATAGAGAAAGAAATGTGCTGTTACTATATGTCCCACCACATCTACAAACAAATTTTATTTTTTAAAGTTTAAGGTGCCTCACAACAGATACCGTTTTCTGATGAAAATCCTGATTTAGTGATTGTTGTAGCTCCTGAATACCATCTGAAAGTTGCTTGAACTCTTCTTGCTCTTCAACTGGAACAGAACTTAACACAGCAAAATAGATTAAAATACTGCTCTTCACTTTTGAAAGGCTAAAATGAAATACCTGTCCTCAAATAACTTAGATAAAGAAATCGTCTACTTTTATATTTCTGAATTACACCCTTTCATGTGGCAACCATTTAAAATGAATGATCTGGCCTCTACTACAGGCAGAAAATAAAAATCAAATGAGCTCCTTCAGTTTTCTACTATCAAATCTATGGATCCATCCACATACATACCTATCCTTTCTAACTTCACTCCTAATAAAATGAATATTGTATTCCTTCTGGTAATGCTGATTTCTCTACCTCTGTACTGGCTATCATCGCCTCACATCTCTTACTCCCGTATCATCCATTCTTCCACTACTAGTCCTTCCTTACAACACTTACATGTGTTCAAGTCTCTTCTATATGAATATTTTGAATGTTATGAATGTTTTCAAATTTAGTTTTTGCCTATCTGATATATTAGCTGTTTTTATGTATTTTAAGCCTTTGTCTATTTTTTTTTAAAGTTATACTTTTTCCTATCAGTTTATAGGGCTGCTTTGTAGTTTTGTATATTATATTTGTATATTAGGAATATTACATGGGTTTTGTTATTAGAGTTGTAAGGCTTTGTGGCATGTGCTGCAAATTTTCTCTCCACTTTGTCATTCTTCTTTTGATTTAGTTTGTGATATCTTTTACCCTGTTACAGTCTAATGTCTGCCTGTCCCCAGTCTTTTCAGCTTACTGCTGCCTGTAAAGGCAATTTTAACCAGGGGCAGGTTAGAAAATCTCTCACCTAAAACAGATAACCTCAAAGACATCTCTATAAATTAGAAGAGATTTCAAAAATCCTGCTCAAAATCAATATATATATGAGGAAGGCCAAGAAATCACAACTGTTGAGTGATTCTTTTCCCTACATTACCTTTAAGTCAAAAATAAAACAAATAGACAAAAAACTCTGTTGTAAGAGTAAACATTTGATGGAATCAACTGATCTCAAGGAACATAGTCCAGGCAGTTACTGCTCACTTACATAAGACGATATTCCAGACACAAATTAGAAGAGTAAGCTAAAGGCTTTAAACAAATCGGGCTAACACATCAACAACAGAAAAGCCAAAGGATGTATTACATAATTAAGAGTTAGAAGAAAACTAGTTTTCTTTCTTCTTTTTTTTTTAGAAAAGGCAAACTCAAATACCCTGCTATTTATTAAGAGAGATAAAAGAGATTTAAGGTGGACTATAGGGTTGTAAAATACTACTTACAATTCATTTTGCATTTTGAAATTGCATTTATTTTACTTGTAAATCTCCCACTTACTCAAGTCTCTCCAGTTTCATTAATGCCTCCTGGTGTGCAGTGTTTAACTGTTGCATTTTGTCCGCAGAGGATTTCTATTAAAGCAATTTTAATCATCTCATATTAGTGCATTTCAACATAATCAGAGTGTCCAAAATCCTTACTCATACTATAGTTTGAACCATCAGAAATAAGAAATTTAAGATAGAGTTAGGCCTTCATGACAAATGAATTAGGAATTTCTTTACTCAACACAAATGTTGGGCTCTCATCATAGGCACTGAGCTCAAAACTGAGCATTCTCAAGAAGACTAACTTATAGGTCTTGAACTTAAGTAGCTAAGTCTCCTTGAGGAGCCAGATACAAGAATAAAAACCCACAAAATTGCTTGTTGTTTTTAATATAATGGGAACCGACAAGAGTGACATCTAACCCAACTTGGGAAATGGCTCGGAAGAAGGGTGACAGGACATCGTAGAGGTGATAGATGTCTGAGGTGTGTCTTAAAGATAGTGGAAACTTAACCAAGCAAAATTATGAGAGTGTGTGTATGTTGGCACATGAATGTGGTAAGCTTTGAAGATTATATGATGTTTAGGAGGTATAAGCTTAGCATGATTTGTGCAAAGAAGTATGGATCTATATAGCTCAGTGAAGCTGGAGCCTAGGGTCTAAGTGTTTGGAGTTACTCTGGTGCTTTTCTAAGAGTATGGTACCCCATTACTGAAGACAAATGGGAAAAATCACACAGATGACTCATAATCTTGCCAAATTCTCTAAATTGTTGATGAAAGGAAAATGAGTTTCTGTCTGTTAAAGAGATTGCCTTGGACTGAATCTGAGCAACCATGATAAACACCACCACAAACAGTCCAATTATGCCATTATTTAAAAGGCAATATAAACCTTAAATATGTCCATTATTTAATAAAAGCTACATTATGCAAACTTCAAAGAAAAAAATGTAAACATATCAATATTCCCTAACATTTCCTAATAAAGGAAAACAAGCCTCAGCTACAAGATTTTAAAACAAGCAGAACTCAGCCTCTCTATAATGTTACCAAATTTCAAAGAAAATCCGATTCTGAGATATGCTTTCCAGTAACTAAAATCTGCAAGTTTACATAAATATAAAAATGAATTCAATTCTAAAGGCAATACAGCAATTTGCTATCTATGGCAATGATTTCAAAACAGATTATAATGTTCATAACTAATGTTACTGATCTGGCATGTAACCCCAAAACATATTTAAATCTTACATATTGCCAAAGAAATTCCATATACGTCTCACGGCATGCTTCTCTGAAGTGAATAAAGTTGATAATGCCACTTAAAAACCGACTTGTCCGTTTTGCTTCTAAAATAGAAAGCAACACTCTTTAAATAAACCTTTGAACTAACATAATATGAAAATGAAAATTCATCCTCTTCCACTATATATTCTGCTCATAATATATAAAATAAAATTGTATAGGTTAAAATAAAGTGTAGAAAATCTGCTCAAACTTAAAGGTAAGAATTATCTTTGTATTAATAACTTAAAAAAAAAAAGGCAAACCACTTTTGGTCATGAAGGAATAACAGAAACCAGAATTACCCTCCCATATTAAAAAACTAGAAAAACAAATAAAAATACATGAAGCAACAAATTTTAGATGCTGGACAACAGGCAATACAGTATAGCAATCTCCAAGAGAAACAAATGAGGTGAACTCTATTATTGCATCAGCCTATGACTGAAGAGTTTTCAGGCTGTACTCCAGAGAAAGAGAACACAAATAAAACTTGTGAATCTTGCTGGATCAAGAAGACAGAGTTTAGAGTTTGTAGAAGCCAAAGCAACTAGGATTTATGGAACTGAGTATTGAGACGAGGAAGCTGTAAACAGAAAGAGTTCTGGAAATCTGTAGAGGAAACCCCTCAAGTTCTCAGTTAAGTACTAATTAGTTCATGAATAGGAAGAAACTACTAAGGCCAGGAAAACAATCAAAAATATTTAAAGGAATAAAAAAAATCCAGCAACCAACCATGTAATTTGAAGGAATAAAAAAAATCTAGCAACTAACAATGTAAAATTCACAATGTCTGGCATGGGCTAAAAATAACCAGACATGCCAAGAAAAAGGACAACATGATCCATAAGAAAATATAATCAATCAACAGAAACATATTAAAAAATAACACAAATAAATAGATGATAGATTTAGTAGATAAGAATGTGAAAACAGTCTTTATAAATAAATAAAGGGGGCAGAGAAAATAATCAGCCATGTGAAGAAATAAAAGGAAAGATTTTTTTTAAAAGATCTGAATTAAGAGTTGAAAATACCTGAAATAAAATTACATTGATGGGAATAACAGTAGATTAGACCTAAAATAAAAGGCTTCACGAAATTGAAGACATAATAGAAGTCATCTAAAATAAAGGCCAGAGAGAAAAAAATGAATACAATATCTGAGCTGAGAGACAGTATCAAGCAGCATAACTAATGTGTAATTGGCATCCTACAAAAAGAAGGGACAAAAAAACTTTTACAGAATAGTTGAATGTTTTCCAAATTGTATAAAAACAATAACCATATCCAAGGAAGTGAACAAACCTAAATGGGGGGCAGGGGTGGAGGGGGAGGGAAGAAAGAACAGAAAAACAAACAAACAAACAAAAAACACCCAGTGTTTGTTGAATTTAAAAAGCAAGACCCAACCATATGCTGTCTACAAGAAACCCGTTTCAAATATAAAGACATAAGTTACAAGGATGATATGACATGGTAACACTAATGAAAAGAAAACCTGAAGTAGCTATGGTAATATCAAATCAAGTATATTTCAGAGCAAAGACTATGTCATCAAGAGGATATAGCAATTCTAAATGTGTATGCTTCTAAAACTAGAGCTTCAAGGTACATACAACAAAAATTTAAAGAACAGACAAAACAGAAAAACTCACAATCATAGCTGAAGATTTTAACATCTATCAGCAGTTCAATAGAACAACCAGCAAAAAAAAGTCTGTAAGAACCCAGTAGGCTTGAACAACGCTATTAACCAACTGGATCCAATTAACATGTTTAAAACACTCCACTCATCAACAACAGTGCTCATGGAACTTTTACAAGGGTAGACCATGTGGTGGGCTGAATAACAGCAACCAAAGATGTTCAGGTCCTACTCCTTGAAATTTGTGCATGTTATCTTATTTGCAAAGTGGCTTTATAAGTATAATTAAAGATCTTGAAATGAGAAAATTATTCTAGAATAACTAGGTGGGCCCTAAATGCAATCACAGTGTCCTTATAAGAGGAAAGTAGAGAAAGATTGGACTATACACAGAAAGTAGAAAGCAATGTGATCATGAAAGTAGAAAGAAATTTAAATATGCTATACTGCTGGCTTCAATGACAGAAAGAAGTCATGAGCTGAGAAGTGCAACCCTAGAAGTTAGAAAAGGCAAAGAAACTGACTCTCTCCTAGAGTCATCTGAAGGCGCGCAACCTTAGTAACACCTTGGTTTTGGCCCAGTGAAACCAATTTTGAACTTCTGACCACTAGAACTATAGGAGAATAAATGTATGTTATCTTAAGTCACCAAGTTTGTGGTAATTTATTACAGCCACTATAGTGAACAAATACAAACCATATTCTGGGTCATAAAATAAGTCTGAATACATCTAAATGGATTCAAACGATACAAAGTATATTCTCTGATCACAAAAGAAATAACTTACAAATCAGTAACAGAAAAAATTGTGGGAAAATCCCCAAAGTAGGCAACACACTTATAAACAACCCATACATGAAAAAAGAAATCAAAAGGGAAATCAGAAAATATCTTGAACCTAATAAAAATGAAAATACAACATATCAAGGTTTGGGGGATTCAGCTAAAGCAGTGCTAGAGGGAAATTTACAGCAATAAATACTTATATTAGGAAAGAAGAAAGGTATCTAATTAATGGACTCAGCTTACTACCTAAAAAAAAAAAAAAAAAAAAAACTAGAAAAAAAGAGTAAATGAAACCCAAAATAACCGTGAAGAAAGAATAACAATAAGCTCAAAATTCAATAATAATAAAAAAAAGAAGTATAATATAGAAAAGTCAATTAAGTCAAAAGGTGGTTCTTTAAAAAGTGATAAGCTGATAACCAGACTGGTTAGGAAAAAAAAAAAAAAAAGAATAAAGAAACAAATTATTAATGACAGAAATGAGAGGGAAGATGTTATTACCTACCACAATGACATTAAAATAATATGGGAATATAATGAACAATTTTATGTTAACAAATTTGCCAAGCTAAAAATTCCTTTAAAAACATAAATCACCAAAGCTAACTCAGGAGTTTTGACAATAAACAACCAGAATAGCCCTTAACCTATTAAAGAAATTGAATTCTTAATTTATCCCAGAGAGAAAACTCCAATCCAAGATGGATCCACCAGTAAATTCTGCCAAATATTCAAAAAAGAAATAAATAATACAAATTTTACAAAACAATTCCCAAAAATGGAAGAGAGAATCTTTCCAAATGTATTGTATGAGACTGGTATATCTTGATACTCAGATCAGTCACTGCAGTGACATTGCAAGAAAACTACAGAACAATATCCATCATTAACACAGACAAAAACACTTAATAAAATATTAGCAAATCAAATCTAGCAATATATTAAAAATACATCATAACCAATCAGGGCATATCCTGAATGCAAGGTTGACTTGATATTCAAAAATCAAATAATGTAATTTGGTAGATTAAAAAAGAGAAAACCCAAGATTATCTCACTAGAGGCCACAAAGGCATTTAATACCCTTCATGATAAAAACTCTCAGTGAAATAAAGTAAAAATTGTACATTCTGATAAAAAAAAAATCTAAGAAAATCCTACAACTAATACTTAATAATGAAAGACTAAATGGTTTCCCCCTACGATCAGGAACAAGGTAATGATGAATGCTCTCATCATTTCAATTCAACATTATACTAAAAGTCCAAGCCAGTAAAAAAACAAAAAATAAAAAAATAAAAGGCATCTTGATTAGAAAAAAGCCTTGTTCTCAAACAAAGATTAAGAATTATCAATAAGGAAAATCCTAAGGAATCTACAAAAAAAAAATCTACTCAAATAATAAGTGATTTTAGCAAAGTCAATATATAAAATCAATTGTATTTGTCTACACTAACAATAACTAATCAGAAAATTTTAATTAAATTTACAGAACCACTAAAATTTGACTTAGGCATAAATTTAACAAAATTTATTATACAAGGCCTGCACTCTTAAATTTATAGAACATCACTATGAAAAATTTAACAGCCTTAATAAATGCAGAGATATAGCATGCATATGGATCAGAGAACCCAATATTATTAAATTGTCAAATATCCCCCAAATGAACAATACATTCAAAGTAATCTCAGTCAAAATGGCTTTTTCAGGGGGAAGAAGAGTAGAAAGTGACAAGCTGAAAATACTAAAATACATACAGAGATGCAAAGGACCAGAATAGCCAAAATAATCTTGAAAAAGATGAAGAAAGAGAAATAACACTGATTTCAAGACTTACTATAAAGCGAAAGTAATCAAAGTACTGCTTGACATAACAATAGACATACAGATCAATGGAGTAGAAGAGCAAGCTCAAAAATAGACACATATAAATATATAGTCAATTAATTTTTAATAGACTTCCTTTTAAAAGGAGTTTTAAGTTCAAAGTAAATCTGAACAGGAAGTAGATAGTTCCCGTATACCTTGGGTCCCTACACATGTACAAACTCCTCTCCACCAACTTCCTTCACCTGAGTGGTATATTTGTTACAACTGATGAACTTGCACTGACACATCATTATCACCCCAAATCCACAGTTTACATTAGAATTCACTCCTGGTACTGTACATTCTGAGTTTTGACACATGCATAATGACATATATCTACCATTAGAGTAGCATACAGAGTATTGTTACTGCCCTAAAAATCCTTAGTGTTAAAGGGGTCCTATTTATCCCTCCCTCACCACTAACCCCTGGAAACCACTGATCTTTTTACTGTCTCCACAATATTACCCTTTCCAGAATGATGTATAGCTGTGTAGGCTTTGCAGACTGGCTTCTTTCACTTAATAATATGCATTTAATGTTCCTCTATGTCTTCTCATACCTTGCTAGCTAATTTCCTTGTAGTGTTGAATATTTCTATTCTCTAGATGTACTACAGTTTATTCATTCACCTAGGCTACTTTCAAGTTCTGGTAATTATGAATAAAGTTGCTCTGAACAGCTACGTGTAAGTTTTTGTGTGAATATAAGCTTTCGATTCATTTGGGTAAATACCAAGGAGCATGATTGCTGGATTGTAAAGTAAGAGTATGATTGATGCTGTCTTCTCTATAGTGAGTGAGTTCTCACAAGATCTGGTCACTTAAAAGTGTGTGGCACCTTCCCCCTTGTGCTTTTGCTCCACTCTGGCTATGTGACATGTCTGCTCGCCCTTTGCCTTCTGCCATGACTAAGCTTCCAGAGGCCTCTCCAGAAGCAAGCAGATGTCAGCATCATGCTTCCTGTATAGCCTGCACAACTGTGAGCCAATCAAATCCCGTTTCTTTATAAATTACCCAGTCTCAGGTATTTCTTTATAGCAATGCAAGAATAGCCTAATACACACACCAAATCTCTTAACTTATAATAACTTGATGGATAAATATCAAAGCCGAATTAAGGGACAATTAAAGCTAGAATTTTACATTCTGATATAACATAACTATTCTTTTAATGATAAAAGATAATTTCTTTATGGTAAATAGTAATTGTTACATTTCATAAAATTGGTATGATGAACCCACTATGCAACATTATACTTACATTGTTTGTACTCATATTCCCAAATTTATAGAACACTTTTAAATGGAAAGAGTTTCTAAAAAATAAGAAAAACAGCTTTTCTATGGCTCTTAAAAGGAAAAAAAAAATCCAACATGATATTAAAATTCACCCTTAAAATGGGATATACTATTTAAAGCCAATTTCCTTGAAGTTGTTTTTCTTTTTTTTTTTTCTTACATTTACTGATGGAAAGGTGAAGGTGAAATGGTAGATTGAAGCCAGACATTAAAATTGTTTTGAATTCTCACTTACTTGGACATAGAATATCAGCAGTCTCAAAGTCATTCACCCGACAGATGGGCAAAAATGAGTCCCTTGAAGATGAAGTACAAAAAGTCTATTGAAAAGTATTTTGCACATTAAATACTAAGCCATAGGATATAAACATCTTATTTTCAAAAGAGATTTCTGGATATACTTTTAAGGTCAGGGGATGAAGCCAGAAGTCTACTATAATGTATAACCCTACAGCACTGAAATCTATTTTTTCTGTATATTAATCACGTAGTCATGCAATACTAAAGTATAGTTATAGATCCTAATAAACAGTACATAAACTTGGTGATGGTAAACAATTTTAGACGTACAGTATCTTACAAGTTCAACTGAAAATATGCTGAGAAAATGGCACAGTTGGAGGCAGTTCTGTTTGGTGGCAGTCTACAATTTTGAAATTTTGAATGTATATGGGATGAAATGAAGAGGAACATAGTAGCTATTCCTTCCCAAAGAAAATTATGTCTTTAAGAAAACTTAATGCAATATAAATATGAATGTAGACTAAGAAAATAAAATCACTCTTTACTCACAGATGAGTAACTAAATTGCTGAATGGTAAGAAGCCTTCCATTAAATGTGGATACATGACTTCAGAGTTCACTGGCATCTAAATGCAATAAACCACAAAATCAACCGTACACATTGATTAGACAAAATGAGAAAAATCTTCAGCTAAGATCAAAATATATTAACTTATTATCATTAAAGACCTTAATACATATTCTAGTATAAATACAGAGTTTTCATTATTATTAATGCTAGGTTCATAGTAGGTGCTTAATAAAGATTTTAAATGAATTTTAAAATGGAATAAGGTTAGCATTTACTAAATATCAGGTACTATGCAAATACTTAATTTGCGAAAAGCTAAGTTGCCTCATTTCAATTGTTTCAATCTTACTGCATATCTTCTACTCTAATTTGGGAGTTCTTCCTGAGAAGAGAACAATATGAAGACTTAGCTATTGTTTATTATAGTCTCTGAAGACAAATCTACAAATCTGTAACAACTGCATAGCATCAATAATCTGTGTGATTTAAGTCTTTTACTATGGTTTTCATCTTACTAAAGCTATGGATATAAACCATTATTATGCATAAGATCCCAATGTAACTGACATTAATTTTTTATGTCTTTTAATTTGTTAAAAATAAAGTCCATAACTTCCCATTATAAAAGCCAGTATGCATTGTAAGCAGAACTGCAGCAAAACAAAAAAACAAAAAAACAAAAAACAAAAAAAAAAAACCGTAATTTTGCCTCATCTTAAACTCACCATGTAAAAATGCTCCAGTCGAATTCCATATACTATTTGTAAGGCTCTCATGTAGATCATGTGCAAGACTTCAGGCTACAGCAAAAACAACTTTGAATATTCTGATGCATAACTCTAAAGGTATGTCACTATCATCATTACCATACAATATTATAGTCAATGAAAGCAAAGAAGAAAAAGACAACAAAATTACTCCATTTCCCTTGAAATACTCCTTAATTCTTCCAAATTTTAAAACACGTTATGATGCTTAGTTTGCTCAAACATAAGTGGTCAAGGGATCAGCTGTTTAAGAATGAGAGAGCAAGTATATCCAAATCCAATCCAAGCAACCCAATCCACCTTAGGAAATGGAAGAAGAAGAGTTAGTCTTTCAGAACAGGCTGTCAGGCATGTGGCAGAAATAATGGCACATTGAAAATGTGTGTGTGTGTGTGTGTTTGTGTGTGTGTGTGTTTTAAAGAACACAGGAAACCTTGTTTGCTGCCCAGATATTAAGGTTTCCTTAGATGTGAAGTTTAAGAGAACCCTTGATCAGGAGGTATAAATGTAATAGGGTTATATATGATTTTAAAAATTGGATCTTCTAAAACAGCAGTTCCTAAATGCCGGCGTGTGAATCTGTTCTGATCCATATAGTAATACAACTTTATTGGGTGAGCAGAAAGATGAGAAATATAGGGAAAACGTGGTAATCTTTTAAGAAAGCTGAATTTACTCAGTTTGAAGACATCAGTTATTCTAAAAGTATTTCTTCCATTTCAAGAATCAAAGGGGGTGGCGAGATCAGAAAGTTTGAGTTCTACATCATTAAACCAGGTTTTACTATGTTATCACTTCAAGTCCAACACAAGAAACTGGAAGGAGACTTTGGGATTTTCTGTGACACATAAATAGTTCATTTTGTATTTAATAACTAAAGATAGAAAAAACAGTACCTGTCAAAACAAGTCAATTCCCCCTGGGGCATAATGCATGAAAATTAATCTGTAAGCTTCGAAAGAGGATTATTTCTAAGCATTTTTTTTGTGGTTGAAAACCACTTGGAATAAGTTCCTTCAACCCCTACCAATAAATGATACTCTCAGACCACCATTCCAATAATAATAAAAAATTTAATACACTTTAATACGTTGTAGAAGCTGTAAGAAAACGATTATATTAAAGAGTTGAATCCTAATGGGAATGTAGAAGTCACCACACATATAAACTTGGTGTTATTTTTAAATTACGCTAGGTGAGAGATTCTCTCTCGATGAAAATGGTCTCCATCAAGGAGGGCATATCCCTTTCTTGCCACACTATAGACCTAGTAGCTTACTTTTTTCTTAAATACCATTATCCACAGGCAAACATAACCACCTTTTACCTTTGGATTTGGATAAAGATCATTCTTGGTGAGGTTTTTACCATCAGCTCCTGTTAAGATCTTATTGCGAATATGAATCACAATCTCAGCTACATTGTATCTGGGGAAAGACAAAGTCTCCATCTTGGAAGTTTCCTGTTAATCTGAAGGAAGAAAAAAATATTAGAAATATCACATAATCAGTAGCTCTCATTATCTGGAAACTAATAAATATAAGGACAAAATGAACGAGCGAAAGTTGAACTATTCATAGTTGCGTTAACTATCATCAAATATCTTAGTAAAATAAAGACAAGTATTTATATATGTATCCTAAAATTACTTTTATTCTAAGGTGACACAGTTATTTTCTGCTAATTTTCCTAGTGTTGTTCTCTTTTGTAGGAACAGAAAAACACATTTGGGAAGGAGGACTTTGGTTGAATACATAGATGAGAAACCATGTGCTTTTCTTTTATACGTGAGGGCCAAGGAGCTTAACGAGACCAATCCTAATAATTAATTCTCAAAGCAAGGCATATAGGTAACATCATCAGCAGAAGCTATATATAAACAACAGTAATATAGGGCATAAAAAATTGTATTCAGTTTTGACATCCTATTCAATACATATATGGTGAGACGGCTAATCAGGTTGTAGATGCAAACAGAAGAGAGAAAAACAAGTGAGTAAGAATAGACGGTATAATTGGTAGGAATTCCTGTCACCAGAGTGAGAACTTTAACAAAAAACCATTTCTCCTAATGTCTTCACGTGGTGAGTTATTCCTACCTGTGTCCCCCTAGAGTAGTAGTTCTCTAACTTTATCCTCAAGGGTACATCTGGCAATGGCTGCAGACATTTTTGGTTGTCAGCACAGGAGTGTGGGTGCAACTAGAATCTAGTGGGTAAAGACCAAGGGTGCTGCCAAACATCCTGTGATGTATAGGGTGGCACCCCATAGCAAAGAATTGTCCAGTTGAAAGGGTCAGTAAATGCTGATGTTAAAAACCTTGTACCTGTAATCTCAGCACTTTGAGGGGGACCAAAGCAGGTGGATCGCTTGAGCCCAGGAGTTTAAGACCAGCCTGGGCAACATGATGAAACTCTATCTCTACAAAAAACATAAAAATTAGCTAGGCATGGTGGCCTATGCCTATAGTCCCAGCTACTGAGGGAGGCTGAGGTGGGAGGATCACTTGACACTGGGAAGCAGAGGTTGCAGTGAGCAGAGATTGCACCACTGCACTCCAGCCCGGGTGACAGAGACCCTGTGTCAAAAAAGGAAAGGAAAGGAAAGGAAAGGAGAGGGGAAGGGAGGAGGAGGGGAGGAGGAGGATGGGGAGGAGGGAGGGAGAGGGGAGGGGAGGGCAGGAAAACCTTTGTCCTAGGAGCGTCCTAGAGCCTTGCATTTAATCCTGTTATGATACTAGTTGCAATGTACCAAAATTATGTTTAAAGAACTCTGACACTACATTGTGAGATTCCAGTAAGTCAGGATCTTTTCATTTTCTTTGTATCTCTCTCTGTAACCACAAAAATAGCAGTAGTAACAGCAAGAGGGAAATGAGCAGCAATAGCAGCCACTGCTATTGCTCTCAGCCACTCCCTTAAATACTTGTTGTGTTACCTTCAGATCCCCTACTCTCCAGTGAAGCAAAATGATCTTAGAGACCCAATGTGAATATATTCAGTTTTGCAAACACATTGAAATGGCCCACAATTCTGAGAATCTATTTCTTTAGGCTCCTAATGTTTTTCAGAATTTTAGGGTTAAAAAGGGGAGCTTTGGCAACTTGCCTAACCTCTAATAAATGGAAGCCATTCTAAGCAATGATTAACAAATAACTTCCCAATTCAGCTTGAACATGTGACAGCATCACAGAATTCACTCTCAGTGCAACTTTTTCCCACTTTATTATGGTTCCAAATTAAATAACTCTTCCTTATAGTGTGTGGAAATATGTTTTGTTGTAATTTTACCTCCCGGTCCTATGTATAGTCACTGCAACTAAGTAGAATATATTAATCTCTGTTTACATGACACCATTTTCAAAAATGTGAAGAAAGCTATTACACCTCTGCTAAGCCCTCCCTTCTTTAAAGTAAGTATAATTTCTTTATGTATGGCTATATGTAACTTTAAAATACTCCTTATAACGACATTGTTTTAGAAACTACCATCTTATTAATCTTCCTCTAACACACACTATTTTGTAAATGTCTTCTTAAAATGTAGTGCCCAAACTGAACATGACATGGTCTGTCTAGGGCACAGTATTAATGGCCTCCACTGTAGCACTTATTGATCAACTGAAACTCCAAGAACTTCACCATGACTGTCTTGTATCAAGACGGCTTCTCCTTGTTCTTTTTTTCCTCCCTTTTCCTCTTTTTTGGTCACATCTGCTGGGTCACTTGTGTTCTCGTTGTATAAATTGATTATTTGAACCTTAAGCAAGAATTTGTACTTTCTACCATTAAATTTCATGATTGCAAGCTTTCCTGTTAGAGCTAGGACCTTTTGTCTAATTTTTTTTTCTTTGAGGCAGGGTCTCAGTTTGTCACCCAAGCTGGAGTGCAGTGTAGCACAATGACAGCTCACTGCAGCCTCGACCTCCCAGGTTCAAGCTATCCTCCTGCCTCAGCCTCCCAAGTAGCCAGGACTACAGCAGGCACACACCACCATGCCCTGTTAATTTGCGTGTGTGTGGAGATGGGGTCTATGTTGCCCAGTCTAGTCTTGAACTCCTGGGCTCAAGTGATCCTCCTACCTCAACCTCCCAAAGTGCTGGGATACAAGCATGAGCTACCTTGCCAGGCCATAGAGCTGGGATCTTTTGGAATCCAGATTCTGATGCATCACATATTAGATGTCCCCTTCAGCATAAATATGCATTCTACATTTTCATGTAAGTCATAGACTTAAAAGCTGTTCATAAAAGGACTGGACCAAAGAAAGACTTCAGAAAAAGTCACTTTTCCAAAAAACCTGCATCTGAATTACAGAATATTGCAATAGAAAGCGTAGGTGTAAAGTATCTTCAAAATTAGTATCACTGTTTCCTCTCTTCTCTAATATTTGGCACTCTACTATCAGATTAATCCTTATAAAAACACTTAATGCATCATATAATATTTGTACGAAAATACTTTAATTACCTTACCCACATCAAATTCAAATTTTTCTGCTAGGCTTCTAAAACCTTTAATAATTGAATGAAATTTGTGCTCCAAGTTAGTCTCCTAACTTTCCCAAACTTCCAGTATTTCCTTTTGGAACCTCCTCCAATATCCAAATTCTGTCATTCTTTCGGAGTACCATTTCAGTTACAATTTATTCATTAACGAGAGATGAAGAAAGACACTTTCCAACTACACAGTTTGAGTTCCTGGGTGGGATAAAGTATACAAATGACTTAATATATACGCAGTAATACTCTGTCTAACGAGTAGCAGAGATTAACTGCTAATTATTCCTCTGGTTTCTCATTTATTTGCAGCACCACGATGCTGAGCAGAGTAGGTACTAAAAGTATTATCTGTTAAATTTTACACACTTTGTTTTGTTAAAATAAACTATTTGTGGACATCACAGTTCCAGGAGGCAGAGATTAAACAAAAATAAACAGAAATGACTCCCAACTTCAATGAATTAAGTAAAACGTTCCTTGAACTTTTAAAGGGAAAAATGATCGCGTTACGCATGCGTAGTGCTATATATACGCTGCTCTCTTCCTTTGAATTTTGAAAGTTGCATTGAGAATGATATTTTTGTCTTTTCATTCATGGTTTTGGATTTGGTTAAGAAACGTTTGGCAACGGAGATGTGTAAAAAGCTGACAAGCATCTGCAGCCAAATAAGCTACATCACCACCACCTTTCCAAAAATCACACATAAATGTATGCCTAAGTTGAACAATTTCAGCTCAAGCTCGTCTTCTTCGGTCTATGCTGCACCAGAAAACACCCATTAGTTTCGTAGAAACTGAACTCCGGTTGTTTCTGGGATTAAAATCAAATAAAAAGTAACGATGGGCCCGCCCCTCACCTCCCAGGAGCTGGTTTCTTCCGCCTCCTCCCACCGCTGAGAACAACGAAAACACCGCCAGGCCCTGCGTCCCGACACCTGCCCGCGCCTTGGGATGGCGAAGGTGTCCGCAGGCTTCCTTCCTCCGTCCTCTCGCGCTCACCTACAGTGCCGGCCGCCGACAGGAAGGCAGCGAGTTCGAGGAGCAGCTACAAGCAAAGTAAAAAATCAGCAAACGTCGACCGTTGTCACTTTTCAAACTTGCCGCCTCCTACTGGAAGTCCCGCCCCGTTCCGGCAAGCCCACGTCCAACCGCGACGGATGCCGGTTGGGCTCAAGAGACGCCAGGCAGGTGGGGCTGGAGTTGTCATGGAAGGGGCAGGGCGCAGGGCGGAACCATTGCTCGCGGAGCTGGCGCCGAGTCGGAACCTCGGACTGCGGGAAGTGGGAGCGCCGCGGTTTCGGGGAAGAGACCGGGGTTGAGCATATTGCCCATCTCAGCGTGACTTCCGCCGGCGTTGAGAGCGTTTTCGGGGTCCGAGTTGAGGAGCAAAACCAAGTGGAGGAAACTTCACTAAGTTCAGGGTGACAAGGGAGGAAGTGCAGAGGTAATTTATAGAATTCCAGAGTAATAATAATTTGTTGAACATTGATTATGTGCCGGGTTCTGTTAGATGTTTATAAGCATCATCTCATTTAGATTTCATTAAAGGGAAGGAAAGGGAGAGTGGAGAGATACTATCATCTCCTCAGGTGAGGGCTCTGAATCAGAGAATGCAGTTATCTGCGCACAAGTAGCATAGCTTGGATATGAACACACATCCTCTGACTCTGTGCTCATAAGCACGACTTCAGGAGGTGGAAGAAACGTAACAGTTCATCTGGTCAAATCCTCTCGCTTTTACAGACAAGAAAACTGGACTCAGTGAGAAGTGATTTGTTAGAAGTTATACAGTAGGTGGTACTGTCTAAAGTAGAAACCAGGTCTCCTGATTTTAGCTTCTCCCTCTTCCATCAGCCCTCAGGAGGAGCCAGGAACATCAGGTGCTTTCCACCACTGAACTGTTCCCCAAACTTGCACATTCCTGAGTGAGTTTCATTCTTCAGATAAGGGGCCCTGAAATCTGTATTTTTTTACATGGTATTTTGTTTGTTTTGGCAAGAGTGGAAACACTGCACTTAATACAAGTTAGGAAACCACGGCAGGCCTAGTTGTCAGGGGAGAAAGCCATTAAGTTTTATTGAGGTTTGGGACACGAGAGGTAGAACTTATATCTGGTCACAGGGTAGAGCATCATCTGGTGACAGTCGTGTGTTGGATGGGGAACCTGAACTGAATTATGTGAAAAAAGTGCTAGAAAGGTTGTGTTGAATGTAGGCACAAATACCGGTGCTTTGTCCGGTGGGCTGAAGGACTAAACCTACTGATAGTGAAGTCTATACCAATTCTAAATAGAAATACATTTCATATTCATTAGTTCAGGGCTTTTGTCTTTCCTTTCAATGTCTATTTACTGATGTAAGTCTCAAAGTCGGAATCTGGTAAGACTTAAAAGGAGGTTAAGAAAATAGATTTTTAAAAAATATTAGAGTCAGTGAGGAAAGCAGAAAAAAGAGACCTGTCTCATTGACACTTGCCAAATCAAATTGATTACTTATACATGCATAACCTCCACCAAATCATATGTCCTTAGAGGCAGGGAAGGGAGCCATAGCATAGTGACTGAGAGCACATCTCTACGGTCAGAGGGAGTTGATTGAAATCCCTGGTTACACCATTTACTACCTAGGTGGACTTAGGCGAGCTATTTAACCTAACTGAGCTGGTTTCTGCATCTTTAAAATAGGGATAACAGTTCTACTTTATAGGGTATCATGAAGATTAAGTGAATTAGTTCCCGTAGAGTGCTTAATTAAGTACTTGATAAATATTAGCTGTTTTTTGACTGTTATTATTTATACATGGTCCCTAGTAAAATATCTTGCAAGTGGCAAGTGCTTAACAAATGTCTAAGTTGTTGTTGAGAATCGAGACAAAAAAAAAAACAAGCGATTTATGTGAAAGCCAAGATTAGAATGGAACTTGGAGAAAGAGAAAAATGAGACAAAGGAAGAAAAGAGCAAGATGACCATTTTGTTGTATCGACAATAAATATTGTTTATTTGGGGGTTAATATTACTATTGATGTGATAAATAGTTATATTAGAAGTACATTATTTGTTTAAAAAATGAGTGTTTATTCAAATTAATTTAATTAGAAGGTTAAATCTGACTTTTAAAAACTTTTAGTTGCCTGATACTGGTCAGTGTAAGGCAGAAGGTGGAACATCAGAATTCTCACCCTAGACATTAGTCTAAGAGTTTTGTTATCACCCATAAAAACACTGACAATTGCAGAAAACTTCAGTGTTCTTTCTGATTGTAGCATCATAATTTTATACCCTCACATGTGCTACATTTGCCCTTCTATTTCTTTTCCCTGTCAGCCCTCCTGCTAATACCTGCCTTCACAGCCTAGACTGCATGGTTTATCAGCATCCAAATTTCCTGTGTCTGATGCCTCTGACCCAGGTCCCTGTCAAAATCTTGTCCCTGAATCTTGTCTATAAATCCTTAACTGGAAACACTGGAGAAAATGACACAAAGTGACATATGACAGATTGTCAGTCTCTATCTTCAGCTCTTTCCCTGATTCCTGACAAGCCTTTAATTTATCATCAGTAATTTCCCTGTCCTGTAACTTTCAGCGATTTCTCACAAACTTTACCCTTTCCTCATTCCTCTTCCCAGCCTAAATTCCTCTTTTAATAGAAAGTGACCAAAGTAGTCTTAAAGATATGTTTCAAGCACATAATACATTCGTATGCATCTGCAATTTGTTGTGTCTATTGCCTTTCTAATTTTAATTTCATGTTCCTTTTCTAGACTGCACTTTAAATTCTGGATGACAGACCTATCAGGACTGAGTGGACCTTTGAGTGACAAGATGGGGGGTGTTCCAAAGAGACCATGGCAGCCTGCAGCTAGGACTTTATCTTTAATGCAAGTGGTGATGCTGTGATATCTAGTGCTTTAAACAAATCTCTTTTTTTAAGTGACAGGGTTTCCAAATTGTTATATCTACTTTGTTTAACAGATCAATAGGGACAAAAAGTTGATTCACTTGGTCTAATGTGGTAGGAATAGGTGAAATACTAAGATTGGGTCCTACACTCTACTTGCCATCAGGCACCCATTCTTATGAATAGAGATTCCATAGGGGCCACAGACAATCCCAGTACTTTTTTCCCAGTTAATTGAGAAAATTAAAGCCATCATACAATATATAACTTCCTCCCTCTCCACTTCTGTCAGTGCCACATATATCCACCTGTCTTATTTGTCTGTCTCAGAAAATGTAACGTACTTCCTCCACCAATGTATGACTACTGTTTCTTGTTCTAGACCTCTTTTCTGCATTTGGTGTCATTAATCAAACCCTCCTTGAAACTTCTTTTGCATTTCTCCCATCTTTTTCTACCTGTCTCATGCTTCTTGGGGTTTTTTTTTTTTTCTCTGCCTACCCATTAAATAGTATTTCCCAAAGTTCCAACCTTGAGTTGTTTTCTGTCTGTGTCTTCCCTGTGAGGACTATCCACTCATTGTTTTAACCTATTTGCTCATGGATTCTAAAACTACTGCTATTCCTAACCTCTTCCTTGAAGTTCAGACATTTGGGAGGCTCACGAGCCCTTCAAACTCTAATTTGTCCTTTGCTTTCATTTGTACTCCCAATTCTATCTCATCTCACTGCCTCCAGCTGTAACTACTACAACCCCCACCTACACCACCAAATCCATCTTGTAAGTAGCAGCCAGAATGACCAGTCTCAAATGTAAATCTATTTCACTTGCCTCCTTAAATTTCTGATCTCCCTCCACAGTCACGTTCAAGATAGTCCGCCTCCATGGCCTGGTGTGCTAGAGTCTTCATCATCTTGCCACTCTTTTCCTTCCCAGTCTTGTTTCCCTTTCCAGTACCATCTCCCATCCTACCCACTTCACATTCATGAGGCTGCTTTACACCTGAGACCTTTCACATTCTGGTTGACTTTGTCTGGACTGTCTTTATTTTCTTTGGCTGACTCTTCCGTATCCTTACTAATTTTTTAGGGTTCTTCCAAGAAGCCGTTCCTTATTCCATAGTCTGAGTTAGTTGACTTTTCTCTGCTTTCTTGACATTCATGGATTCATTCAGAAAATATTCACTGAACCCTTATTTTATGCTAGATACTAAGCTAGATACTGGAAATATAATAATGAAAAAGCAAATATGGCAATAACCGATCTAATAATTTCCTGACAGAGTTTACATTCTCATCGGGAAAAAAAGAAAAAAAAAAAATCAGTTCAGTCTTACTGGCTCCATGCTTGAGAATAGCTAGGAATTGAAAGGGTAAAAGACAAGTGTTCTAGATAGAGGCTAACAATGTTTATGAAGAAGAACACAGTCTAGGAACTGAGAGATTCTAGACGGGTGGAGAAGTAAATAGGGACCAGATCATGAAGAGCATTAGTGATGATGTAACAAACTTTGGACTCCTTCTTAAGGCTAATAGTAGCTTTGAATGGTTTCAACATGATTAGGTTAGTATTTAAATGATTAATCGCTACTCTGAGAAAAAGAACTCAAAGGGTGGCAATACCAGCAAGAAGGAAACCAGTTAGGAGATAATTGTAGTAAACCAGGGAAAGAAAGATGGCAGTTTATACTGGGGCATTGCCAGTGTGGGTAGAAATAGATCTCAGAAGAATTTTAGGAAGTAGAAATGGCAAAACTTGGTGACTGAGTGAGGGCAGAAATGGGATAAATCAAGGACAGATTTTCTTAAACAAGCTTTAGTGAAGACAGAGACTACCCCATTTGCTGTCATGTATTCACAGCTTAGCACAAATCTTTATATGCTGGAGATGCTTGATAAGTACGAGTGAAATTTTCTGGCTTGAGTACCCAGATAAATGGGATGCCAGTCTCTGATTTAGGTAACATAGAGGCAGACTCACTTGGGAGATAACTGGTGATTCAGTTTTGAACATGTCTAGCTTAACATGCTTGTGAAACATACTATGTCCGGATACACGGCAATTGGATGAATGATTCTGAAACTCAAGAAGAGAGGTCTGAGATGGATTATTTGTATACTTAAAAAAATAAAAGTTTATGTTATGTTGAAATGATCTGTTTTGTGCCTGTCTCCACTATCACACAGGTCTGCTTCTTAATGACCTTTGATGTTCCTGTGCCTAACACCATGCCTGGTACAAACTGCACACCCAATCAGTGTTTGTTGTTGAACTGAACTCCTTTTGAGACATGATGCATCTAACAAATAGTAGTAGCCTCTGAGGAGGGAAATTAGCAGGTCAGAGTGAAAAAGAAATTTTCATTTTGTTGAATATATTTTAGTTCCTTTTGCCTTTTCCTCCAATGTATTTCTATTTCATGAGAAATAAAAGATGACATAAAAGTATTCTAGTAGATTTATATGGACTTAATACCAAAAGCAATACTCCAACTATGTTCTGGTCACTATAGAGTAGAATATTAAAATGCTATCTGATATGATATCATATTAGTTTTTTTTTTTTTTTGAGACAGGGTCTCAGTCTGTTGCCCAGGCTGGTGTCATCATAGCTTACTGCAGCCTCAACCTCCTGTGCTGAAGCACCACATTACATTATTGATTGGTTTATAAATTCTGTGGTTGTATTATTGATGCCATCATTCAATTCACTTATATGAATTAGGAATAGTAATAGCAAGATGAAGTGAAATTATGAACACACATTTTATAGTAAGGGCATGAGACAGAAAATCTTTGAAACTGTACTGTATTATGAGATATATACAAAATCTACAAAAGCAAACAAATGCCATTGTTTTATACCTGCCTAACATTTCATACAAGAGGAAATAATGATAGTCTCTCCTATCGGCCAACATTTCTAGCTTGCTGACATAGGTAGCATTTAATATGCAAAACCCTTTAATCACAAGTATCAGAAAGCACATCTTAACTGTAGTTATAAATGGAAAAGTAAAAATGCATAGTGCTTTTATATATTTTTGAGTTAGTATTGTACTGTATAATTTTATATAAATGGTTGAGGCCATAGATATTTTGAAAGTACACATTAGTATTTAAAGAAAACAGTAAATTCTAGTAACACTTTTGAATATACAGCATGTTCACTGGGTGGCGCTGTTGCATTAATGTTAACCTTACATATTTTGAAAGTTTTATTTCATTTTCTTTTATAAAAGTAAATTAGAGTGATAAACATTGAACACAATGTTCTGGATAAAAAAAATAGATTCTAAATTTATTGGCATTAGAATATATGTTTAGAGCCCAGGCTTAAGAAGAAAAATAGCATTGAATGCAAAATAAGCTATCTGCTTTTTATTACCCTTTAATCATTACAAGCCTGTTAATCCACTTGACTTCTCAGCTGTGTTCATCTTTTTTAGTGGATTTGAGAACTGAGCTGTACATTTGTAATACAGTATCTTTGTTAAAGACTCACAGGGAATTCTTAGTTTGGAACTATAAAGTACCTATTCTTTGCTAATTTGTGATGAGCTCTAAATGACATCTGAGAAAGCAAAAAGTTGCTATATTATATTCTAACCTCTCTAGTATCATTTTTCCCAATTTTCCCAGCAAGTTCTATTATTTTAATATGTTAGTATAGAGAATCTTATGAATTATCAGCTGAAACAAGTTAAATATTCTTCAAAATTTTGTTCAATGTGACTTTTTAAAATTCAATTTTCTTTTGCAGAGATGGGGGTCTCACTATGTTGGCCAGGCTGATCTCGAACTCCTGGTCTCAGGCAGTCCTCCTGTCTTGGCCTCCCAAAGTGCTGGAATTACAGGAATGAGCCAACTTACCGAACCTAAATTCAATTTTTATATTCTGGATATTTTCAATATCCGTATTACAATATCCAGTGCTATTTTTCAGTTATTTCAAAGGAGTTAATGAGATTCTCAGGAAAAATACTGATATTAATGTATTCTAATTTTTTTATTTGAATAAATTTTTTTTATTTAATTTTTTATTTGAACTACCTGTACTCCAAATAGTTTTTGGAGTACAGGTAGTTTTGGAGTACAGGTAGTTTTGGTTACATGATTGAGTACTTTGAATAGTTTTGGAGTACAGGTAGTTTTGGTTACATGATTGAGTACTTTATTAGTGATTTCTGAGATTTTATTGCACCTGTCACCCGAGCAGTGATTGTACTCTAATTTTTAAATTAGTCAGTTATAACACATTTTAGAAGGGTGTCTTAGTTCATTCAGGCTGCTTTAACAAGCTACCACAAACTGGGTACCTTATAAGCAACAGAAATGTATTTTTCACAGTTCTGGAGGCTAGAAAGATCAAGGCTCTGGCAGATTTGATATCTGGTGAGGGCTTGCTTTCTGGTTCATACGTGACATCTTCTAGCTGTGCCCTCGCATAATGGAAGGCACGAATGAGCTTTGTTGGACCTCTTTTTTAAGGGCACTAGTCCCATTCATGAAGGCTACCATCATGAATTAATCATTTATCAGAGGCCCCACCTCCTAATACCACCTTGGGAGTTGGAATTTCAAAATACAAATTTTGGGGAGACACAAACATTCATGCCATAGCAGAAGGGGAATTTTTAATAAATGAAACCCGTAATAACTCACAAATCAGAAAAGTTTGGGGATAAGTAGGTTTCTTTGTTGTTGTTGTTGTTTTGTTTTGTTTTGTTGGTGTTTTGTCACAGTTCTGGTGCCATGTTTTCATTCTCATGAATGCTTTATGATAGTGATTTATATTGTCTAGAGTAAATTTTCTAATATGGACCCTTAGGAGAAAATTGCTTCTAAGTTCTCTACATCTTTTTCTAATCCTGTTTTCTCAAAAAGGGGTCTGAGTCTATGCATTTCTATATAAGTACCAAGTAATATTATCTCATTTCATCTTTAGTCTTTGGAAAATCACCTGCCAGTTTTCTTTACTCTTTATTAAGCAAATTCAACCTGGCAAACATAGGTTGACCATATATATTCAAAATTAATACCTGAATATTGTTCCTAGGACAATCTGTTAAGATAATTTACATTTATTCACCTTTTATACAATGTTTTATAATAATGATAGTGTGTATTTACAGAAGATGTACAAGGTACCAGGTCTTCTCCATGTATTATCTCATTTAATTATCACAACAACTGCATGAAGTAGTTTCTCTTCCCATTCCATTTATAAACACACACACACACACACACACATATATCTCATATTTACTCTAAGAAGACTGGAACAACTAGCTCAAGGTCATATATCTAGGAAACCAGGAAGACAAAAGTTGAACCCAAGTAATTTATGTTAGAAGCTCTGTGCCTAGCTCCTGCACTGTGCTTCCTAATCTCTAACCCTTACACTGGAGGAGGCAGTGTTAATTTTTGTAATCTGTGCAGCAGACCCTTTTTATGTTCTACAGATTTTATCCCTGAATCCTTCTAGAAAGGATTGTATGCCTGGATACCTACTATTCTACCATTTCCCTACAGTGCAACACAAAATACATAGACCTGTGAAGGGTTCCTCAGTTCCGTGGGGAAGGATTTAGTTGATTGGATACTTTGAATTTCTTTGCTGTGCTTTGTTGTTCAAGGGATTATGTGTCTCTCTCCCTCGATAAGCCTTTGGGTGGGTTGGCAGTCTCACACAGACCTTCTAGGCCTTCAGAGATGTCCTACACATGTATTTTCTCATTCCTGACTCTTTCATTCTTCTGGCAGCCTCTAGGGTCTCTCCCATCCCTTTCCTAGAACCTGTCACTCCAAAGAGAGAATAAAGTTCTCAGTTTTCTTCCTTTGTCTTAAACATTTCACAGCTTAGTGATTTGTTGATTGCTAGTTGCCTCTTGTTCCGTTCATTGACTAGGTCTCTTCTGAAGATTTTCTCCTAGAGTTAATATTAACTAAAACAAAACACATTTAACCAATTATTCTACCCTGATGATTAATTTTTTAAAGAAAATAACTATTTTTCTACATAAGGAATTTATAATAACATAATTGTGACATTATTTCTTTAGAATAAACCAGACTATATTGTGTTAAGAGACATTTCTACCCTGATTGATATTGAACTATTTATCTGAAGTCACTGTTGATCCGCTTACCACAGCCCAGGTGTAACGGTGTATGGGGAATTAGTACATTTTATTTCACCCTGTTATATTTTTATTTTAGGTTGAAAGACAGAAAGCAGAATGGTAACCATGCAGGTGGTTAGCTAAGTAGAAAGTAGAAATTTAAACTAAGATTCTAGTCTCAAGATAAATCAGACTCGGCAGGTATTGCAGAGATTTTGTATGGATTACAAATACAGTAGCCATCATGCCATCAACCAGACTTCACTGAATACTTGCACTTGTCAGACCCTGTGGTTTCACAACCAAAAGTTAAGACACATTACTTACCAGTACAAAATAATGTTTTCACTTTGGATTCTTCCCTGTGTAAGAAACTATAATGCTTTTATATCTGCTTGAGTCCAGATTCCTGTCTAGTAATCCATTTTTCACATCATCACAATCTACCTTTTTTATCTGATATAATCATCCAGTACTGTTTAAAATGTATTCTCTGCTTTAATCAGGCTAGCTTCCTTACACAATCCTGGTTCATATCACTGTCTTTTTTAGCAACTTACTTCTACTCTGTGCGCCTTGCTCCTTTTCCATTTAGGATTCCCTTTGCCCTCTTTTCAACCTAGCCAAATTTAGTTCGGCTACCACTTCTTTCACCAATCCTTTAGTTTCCACTTCACTTCATACAGATCTTTCTTTTACTTAGTCTCCCATTATATATAACTACTATCTGTTCCACATAATTATTGTATTAGCCGTTCTAACACTGCTATAAAGAACTGCCCAGGACTGAATAATTTATAAAGAAAAGCGGTTTAGTTGACTCACAGTTCTGCATGGCTGGGGAAGCCTCTGAAAACTTACAGTCATGGTGGAAGAGGAAGCAGGCATGTCTTACATGGCAGCGGGTGAGAGAGCAAGTGAAGGAAGCCAAGGGGGAAGAGCCCCTTATAAAACCATCAGATCTCATGAGAACTCACTCACTATCATGAGAACAGCATGGGGGAAACCACCCCCATGACCCAGTCACCTCCCACCAATCCCCTCCCTCAACACCTGGGGATTGCAATTCAAGATGAGATTCGGGTGGGGACACAAAGCCAAACCATATCAATTATATATAAGCAAGTCTTGTTTTATTGCACGTCACTTTATTATGCTTTGCAGGTACTGTGTTTTTGACGAATTAAAAGTTTGAGGCAACCCCGCATTGAGCAAGCCTGTTAGTGCCATTGTTAACAGTGGCATGTGCTCAATTTGTGTCTTTGTCATGTTTTGGTAATTCAATATTTTAGACTTTTTAATTATGCATCTATTATGGTGATCTGCAATCAGTAATCTTTGATGTTACTATTGTAATTGTTTTGGGGCACCAAGAACCACACCCATATAAGAGAACAAACTTAATAAGTAAATGTTGAGTGTGTTCTAACTGCTTTATTGACCGGCCATTTTCCCATCTCTCTCCCTCTCCTTGGGCCTGCCTATTTCTTGAGACACAACAATATTTGAATTAGGCCAATTAATAACCATATAATGTCCTCCAAGCCTTCAAGTGAAAGAAAGAGTCAAATGTCTCACTTAAAATAAAAACCAGAAATGATTAAGCTTAGTGAGGAAAGCATATCAAAAGCTAAGATAGGCCAAAAGCTAGGCCTCTTGTGCCAAACAGCCAATTTGTGAATGCAAAGGAGAAGTTCTTGAAGGAAATTAAAAGTGCTTGTCCAGTGAATGCACAAATGATAAGAAAGCAGAACAGTCATATTGCTGATATGGAGAAAGTTTGAGTGGTCTGGATAGATCAAATCAGCCACAACATTTTCTTAAACCAAAGCCTAATAGAGAGCAAGGCACTAGCTCTCTTTAATTATATGAAGGCTGAGAGACAGGAGGAAGAAGAAAAGTTTGAAGCTATCAGAGGTTGGTTTATGAGGCTTAAGGAAAGAAGCCATCTATCATTAAAGTGTGATATGGTTAGGCTTTGTGTCTCCACCCGAAGGGGAACCAAGGCACGTGTCAGGGAAGAGACCAGTGGAGGTAATTGGACTATGGGAGTGATTTCCCCCATTCTGTTCTTCTGATAGTGAGTTCACATGAGATCTGATGGTTTTATAAGGGGCTCTTCCCCCTTTGCTCGGCATTTCTCTTTCCTGCTGCCTTGTGAAGAAGGTGCCTTGCTTCCCCTTTGCCTTTTGCCATGATTGTAAGTTTCCTGAGGCCTCCTCAGCCAAGCTGAACTGTAAGTCAAACCTCTTTCCTTTATAAATTACCCAGTCTCAGGCAGTTCTTTATAGCAGTATGAAAATCGACTAATACAAAGTATAAAGTGAAGCAGCAAGTACTAAGGTAGAAGCTACAACAGATTATGCAGAAACTCTAGCTAAGATGATGAAAGTGACTACACTAAACAACAGATTTTCAATGTAGGCAAAACACCTTCTTTTGAAAGAAGATGTCATCTAGGACTTTCATAGCTAGAGAAGAGAAGTCAGTGCCTGGCTGCAAAGCTTCAAAGGACAGAATGACTCTTGTTAGGGAAAATGCAACTGATGACTTTAAGTTGAGGCCAGTGCTCACTGAAGATTCTGAACATTCTACAGCCCTTAAGAATTATGCTGAATCTACTCTGCCTCTACTCTGTCAATGGAACAACAAATCCCGGATGACAGCACATCTGTTTAAAGCATGGTTTCTTGAATATTTTAAGCTCCCTATCGAGACTCTGTTGAGAGCGGAAAAAAAAAAAAAAGATTTATTTCATATTATTGCTTGTTAATAATGTACCTAGTCACCCAAGAGTCCTGATTGAGATTTACAAGGAAATTAATATTGCTTCTTGCCTGCTAATACAACATCTATTCTGCAGCCCATGGATCAAGGAATAATTTCAAACTTCAAATCTTATTGAGAAATATATTTCATAAGGCTAGACCTGCTTCAGTGGTTCCTGTTATAGATATGGCAAAGTAAACTGAAAACCTTCTGGAAAGGATTCACCATTCTAGATGCCATTATGATCATTTGTGATTCGTGAGAGGAGGTCAAAATGTCAATTTATCATAATAGAAATTTGGAAGAAGTTAATTCCAAGCCTTATGAATGACTTTACGACTTTAGTAGAGGAAGTACCTGAAGATGTGATGGAAATAGCATCTGAATTAGAAGTGGCACCTGAATATGTGACTAAATTGCTGCAATATTAGAATAAAACTTGAGTGGATGAGGAGTTGCTTCTTGTGGATAAGCAAAAAAAAAAAAAAAAAGGGGGGGTTTCCTTAGATGGAATGTATTGCTGGTAAAGATTCTCTGAACATTGTTGAAATGACAGCAAAGGATTTAGAATATTGCAAAACTTTATTGATAAAGCAGTGGCAGGGTTTGAGAGTACTGACTCCAATTTTGTAAGATGTTCTATAGGTACAATGCTATCAAATACCATCACATTCTACAGAGAAATCTTTCATGAAAGGAAAAGTCAATTGATGTGGCCAACTTCATTTGTTGTCTTATTTTAAGAAATTGCTGCACCACCTAAACCTTCAGCAACCACCAGCCCCCGCTTTTTTTTTTATCACCCAAGTGGGAGTGCAGGGGCACCACCATAGCTCACTATGACCTCTATCTGCCCAGCTCAAGTGATCCTCCTGCCTCAGCCTCCCAAAGTGCTGGGATTACAGGCATGAGCCACTGCACCTGGCCTGTCAGCCACCACCCTGATCAGTCAGTAGTCATCAATACCAAGGCAAGACCCTCTATAAGCAAAAGATTATGACTCACTAAAGACTCATGAGCATTAGCATTTTTTAGCAATAAAGTATTTTTAAATTAGGATTTGTATATTTTTAGACATAATATTATTGCACATTTAACAGACTATAGTGTAGACATAACTCTTTATGTGCACTAAGAAACCAAAAAATTTGTGTCATTCCCTTTATTGTGATACTCACTTTATTGCAATGGTGTGGAACTGAACCTACAATATCTCTGAGATATGCCTATACATAATTATATACTATTTTATATTGGTTTTGAGTCATTTCATGCACGTAAATTTGAGTATCTTAATTAAATTGCAATACCTTTAAAGTCAAAGACTGAGTCTTCTTTGGACTGTGTATTCTCATGACAGTGAACTATTGACATGGCTCAGGATGTTGACCCGTTTTGGTTCCCGATGAAGTTTTGTTAATTTAAATGAGAAAAATAAGGACAGTGAAGTAAGTTTTTTTATAAAACTAAGTGTATTTGGTTTATAAAACAGTTTACTATTATGCCCTTCCTATATTTTTTGTGTCAAGTTATCTCTTTTTCTAGATGATTATAATAAATGATAATTTTTAAATGTTTCTATTTGTCAAAGTACAACATTGTCAATCCTGTGTCAATGTCTAAATTTTCCTTGTACTCATTCAAATAATCTCATAGTCAGAGCTTATTAAATACTTATTGTGTCACACAATATGCTGGTAAACATTGAAATGGGGACGGGTTACTTTCATTCTATTTTAGAGTGGCACAGTTTCTATGGTATAGTGACTAATCTGAACTAATATGTAAAAGATTAAGAATCACTTGAGAATCATTTTCAAAGAATAACTTTTTTAAATGTAGCACACTGCTGACTTGTGTAAAATTAAGTGTGATGCT
>NW_016811042.1:471328-477711 GCF_001698545.2 Rhinopithecus bieti | reverse complement strand
GGCTGGAGTGCAGTGGCCAGATCTCAGCTCACTGCAAACTCCGCCTCCCGGGTTTACGCCATTCTCCTGCCTCAGCCTCCCGAGTAGCTGGGACTACAGGCGCCCGCCACCTCGCCCGGCTAGTTTTTTGTATTTTTTTAGTAGAGACGGGGTTTCACCGTGTTAGCCAGGATGGTCTCGATCTCCTGACCTCGTGATCCGCCCGCCTCGGCCTCCCAAAGTGCTGGGATTACAGGCTTGAGCCACCGCGCCCGGCCAAGGTTTAGGAACTTTAAGCTCATGCTTTAAAGTAGTTCTGCAAGTGATTAGGATGCAGATGCTTCACAGAGTTAAGAACAACTGCTATCCTAGAAGGCTGATACAGATGTAAATTTCTATCTCATTTCTGCCAGTTACTGGTCATTGTTTTCTGGATAAGGTTTCTAAACATCTTTAAGTCTCAGTTTATTCTTCTATAAAATATGGTTACTAATAAGGCTGCTGTGGTGAAGGTTAAATGAGATAATGGACATAAAGTAGTGTTACAGTGAAGGTGGTCAATAAATATTAATTTACTTCTTTTCCTTACTTTGAAATTCCGTTGTACTTCAGTGATGAGTAGTATAAAAAGTTTCTGATTCATGTACTAGACATTGCTTTTGGCCGCAGATCTCATCACTGAACCAATCATGTGTTACTAAAGCTCCTTTTCTTTTTTTCTTTCTTTTCTTTTTTTTTTTTTTTTTTTTTTTATTACTCTTGAAGCCAAAGTTATCTCACTTGCTATTAAGTTGGAGAAGTACAGTACTTTCCTAATCCCCAGGCTTCTGCTTCTCCCATCCTTAACCGGCATGGGACCCAGTGGAAAGATTAATGGACTAGAAATCGTTTGGGTATTGATTTCCTACTTAGTAAAATGAGGGACTTTTTCACATGATTTGATATATCCTTTCTTTTAAAAAAAAAAAAAAAAGTTCTCACTTTCATGTCATGCATAAAATTGAGAAGACATTATTAAGTTCTCCCACTATTTTACCGCTTGCCAATGTAGACTCCTAGATTTACGTGGAAGAAAATTGTTTCATTTCAGAGAAGAAAATAAACAGAGAATCTACTAGAATCAGTTTTTACTTGACATTGTCATCTCTTTGACTTAGAAAAGGGATGTGGTAGAGAGAGATAGCAGCTAGAGATCTAAGGGCAGGGAAACCATGCTTTGAGGAACTTTATCCCATATCAGAATCTCAGTAGCTCTTCCCTCTGTTTCAGCCTCACCTCTTATAGGAGTTGTTCCCAAGTGGGAGGTGAGCTCTTTTTATATATTCAGAATATATATAATTCAGAAATTGGGAGATTAGAAGTAAAGTATAATGCATTGGTTTGCTAGGGCTGCCATAACAAAGGATATTGGAGTGGTGCATCTACAAGCCAAGGAATGCCAAAGATTGCCAGCAAACCACCAGAAGCCAGGGAGAGGCATGGAACAGATTCATTCTCACAGCCCTCAGAAGGCATCAACCTTGCTGATATCTTGATCTAGTACTTCTAGGCTCCAGGACTGTGAGACAATGAATTTCTGTTGTTTAAGCTACCTAGTTTGTGGTACTTATCTTCACATGGCATTCTTGTGTGTATTTGTATGTCCAAATTTCCTTTTTTTAATAAGGACATTGATTATATTTTATTAGGGTAAGACCCACCCTAGTGACCTCAGTTTAACTTGATTTCCTCTACAAAGACCCTATTTACAAATAAGATCACATTCTGAAGTGTTGGGGATTAGGATTTCAACATATCTCTTTTGGAGGACACAATTCAACCCATAAAACATGGTTGACAGCATCATGAGCCAGAGGCCTTCCTGGGCAGGATCTATATAAATAGCCTGAGGGCTCAAACCAGGACAGATATACCAGCTTGCCTCAGAACAAAATGCAATTCCTGGACTTTTACCTCCTTTGAAAACTGAGTACTAATTACTTATTTTTATATTACCAATGCTCTTTGAGTGCCACATACTGAGTACATGTGATTCATTTTATTTTCTTAGAAACAGAGCTCTTAAAAAGCACTGTCTGGATATCTTCAGAGGGAAAAAGGAGAAAGTTAATTGAATCGGTGACACTTCAGGTCTCTCACAGAGGAAGGTAAGGTTTCAGTCAACAGCACATAGAGGATTATCCTCATTTACCCAGGACTGACAGTGTTTGTGAATTCTGAAGCTGTGCATGTAGTGAATATACAAGATAAAATTGAAATAAGAATAATGGAATAGCAGTTTAGAAATGATTAAAATGTGCCCAAGCCCTGAGTTTTCAGATAACTTGATAGTTTTCTAATAGTGAAAATGTTTAAGATGTATAGCCATAAAAAAGATTTAAAAAAGGAAGAAACAGATGTATAGCCAACTTTTAATAATCTGTGCTATACACTTCATAGCAGGTCTGAAGGTAGCTGTATACCAGCAACAGAAGGTGTACCGTGGAGCACAGTTTTGTGGCAGTACTCCCAGCTGACCAGCTGAGGATTAGTGACCCTACTTAAGAACAGTTGGCTAAGAGAATAGTCAAGTTAGGGGAATGTGCTACAAGAGAATCATGGTAGATAGAGATGCCTACAAAAGGGAGTGTCTGTCTTCTTGTTCATTTCTGATCTGTAGAACCTGCAGGTTCACTGTAGAGCTCCCATTGGAGCACAGTGGAGCATGAAGAGAGAATCCTTAGGAGAGCTTACCAAGGAATTTGGGGGAAGAGTGTGTTTACAAACATGGGGGAAAGTACTTACTTCTCGTTTAGACGTTCTGCAGGCAGAAAGCTTACTAGTGTAGCCTGTATTTGTAGGGCTGCAAGCCACCAAAGACTACTTGGAAGAGAACCAATCTTTTCTGAAGCTCTGTGTGAAAAGATACAGTGGTTGGGGTGGGGTGCAGAATCTCTATAGCAGCTCATACAGCCACAGGGCAAAGAGAGGGAACCCCTACACAGAAAAAAAGATTGCAGCAGGGACGGAGGGCTAGTAGTTTTAGGACAACTAGACACTTCTGTAAGTACTCTGTCCTTACAGAGACCACCAAACCAACAGAAGCCACCAGGACAGCACACAGCCATTCCAAAATTCCAAACCAGGATCATTCCAGAAAAGCCTTACATCTCAGTCTAGTATATGGATGGTTTTGTAAGATGACCTATGATTTTTCTGTTCCTCCTTCCTGCCCCTAACTTCAGAGAAACAGACTTGGAAAGAGGGAAGGGAGGAGTGAAAGAGCGTGCCATACTTTACCTTCTCCCCTTCTATTTTAAACTGGACAAATCTGTATTTTAATTATTAAAAGTAACCAGAAAGTTATATGATCTGTCCAGGATGGCATTAAAGAAAATGAAAGAGAAAAGTTTAAGATTGCGTGGTTGGAGACAATAATTGTAAGAAACCAAGTAGTTCAAGTTTTCTAACGCCCTGTCTTATAAACACTCTTGAACCAATAATAATCCTATTACTGGAAGACATCTTCAGGGTTGAAATGCTACACATAATTTGAAGACTACTTGTTAGACCAAGACCTTAAGAACTTCTTTACTGACTATTCCCAACATGTGGCGCTGGTTATCATTAAAGAATCATTGTATTGGCTGTTAAATATCTCGGGATCCCCTGTTTAAATCAAATTAGCAAAACACTTATTTAACAAATATATATTGATTGCCAATTATGAAGTAGATGCTATGGTAGGTGTTGGCAGTATAAATATGAAGAAGACATTGTGTGTGCATATTAATATACAGCGAATTAAACTTCAGCCAGAGAAGTACTATACTAGAAGGTTGATAGAAGTGTGGTGGTAGCTCCCAGGAGGAAGCAGTTGGCCTCCTTGGAAATGAGTAGTCTTCACAGAAAGTATGACATTTGACCTGCTTCTTAGAGGAGATGCATATTAAACCTATTAAATCCATATCAGCCTTTAACACCTTTGCTCAGATTAGTTTCTTGAGCTGTTTCTCCGCCTGGTGAGCAGATAAGAGCAGGACAGGAAAGTTCTGATGAAAGGAAGAAGTGCCAGAGAGAGAATGCCTTGCAAGGAAAGAAGCCTGGCAGGCAGGACCCCCTGAGTATCCTAAGGAGAAGTACCAGCAATTTAGGGAACAAAATTGCTGCCAGAAGGGCAGGAAATAAAAATTATGACCTAGATCTTTTTACTTATGTCTTCTCTGGTTCTATGAATATATCTCAGGTGTCCTTTTATAATCACATTTCATTAACCAGGCAAGATTAATCAGTGACCAGATAGGACAGTCACTGACTCTTAAGACTTTACGCTTTGAAACAATGTGTACAAATGTATAGAGAGACATGTAGACCAGCGGTCTCCAACCTTTTTGGCACCGGGGACTCATTTTGGGAAGACAGTTTTTCCACAGGATGGGATGGCGGAGCAGGAATTTGTTAGAGGCGTTGGATGTGGGGGGGGGGGGGTTGGTTTCAGGATGAAACTGTTCCACCTCAGATCATCAGGCATTAATTAGATTCTCATTAGTAGTGTGCAATCTAGATCCCTCACATGAGCAGTTCACAATAGGGTTCACACTCCTATGAGAATCAAATGTGCAGCTGATCTGATGGGAGGCAGAGCTCAGGCAGGTGGTAATGCTCACTGACCGCCACTCACTTCCTGCTGAGTGGCCTGGTTCCTAACAGGCCACAGACCAGTACCTGTCTGCAGCTAGGGGGTTGGGAACCCCTGATTGTGTACCAGTAAAACAAGGGCTGATAGAGCTGCTAATGCCAGCCTCAAATGAGTGAATGAGCAAATACAGAAGTACAATTCAAGTATACAGAAGTTCTCTTCATCCTTGTAGCTCTCTGAAGTTTTGATGATTCTACTTTGTATTTTTAAGTTCCAATTTTAATGCAAGGTGTGTAATTGAGTGCTAGTTGTGTGATTTAGAGCAAGTCTCTGAGAGATCTCTTTTTTAAAAAATAATCCAAAAACTAGAAGATTGGACTAAATTACCACTATGATTCTTTTCAAAGCTATCTTAATTTACGACTATTTGAAGTTACTTCAGTCAGTGCTAATGATACCGTAGTCGCAGATTTGAACCTCTGAGATGCAATTCACTTATTTAAAAACTACTTGATAAAGGTTTGTTGGGAGGATTGCTAGATAAAATATGGTACACCTAGTTAAATTTGAATTTCACATAAATTTGAATCTTCACATAAAGAATGAAGATTTTTAATGTATGTTTCATATAATATTTGAATATGTAAAATATCCAAATATACTTAAAATTTATTTGTTCTCCATTTGAAATTAAAATTTAACTATGTGTTCTTTCAAAGTCTAGCATTCTTACATCTATGTTAGCTTCAATATAGAAGCTATGCTCTGTGGAAGACAAAATGGTGTATCAGTCATAGATCCTTCACTCAGTCTAGAGGGGCAAATGAGAGTCAAATATTAATAATGATATTACAAAATGAGTTCATGAGAAATATACTTAGAGAGTGCTATAAAGGTTTTGCAGAAGGGACAAATTACTTCCAGCCACAAAAAAGAAGAACTGGAGCTGGGCTGAGAAAGATGGCAGGATCAAGGCTTCTGAATGTGGTGTGAGGAAGGGGTAAGGTTATTTCCAGTAGAGTGAACGGCTTGAGTAAAAGCGTGGAGATGGGAAAGCACAGAGGAAGAGAGGAGAGCTAGTCATTTGGTTTGACTGTGGCTTGATTGGGTAAAGGAAAATTAAAACAGAAAATATTAGAAAGGGAAGGCAGGGCCATACCAAGGGAGCCAGAGGTAGGAGGGATGAAGGCTAGAAATCTGAATAAGCAAAGGCATTTGATTTGATGCTTGAAGGTTTTTGATCCAGGGTGACACTGCGTGCCAATAGCGACAAGGGAGGGTGTAAAGAATCATCCCAAATGAATCACTTCCAAGAAAAACTTGGGCTATTAGTGTAGTTTTTAACACACAGCTTAAGAAACATATTAGGTGAAAAGGAAATATAAGTAAGTGGAAAAATCACAAGCTTACGTATGAAAAGATTCTGGGTTCAAATCCACATTCTCCCTCTGTATGATTGTAAGTTATTTCCTATCTGAAACTCAGTTCCTTGCATATACAAAAGACTACAAATGCTCTCATTATGCTTGGAAGTTATAAGTACCACTGTATACCTGGCATATATTAGGAGCTCACTAAATACTAATTGCCACATGAGTTACTATTTACTTATTACTTATTCTCCTCTAGTCTTCAGAGTATCTTATTTTATTGTAGCAGGTGAAGATGCTCCCAAGAGATTAAAAAAATTTTTTTCAAAATATTTTATTTTATGAAAATATTTTTTTTAAAAAAAAAAACAAATTTTCTATCTGAACTAAAAAAAAAAAAAAAAAAAAAAGGAAAA
>NW_016811042.1:453750-470999 GCF_001698545.2 Rhinopithecus bieti | reverse complement strand
CCAATATTTGGAAAATTTGGTCCTAATACTTACTTTAAATTGATTCATTCAATACTAGAGAAAGCAAAATTTTCTTCCTAATTGAAATATCACATGGTTAAACCAGGAACCCTGGGAAAAGCTGGGGTATCTTTCGATAATTCTGAAGTGAAAGCAAGAATTTCTATTTAATTATTTACAGCCTGACCAAATAGTATAGAATTTAGGTCAGCAGGGGAACCAGGGAGTCTCACGGATCCCGTGTACTTAAAGGAATAACAAAGCAGGGGACTCGTGGCCCGTGAAATCCAGAGTGAAGGGGAGAATTGAGCAGTAATAGGCTCATTTCTTTTTTTTTTTTTTCTTTATAAAGACTCATTCTGGCCCTGGCGTGGTGTCTCACGCCTTTAATGCTAGCACTTTGGGAGGCCAAGGTGGGAGGATCAGTTGAGCTCAGGAGTTTGAGACCAGCCTGGACAACATGGTGAAACCCTATCACTACAAAAAGTACAAAACTTAACTGGGTGTGGTGGCATGCACCCGTAGTTCCAGCTACTCAGGAAGCTGAAGTGGCACGACCACTTGAACCCGAGAGGCCTGGGCTGCAGTGAGCTAAGATGGTGCCACTGTACTCCAGGCTCAGTGACTGAGCAAGACCCTGTCTCAAAAAAAAAAAAAAAAAAAAAGACTCATTCTGAATAATTGCCCTTGTTTCTGATTTTTTTCCTCTAGAATTCTGATTTTTTCCTCCATCTCAGTTGTGTCTTTGTCCATTAAAATAGGCCACAATCATTGATGATACATTTGTTCTCTGAGATAGCACCTAAAGGAACAGTTACCAAAGTGTCCTGTGCCCTGTCAAAGGCTGAAATAACCACCATTGCTGAAATTATGTGTTTATAGATAACACCTCCCTATTTTGGCATTTTTCTTTCAAAAATGAATTATCACCAATACCTGCCTTTATTCATATATTTTCTCCTCAACCTCGTTGCTGAGTATCTAAAATAGATTTGCAGCTAAAGAACTACTCATTCCCTTGTCTTCCCATACCAGGCCTATAGCCTGCTTTCAAACTTATTCCTATGCACAGCACAACGTGAGCTGCATCTTAGGTTTATTCTCATACTTTGTATTTGGAGTCAATAAACTTGGTAAGTGCACAGCTGTGACACAGTAGGATTCCTACAGGCTTTAAGCAAATGTACGTGACTTTATCAGTCCCAGAAGACTAGGCCTTGAGTGATTTGCTTGGGTAACATTTTTGGCAGTGCTTCTTTCTTTGTTTTTGTTAATATTCTGGATTCATGTTTGTGAGACTCTCAAATTTGTTTCAGATTAGATGAAGGTGACCTTCACCTTCGCCAAGCAGAATCTCCCATGAGACTCATGAATCCTCTTTAGGCCAATTACAGCTATCACTTGTTAACTATTGGAGTACCTTCAGTCTTAAAAGAGCTGCTAGAAAATTAAGACTGCAACATGAAAGAAGAACAAATGGTCAGGCATATCACACTTTTTTATCAAGTGATTTGGTTTAGGACTTGATAACCTGGTTAGTACTTGAGCACTGAGAGACATTTTGAATTTAAAGTAAGATGGAGAAAGTGAAGGAAGCTAAATTACAGAGGATAGAAACACAATCAATCATATTCAGAACAGAAACATCTTGGGCTTGATGTCTGGGAACAATGAGAAGATTAGGCTGCTTTAGAACTTAGCTCTCATTTGTTGTGGTGACCTCCACCTGCAAGAGGACACTGTCCCATCCCAGTGAGACTGAGGTGAGAATCACAAGACCACTGCCTTAGGCCATCATGGGATTCACTAACATCATTCACACGTCAGGAATGATATATCAGAGTGATCCCCTCTTTCCTGCTCATCTTTCTGCCTCTAGAAAAGACAGAATTTCACTGTTTACCTCGGGAAACATGAAAGTTAATGATAAACATAAATGATAGATGAAGCAAACATTGAAAGCTATGAAGTTGAAAGTAGGACCTAATACCCTGTGGTAATGTGTGCTCCTTTTTAAAAGAAAACACACATGAGTCATTTTAGAAAGGTTAATTTGTGCTACCTCTCCAAAATATTCTCAGAATAATTGCAGAGAAAAATTGTGACAAAACACTGGAGGCACCATTGGTGAAAGAAAACTGTATATTCTTGTCTTTCAATCAGGAAAGAATAATATTTACTTGATCGAAATGATTTTTTTCCTCAGAAACTGTAGTACTGGCTATTAGAAAACAGACAATTTAAACTATCATTTCTCAGAATGTTTTATCTCCATGACTCAAAGATAGTTTCCCTCCATGAGGAAATATCCCAGTGTTTGTTTTTGAGTTGTTATCAATACAAAGCAGCAGTACCTTCACATATACTGTGTTTCCAGCTTTTCAAAGCATTTTCACTTGTTTCTCAATTGTTTATTACAATAATAACCCTGTGTTGACATTATTATCTTCATTTTACAAATGAGGCAGCTCAGACTGAGACATTAAGGGAACTTCACAATATATTTAGCTTATGGTGGTAGAACCAAGGCAAAACCCAAAGTCCTTGCCAAAAACCACCTCCATTTGTCTTCAGTGGACTCCCTGAGTTTTTCATTGTTCTTCTGTGGTATGGCTGAAGCCCTCCAAATTTGGAAAAGACAAGCAAGTACAAGATAGGCACTTAGATTATCATTCCTCAACTGACTTCTCCACAGGCTTTTCCTCCTAATATATAAAAAACAGCAATAAAGGACAGAAGACTAACATTTTAAACACCGAACTGTTGCTCAAATTTACTCCTCCTATATAATATAATTTGTTCTTATAAGGTTGTAAAACTGCACTGCCTACTTAAATTGCATGTTTCACATGTATATACTATTCAACTCTTTTTCTCATCTCTGCAGTGCCTACGCCCAACATACTACTGGCTTAACAATTCCCATGAAACAGTGTTTGAATTTAAGAGGCAGGGTTGCGAGAAACACAAATGGCCATCCTCTCATATATGTGCTTCTATCACAGAAATTTGATTGTTCTCTAAAGGCAAGGATGGATTTTTTTTTTCTTCCAGCAGCTTCAAGGTAATTATCTACTTAACCTGCATAGTAGCAGTTGTTGGGGCTCAGAAAACCTGAAAATGTACCATTTTGATATGCTAATTATTTAAACTAAGGGCACTTGGGAAACAGCAAATACAGGAAAGGGCTCTCTCTGAACTCCCTTAAGTGCCTGAAGATAGAGCCTCCAAAAAGTAACACTTTTGTCATAGGTATCCTCCCTGGGAGTCTCATCAGTGAAGGAAGATTAACTCACAGGAGATACCACCCTCCAGAAAGACTTTGTCACAAACTATCCATCACCTCTTCTTCCGATGAGATCCTTGGAGACAATGTTTATTACCTGAGAGATGTTATCTGTATAACAAGATAACCTTTGTTCTCCATGCATTCCCTCCTCTTACTCCCCTGCAACTTGTAGAGACACCACCCCCCATAAACCACCAACCGCTACTTCTTTCTTTAGCTCAGGATTCTATAAAAACTTCTATCATCTGGCCCCTCTTCAAGTCCTCTACTTTGTGGGATTCCTATGTGTAATTAAAATAGCTTTTCTCCTACTAAACTGTCTGTCAGTTTGTTTCATAGATTCAATTATTGAACCTTGAGGATAGAAAATTTTCTCTCCCCTACACAATTATAAGAGTAATTTGGAATTTTACTTGTTGTTTTATATCATTAGTTATCTTTATTCATATACACGCATATGTCCTCTCACTCTATCACTCCAAATGAAGTGATATGCACATATATATAAAATACATGTTTCATATTTCTATGTCCTGTTTTCCCTCCATCCCTTGCATTTTGCCTTGTGTATTGTTAGTGTTCAAATAAATATTTGTTAAACAAAAAGGAAATGAAAGAATGAAAAGTCCTACAAACCTATCAATAGTAAACAATAGTGGCTGTACATTTCTTTCAGAGAAACAAGTCAACAGTTTTCAAACAAAATCAGTCTTGGAGATATTTCCTAATGACTTAGCAGTCAACAATTCCCAGCTCAAAAAATTAAAAAAGATAAAACAATACATTACCTTTATCATTACAAATGTCTTCAAAAATAATTTGTTCATTATAAATTTAGTTATGATTTAATTGTTTCGTGAAACCATTGGGAATATATTTCATTTTGTTTCTTGTTCTTGTAGAGAAGAAAAACTAATTTTCTCTGTACTCTGTAGTTCTTAACTGAAATTCCTGGTAACAAAAGACAAATTAAGCAGAAGTTTATTAAAATGTATACTTAATGTTACATTGTAATGCCCAGACCCGCGATGACCCAAAAGCAACCACCAGAGTCCAGAGACAAAGCCAAGCGGCAGGGATCGCTTTATTTCGAGTTCGAACTCGGTTCCCTCCAGCTAGGTATCAGATCCTAGGGAGAGACCCCGAGCTCGGTGTTCAGCCGTCTTTTATAGTCAGACACAAACAAGTTACAGCAAGTTACAGAGTCACTGGGGATTTTACAGTTGTAGGTTTACAATTGGCTGACATTTAAAGTTAAACATTAGTCAGTTGTTCATTGGTTCCCGCCCTTTGACCAAACCACAAACGGCCGCTTGCCCTGCTAGGGACTTTCCAGATAACCTTGTTGTTTTAGCATTAAGGGGAGTTTCCTGACTTTTCTGACCTCTGATATTCAGTATTTTTCCACTCCTCAACATGTTACATGGGAGAAGATCCAGAGAAATGAGTACATCTGTGGAGCAAATCTCAAAGAAAGTTTAAACTTTAGGATAAATGCCATTGTTTTTTGATACAAGAAAGAAGGATGTAGGGAAAGACCCAGCTAAGGAGATGACTAGGGAAAGTATCTTAAACAAAGGTAATGGGGAATCCTAATTAGGGAAAGGGAGTCAGGCTGGTGGGACCAAGGGAAAGCAAAAAGAAAAAGCAGATAAGCTATAACTCTGCCTTTCTTCGTGGTCCAGAACACATAGCTCTCCTACACAAATAACTCACAATCTTCCTGTGTCCAGCTATCACCAGACTCTGTTGATCAAAAAATGCAAGTTAGCTCACTGCAACCTTGACCCGTTATCTGTATTGCACAAAGCTCTCTTCAGCACACAGCACAAGCACCATGCTATAAAATCACCAACAAGCCTTTGTCTCTTTGTAGTCAGCTCCTCTCTTGCTGATTTGCCCGCGGCTTTCTTACAATGTGTTTTCCTACTTTCTCTAGTAAATCTACCTTTCTGTACCTCCAATTGTGTTGGTAAATTATTTTAACCACCCATCTGGCACCGGCCCCAGATAGTCACCATCTGCAACAGATAAGGACGATTATGCAAATTTAAGTCAATATCTTTTCCATTTTGTTTAAGAGTCACTAGTGATTTAGTGTCCTTTTCTTCCTGATGCAGGGAGAAAGACCCTTGCAAATAAAGTTTCCTTTTACAGATGTAAATTTCTCTTTCTAAAAAAGTAACGTTTTAGGGCCAATTCTGTGTCTGGTATTTCTCAAAGTAACTCATTCAAAATAATATGTCAAAGATTTAGGGTGACATATTCTGTTCTTCTACAGTCATATTTTGGGATAGTGTACTTTGAGCACTGCCACATTCCTGTTTAAAACTTTCCCGAGAAGTTTCACAATCCAGAAACTGAGTTGGTAGATTATCCCACGACCTAGGGCTTTTTTGTGAAAACAAAAGGAAAAGGTTAATAGTTAGAATAAACTATAACCTAGTCTTTTAGTTTGGAGTGCAGACAGTCAAGAAGGTTTCTAAATGTTTGCCTTAAAGCATCTTTTGCAGTTTGAATACCTCCAGTGATGGCTGAGTGGCCCACAGCAACAAGCATGAAGGTTGTCCATACATGAGCTGTTATGATGATTTATCTGCAGTTTATATCAAGTAGTTCAGTTTTAGCTCACAGGGCTTTAGTAAAGGGGCAGTCTTTATTTTTAGTGATTCCATGTCAGAAAGGTGGAAGAAAATTTGAAATGTTAGTTTTAAGAGTTTTGCAAAGTCTTAGCCAAATATTAGAAGAATTCAGGGTCAGTTGAAGTTTATAGGTAGATAGCAAAACCTCAGAGACAATAAACAGGAGTAGTCTAATAACAGGTGTACCATAGTTTTCTATTGGAACATAATTTTTCACCACCCCTACTTCTGCCAAAGATAGTTGCAGTAAGAATAATTAGTTTACAAAATAAGTCTACTGTTGTCGTGTCCTGATTATTTAAGTAAGTATAGCAAGAGTAGTGATTAACCATAAAGGCTCTTTTTAAGTTGGCTTCACTGGAACTTTAACAAGAAATCTCAGATTGGACTTTATAAAGCATCATAAGACTAAGATGCCAACCCAAGAACTTGCCATCAGATATTGTAGCAGGATAAATTTTTTTTCCTGTCACTCCTCTTTCTGTACTCTGCCCATTTCTGTGAAAAGAGTTGATTAAAAAAAAAAGATTGATATTTAGCATAATAACAGGCAGTCAATATTAGCAAGAGTAAGGGGTTTTGGTCTAAGAAATACCATGTTTTGAAGAAATTAAGCCTTCAAAACCTCACTTGAAGATTCACAATATCAATCTGATGTCACCCCTCAGACTGAAGCCAGGATATTTGCTTAAAACCTTGATGCCTTTGAAGATTCCATTCAGGATGGATTCAAGTACTTGGCATTGGGTGTGGGGATAAACAGAGGATAGAAAAAGTATAAAGAACCTTGGAAAGAGAGAGGAAGACCAGAGGGAGAGAGAACAATGTGCATGTACTCATCTGGGAGCCAATATTGTGTAGTGGTTAATGTCAGCTTCTCTAGAATCAGATGGCCAAGGTTAAAATCAGCCACCTGGTTAAATGAGGAATATAATAGTCATAACATCAAATAATTATTTTAAGGGTATAAACTTTCCCAAGAAGTTTCACAATCCAGAAACTGAGTTGGTGGATTATCCCATGACCCAGGCCATTTTTATGAAAACAAAAGGAAAAGGTTAATAGTTAGAATAAATTATAACCTAGTTTTTTAGTTTGGAGGGCAGCCAGTCAAGAAAGTTTCTAAATATTTGCCTTAAACATCTTTTTCAGTTTGAATACCTCCCCTGCTAATCAAGATTTATTTTATTAGCAGTGTGAGAACAGACTAATACAGTTAATTGGTACTGGTAGACTGGGGTGCTGCTTAGATATCCGAGAATGTGGAAGTGACTTTGGAACTAGGTAAAAGGCAGAGATTGGAAAAGTTTGGATGGCTCAGAAGAAGATAGGACAATGTGGCAAAGTTTGGAACTCCTTAAAGACTTGTTGAATCACTTTGACCAAAATGCTAATAGTGATATGGGCAATAAAGTCCAGGCTGAGGTGGTCTCAGATAAAGATTAGGAACTATTGGAACCCAGAACAAAGATGACTCTTGCTATGCTTTAGCAAAGAGCCTGGCAGTGTTTTGCCCCTGCCATAGAGATCTGTGGAACTTTAAAATTGAAAGATGATTTAGGGTATCTGGAGGAAGAAATTTCTAAACAGCAAAGCATTCAAGACGTGATCTGTTTTTTTTCTGAAAGTGTGCAGTTATATGTGCTCACAAAGAGATGGTTTGAATTGGAACTTATGTTTAAAAGGGAAGCAGAGCATAAAGGTTTGGAAAATGTGGCAGCCCAAACCATCAAGTAGAAAAGAAACCCATTTCTGGAGAGATATTCAGCTGCTGTGGCATAAGGAGCAGAGCTAAAGGTTAGGAAAATTGCAACCCAACCATGTAGTAGAAAAGAAAACCCCATTTTCTGGGGAGAAATTCAAGCCTGCTACGTAATCAGCAGCCAAATGTTAATATCCAAGACAAATGAGAAAATGTCTCCAGGGCATGTCAGAGATCTTCATGGAAGCCCCTCCCATCACAGACCCAGAAGTCTAGGAGGGAAAAATGGTTTTGTGGGCCAGGCCCAGAGCCTTGATGCTCTGTGCAGTCTCAGGACTTGGTGCCCTGCATCCCAGCTGCTCCAGCTCCAGTCATGACTAAAATGGGCCAAGGTACAACTTGGACCATGTTTCAGAGGGTGCAAGCCCCAAACTTTGGCAGCTCCCATGTGGTGTTGGGCCTGTGGGTATGCAGAAGACAAGAGCTGAGCTTTGGGAGCCTCTTCCTAGATCTCAAAGGATGTATGGAAATACCTGGATGTCCTGACAGAAATCTGCTGCAGGGGCAGAGCCCTCATGGAGAACCTCTACTAGGGCAATGCAGAAGGGAAATGTGGGGTTGGAGTCCCCACACAGAGTCCCCACTGGGGTACTGCCTAGTGGAGCTGTGAGAAGAAGGCCACCATCCTCCAGCCTCCAGAATGGTAGATCCACTGACATCTTGCCCCGTGCACCTGAAAGTGCCACAGGCACTCAATGCCAGCCTGTGAAAGCAGCTATGGGGGTTATACCCTGCACAGCCACAGGGGCAGAGCTGCCCAGGGCCTTGGGAGACCACTCCTTGTATCACTGTGCCCTGGATGTGAGACATGGAGACAAAGGAGATTATTTTGGAGCTTTAAGCTTTAGTGAGTGCCCTGCCAGGTTTCAGACTTGAAAACAAAGTGCCTGTGACCCCTTTGTTTTGGCCAATTTTGCCCATTTGGAACAGAAACATTTACCCAATGTCTGTACCGCCATTGTATCTTGGAAGCACCTAATTTGTTTTTGATTTTACAGACTTGTTAGGTGGAAGGGACTTGCCTTATCTCTGATGAGACTTTGGACTTATACTTTTGGGTTAATGCTAGAATGAGTTAAGACGTTGGCGGACTGTTGGGAAGGCATAATTGTGTTTTGAAATGTGAAAAGGACATGAGATTTGGGAGGGACCGGGGCAGAATGACATGGTTTGGCTCTGTGTCCCCACCCAAATCTCATCTTGAATTGTAATTCAAATTGTAATCCCTAGGTGTCAAGGAAGGAACCTGGTGGGAGGTTATTGGATCATGGGGACAGTTTCCCTTATGCTGTTCTCATGATAGTGAGTTCTCACAGGATCTGATGGTTTAAAAGTATGGCACTTCCTCCCCTTGCTCTCTCTCCTGCCACCATGTCAGATGTGCGTTGCTTCTCCTTCACCTTCTGGCATGATTGTGAGTTTCCTGAGGACTTCCCAGTCATGTGGAACTGTGAGTCAATTAAGCCTCTTTTATTTGTAAATTACCCAGTCTTAGGTAGTACTTTATAGCAGCGTGAAAATGAACAAATACACTTTGCTTACACTATATACAAAACAACTCAAGATGGATTAAAGACTTAAATGTAAAACTCCAAACTATAAAAACCATAGAAGACAACCCAGGCAATACCATTCAGGACATAGACATTGGTGAAGATTTCTTGATGAAGACACCAAAAGCAATTACAACAAAGCAAAAATTGACAAATGGTATCTAATTAAACTACAGAGCTTCTGCACAGCAAAGGAAGCTATCAACAGAGTAAACAGAGAACCTACAGAATGGGAGAAAATTTTTGCAAACTGTCCATTTGACAAAGGTCTAATACCCAGCAACCATAAGGAACTTAAACAAAGTTACCAGAAAACCAAAAAACCATTAAAAAGTGGGCAAAGGACATGACAAAACATCTCAAAAGAAAACATACATATAGCTGACAAACATATGAAGAAAAGTTCAACACCACTGATCATTAGAGAAATGCCAATCAAAAGCACAATGAGATACCATCTCACGTCAGTCAGAATGGCTATTACTAAAAAGCCAAAAAGCAACAGATGCTGGTGAGGTTGTGGAGAAAAACGAATGCTTTTACATTGTTGTTGAGAATGTAAATTAGTTCAACCATTGTAGAAAACAGTGTGGTGACTTTTTAAAGACCTAGAGGCATAAATACCACTTGATCCAGCAATTCCATTACTGGTATATACCCAAAGGAATATAAATCATTCTGTTATAAAGACACATGCATGTGTGTGTTCAATGCATCACTATTCACAATAGCAAAAACATGGGATCAACTTAAATGCCCATCAGTGATAGCGGATAAAGAAAATGTGGTACATATACACCATGGAATACTATGCAGCCATGAAAAGGAATGAGATCATGTCTTTTGCAAGGACATGGATGGAGTTGGAGGCCAGTATCCTTAGCAAACTAATGCAGGAACAGAAAACCAAATACTGTATGTTCTCACTTATAAATGGGAGCTAAAGGATGAGAGCAAATGGATATATGTTGAAGAACAATACACACTGGGGCCTGACAGAGGGTGGGGGGTAGAAGAGAGAGAAGATAAGGTAGAATAGCTAATGGATGCTCGGCTTAATAACTGGGTGATGGGATGATGTGTGCAACAAACCACCATGGCACATGTTTACCTATGTAACAAGGTTGCACATCCATCATATGTACCCCTGAACTTAAAAGTTGAAAATTAAAAAACAAAAAATCATTTCTATTTGGGCTTGAAAAGTAATCATATTGGCACATCCATGCCTTTTATCCCAACAGGTTCTTCCTGCCCACTGCACAAACAAAATCAATTGCCACAGAGACCATGTCATTGCAGTGAAGAAAAATTTAATTAACACAAGACTGGCCACAACGCTCAGGAAATGGAGTTATTACTCAAATCAATCTCCTCAAAGATTTGGAGAGTTTTTCAAAGACAGTTTGGTGAGCAAGTGGCTAGGCTGTGGGGAGTGCTGATTGGTTGGGTCAGAGATGAAATCATAGGGAGTCTAAGCTGGCCTCTTTCACTGAGCCACTTCTGGGTGGGGCCACAGGAGTTGTTGGTGCATCCAGATGGAGCTATCGGTTGTCAGACATGCAAAAAACCTGCAATGCTATCTCAAAAGACCAATCTTAGGTTATGCAATAGTGATCTTACCTGCCGAAGTAATTGGGGAAGTTGCGTATCTTGTGACCTCTAGAATCATGGCTGGCTATCATTTATATCTACGCATTAGCAGAATTCTGGCTCCTCTATCCTCCTAGCCTGGTGGTCTGTCATTAACTTCACAAAGGTGGTTGAGTTTGGGGTAAGTACTATTACCACTTAAACTATAAACTAAATGTCTCCCAAAGTTAGCTTGCCATAAACCCGGAATACTAAGGGCAGCTTGAAGGGTAAAGGCATGGTGGGGGTTGGCTAGATTAGATCCCCCCCGGCCATAATTTTCTCACTTACAAATTTTGCAAAGGCAAAAATTCACAACATATTAAATAAAATAAGGAAACTTCATTAGAGATTTGACATAAAGTAGCATAGAGATTTTATGATTCTACAGAGAACCTTTTTTTAGTTTTGTTTTTATAAGTGGGCTTATTTATCTTTCTCAGAATGGATGCCCTGAAATGATGAAACTGTCTGCAGTACTGGGAATTCACATGATATAAACAAAATATTTTGATTCAGTTAATTAAACCAGTGAAGTCTATGTAGTAGGAGAACAGTTTGACTGAACTGTTCTGTTATTTTAAATTATTAAACTCCTGTGGTAGGCATTTACAAATAACGTTGGCCTTTTTCTCTCTAATGCTAAATCCAAGGAATTTACTTCAAATAATATTTCTTATTGTAACCACCAAGTTTAGGATTGTGTTATAAATAAAATACTTTAGATTGGTTGATCTCATATAATATCAAATGTATCCTCTATTTAGTGAAGATATGAAAGAGGAATCAAGAGAAGCACGTTTTCTGATACTTGAAATCCAATCTTTTTTCTTCTAACTATGGAAGCCCTAAAGTGTGAGATCTTTGAAATATTCATCTCTTTTTTTTTTTTTTGGTATGAGCTGCAGGTGTCTTCTGGATAAGATAGCTAAATATGGACTGGTTGCCATGAGAGAGAAAATGTGATATTAATGTGGGGTTTATTTTGAGAGAATAAATAAACCTCTGCCGGCAACAAATAAAGGCATAATTCGATTCTTCTAAGGAAACTTCTCTATAAACACACTGAGATGGCTTAGTAAACAATGAAGAAATGTTATGCAATAGTTTTGGCAAGAATTATACAGAAAGTAATAATGGTCAGATATTTTTTGTAAGATTAAATATTGAAGAGGTGTCATTTGTGTGGGGTAATACCCAAGGTTTGTTGCCTCACACCAAGAATATCGAGGACGTGGACACAAACAAGGAGTGAGTTTAAGAGCTGAAGTTTAATAGGCAAAAGAAAAGAGAAAAGCTCTCTCTCCTGCAGAGATAGAGGGGCCCCCAGGTGTGTCTTGCGCTTCTGTGGTGAAATGCATGGGGTTTTATTGAGAAGCTTGAGGAGGTGGTGTCTGATTTACATAGGGCATGAGAGATTGGTCAGACCTGGTGTGCTGTCTGCATAGCGTACAAAGAAGCTGGCCATCCCACCCTAATCTTTTATTGTGCAGATGGGGGTCTCATGTTGCCTGCTTTTTTTTACTGCACATGTGGCAACAAAGAAAAGGGAAGAGGGAACCTCCATGTTGAATATACCTGGCTTCCAGGTATCCCTTTTCTATTGGCATAGCTGCCAGCATTTACCTATGCAAGCTTTTAGCTTGCTTACCTATGCTTGCAGCTTGATTTCTTTGGCTGCTTTTTGTTAGAAAAGAAATAATTTGGGGCTGCTTTTATAAAATGGAAACCTTACCGAGGACTCTCTTACCCTCACTATCTGCCTAAATAATTTCTAGCTCCTGTATCAATGTGAAATGGCTTATATTTGCACTGAGCTAGAAGATAATGAAATTACATAATCAGAATTTTATATCAAGAAGGGACCTAAAAGATAAATTAACCCAAACATAGCATTTTAAACTATAAAATGTAAGATTCAGAAACATTGACTTTTTCAAAGTCAAATTAGTTTGGGTCATAGTCAATATCACAATTCAGTTTAATGGAAGAGAAATATATTGAGCACTTACTATGTGACAGGTTCTTAGAAATTCAGGAAACAAATATATTTTAAAAGGTGAATCCTACCTTTGATCTTACTGTCTCATTAGAGAACCATTCCTTACATGTGTTCTCTAGATTTGAAAACTTAGTATGGTATTATAGTACAATGATAGAGTATACAAAGTATCTGATTTGCTGTTTCTGAAAAGCCTTTCTGGAGGAGATGGCACATGAGTTGGACACACCAAGAAGGGTAGGAAGGGCATTCCAGAGAAAGACAACTGCAGGAGCAAAGGTGTAGCGGTATTGTGTATATATGAACAAACAAGCAGAAAAGGGTGGAGGCAGGGAAGTGGCAAGAGCTTTGCTAGGTAGGAACTGAGTCTTATAGGGCAACATTGATAGTCACTTGGGTTTTATTCTGTAGAACAGTAATATATGACATTCAAAGGATTTCAAAACTGAGAATGTAAATGTGAATTGATTTGATATTCTGGTTGCAATATGGAGAAAAGGCAACTGCTTAGGAAGTAACTAGAGTAGCCCAGGAAAGAGGTGATGAGGCCATGATCTAGAACAGTGGTCATACTGGAATATGCCAACATAAAAATGCCAGGGAGGGGAAGATTCAAGAAAGATGAGAATTGCCAGAGTTGAGGAGTCTATTATTACTTTTAGGTTTCTAATTGAGTGGCTGTATAGATGGTGTTGCCTAAGTATTGGAGCAAAATAGATTTGCATTTGTAATAAAACAATAAATTTCATTTGAACACAGTGAGTTTGAGGTGCCTGTGTGCCATCCAAGTTGATATGTGCAGAAGGACATGTGAGGCTAAAATTCATGATAGAGTCAGACTAGGGCGATATATGTGGAAGTCAGCAACTTAGTTGAAATGATGAGAGTGAATGAGATCACTAAAAGATTATGTAAATAATGAAGACTATTGGCCCTGTTAAAAGCCTGCAAAACACACACAAACACATACTTACTGAGAAATGATCAGAGAGGAAAAAAAGAATCAATAGAGCATTTGTATATATGCTGAAGAGAGAATTCAATTTCAAGAAGTGAGTGGTTAACATCAAATGCTTCAGGGAGATTCAAAAAGATTTTGAAAATCATAGTTGGATTTGATCATAGGGGCATGTTTGGTAGTCTTTGCAGAACCATGTGCTGCACATCATGTTGCACAGTGGAACAATAGATGACTGGCAGTGACTCCCAATCCAGAGCTCCTTCCAGTGTCCCACATTGTCAGAACTTTATCTTAAGCTCTTTCCTCTCTACTCTCTGTCAACTACCTGAAGTCCATTTGCAGATTATTATGTCTTTTTGTTTAAATACAATAGAGAATTATTGAATGTAACTTCAGAGCTTTGTGTTCAGTACTTTTTTGGATCTAAATTTGTAGGTTCTACAGTATACATTACCTGAAAAAAAAAAAAAAAGTGAAAAGTACCAGGGTCAAGAAAGACCTTATAAAAACTGTAGTGTGCTTTTAAATTTAATTTCTAGAAAAAAAAATATGTTTTCTGGCTGTATGTTTTACAATATGCTCAACTATCAAGATCATTAGAAATATTAAAAATCAGTTTGGGGACTTCCAAGTTACAATGACAGACTAAAGGCCTCCCTTCAGGGAATGCAGTGCAAATTACAACTAAATTGTAGCATAACTGAAGAAAAGTCTGTAAGGAAACCTTAAAATATAAAGGCAATCCACTCAATGCTGGAACATTAGGACAAATTAATGAGAAAGCTGTGGTGAAATGTAATAAAGTTCATGCAAAGTGGCTGCCCAAATATGACACCACCAGCAGAATTACCCAAAGATGTAAATAGGTTGAATGAATATTCTGTTAATTTAGGTAGTATTGGAGGAGTCATATTAAAGACAAACATAATGTCTTACCCATTCAGAAAGCATATGGAAGAAATTTGGCAGGTGGACCTTTGGCCCAAAAGGACTAATAAGTTTATCTCAGAAACTTCATGCTTTTAGCCACCAGTTGCAACATACAATCAAATGGCATGGGCCAAGCAAGTCCATTCCACAGGCTGAGAGTGGGTAATGGTTATTTCAGACATCTGCCAGTGTATAAATTTACTTAGGAAATGAATGGCATGGTCCTAAAATCTCATGTTGATTCTTTAATGAACCAGTGAGAGCCAGGAGTGTGAATGCATGAAGGAGCATGAGTAGCAGGGGTACGGGAATAGGTGAAGTCCTGGGAGTATGTCTATAAAGCCCAGTTTCCACATAAAGGCTATAAGGAGAGTAAGGCTCAAAGGGAAACTGTTCTGCTATTTTCTTTGTCCTAGCATTCTACAAAGAGAAACTGTCTAGTGTTGAGACAGAGTAAAGGTAAGAAGGGAAACACAAACAGTTTTGCAGTTGTTGACCAAAAATCAGAAAATTTATCCATAGGAAAACTTTGGAATACATAGTTTCAGTATGAACAATATTACTAATTTTTTACTTATTGCACAGGAAATAAATGAAAACTGAGAGAGCTATGTTCTGAGAGCAGAGGAACAATGAAGATCTTGTGAAAAAGTGTTCTGAAATAGTACCTACATTTAAGCTTTTATCTTCCCCAGATTGACCCTACTTCACACACTTTGCTTTCACAAAATGCATTTCCTGTTCAAAGATAAGCTATAAACAGCACAGGGAATATGTATAATTACTATGAAGAAAGGAATGAAAGTAAAGGATAGAATAACATTATCCCCTCTCAAAGGAACAAAAACTTTAAAAAAAATTTTTTTCTAAATGTACCAAAGAATTTGCATATGGTACTGCAAATATGAACTAAAATAAGAAGTTAAAACAATGAGTATTGAGCTGGCAGAGATTACAGAAAAAATGGAAGATAAAGGTAAAACATTACCAAAAGAAAAGTAAGAAGCATCAAAAAATCCAAATTATTTTGAAAATATGATAATTGATAAAAGTGTGCTTGATAAAATATTATAAAACAAAACAAGAAACAGTAAAAGGAAAATGAGATTAGGGAGATAATCATTTTATAAAATAGACAAATGACATCAAATATAAATAATAAGAAAAAGATAAAACAGGAAAAAATGAGAGACTTTACATATACATGTATACTGTATATTATATATGCATAATTTATTATAATGCATAAATTAATTTACCTATGTAATTAAATGATATATACATATATGTGTATGATCATCCTCAGTATCTGTGGGAGATTGATTCCAGGACTCTCCCTATTCCCCACTCCCTGTGGATACTAAAATCTACTAATGCTCAAGTCCCTTATGTAAAATGGCAGTATTTACACATAACCTGTGCACATCTTATATGTTTTAAATCACCTCTAGATTACTTATAATACCTAATACAATGTAAATGCTGTCTAAATAATTGTTGTACTGGTTTTTTATTTGCATTATTTTGTCATTGTTTTATTGGGTTTTTTTTTTTTCAAATATTTTTGACCCATGGTTGGTTGAATATCCAGATGCAGAATACATGGATACGGAGGGCTGACTGTGTATGTGTGTGTGTGTGTATATATATATATATATATATATATATATATATATATATATAGTGGGGGGTGTGTGTGTGTATGTGTGTGTGTGTGTGTGTATGTGTGTGTGTGTGCACGCGCGCGTGCATGTGTGTGTGCATAAATACTTGTATGAGTCTGTTCTCACACTGCTATAAAGACATACCTGAGACTGGGTAATTTATTAAGAAAAGAGATCTAATCGGCTCGTGGTTCTGTGGGCTGTACAGGATTCCGCTTCTGGGAGGCCTCGGGAAACTTACCCATAGCAAAGGCAAATGGGAAGCAGGCATGGTCTTCACATGGCCTGAGAAGGAGAAGGTGCTACAAACTTTCAAACAACCAGATTCCTTGAGAACTCTATCAGGAGAACAGCAAGGGTGAAGTTTGCCCCCATAATTCAGTCACCTCCCACCAGGCCCCTCCTCCAACACTGGGAATTGAAATTCGACATGAGATTTGTGTGGGGATACAGAGCTAAACCATATATATATTTTTTGTTGTTGTTGTTTTTTGTTTTAGTTTTGAGACAGAGTCTTGCTCTGTCGCCCAGACTGGGATGCAATGGTGCGATCTCCGCTAACTGCAGCCTCCGCCTCCAGGGTTCAAACAATGCCTCAGTCTCCTGAGTAGGTGGGATTACAGGTGCCTGCCACCACGCCCCCTAATTTTTGTATTTTTAGTAGAGACGGGGTTTCACCATGTTGGCCAGGCTGGTTTCGAACTCCTGACCTCTAGTGGTCCACCTGTCTTGGCCTCCCAAAGTGCTGGGATTACAGGCAGGAGCCACTGTGCCCAGCCCATGTCAATACTTTTTTTTTTTTTTTTTTTTTTTT
>NW_016811042.1:448081-453464 GCF_001698545.2 Rhinopithecus bieti | reverse complement strand
TTTTTTTGAGACGGAGTCTCGCTCTGTCGCCCAGGCTGGAGTGCAGTGGCCGGATCTCAGCTCATTGCAAGCTCCGCCTCCCGGGTTTACGCCATTCTCCTGCCTCAGCCTCCCGAGTAGCTAGGACTACAGGCGCCCGCCACCTCGCCCGGCTAGTTTTTGTATTTTTAGTAGAGACGGGGTTTCACCGTGTTAGCCAGGATGGTCTCGATCTCCTGACCTTGTGATCCGCCCGTCTCGGCCTCCCAAAGTACTGGGATTACAGGCTTGAGCCACTGCGCCCGGCCCCATGTCAATACTTTAAAGAGGATTGTCCTTGGCAATTTGTCCAAGGAAAAGTTAATACAGAATAATTTGCTGATATGGTTTGGTGGTGACCCCACCCAAATCTCATCTTGAATTGTAATTCTCATAATTCCCACGTGTTGTGGGAGGGACCCCGTGGGAGATGACTGAATTATGAGGGCGATTTCCCCCATACTGTTCTTATGGTAGTGAATACGTCTCATGAGCTCTGGTGGTTTTATAAGGGGTTTCCCCTTTCACTTGGCTCTCATTCTTTCTTGCCTGCTACCATGATTGTGAGGCCTCCTCAGGCATGTGGAACTGTGAGTCCATTAAACCTCTTTTTCTTTGTAAATTACCCAGTCTTGGGTATGTCTTTATTAGCAGCATAAAAACGGACTAATATTGTTACCATGGGACATATCCTAGTGAAATAACTTGAACTTGAAAGAAATAATGAAACAGAGAGGGGAAGAGGGGGAGGGAAGGGAGGAGAGAGGGAGGGACAGAGAGAGGGAGCTGGAGAGGGTAAGAGGAAAGGAAAGAGGGAGGACAGATTCTATTGGAGATACATGATGTCTTGCCCATCCAGAAGACATAGATTGCCTGCAAAGCAGAAACAAAAGTTACCTACAAAGCAAAAACCTAGGGTTGGCCCCAGGATTCTCTAAAGCTCTATTCACTGTGAGAACATACTAGCAGTCCATAAAGGGTCTGAGAGAAAGAAACCAAGACTTAAGAATCTTATATGCATTCATGAATTTTATATCCCGGTAATCTCAATGGAAAAGCTATGCTCACAGTAAGAAGAAAAAGACATTTAAATAGTGTCTGCACTGTGAAACTGAAACAACAAACATTTAAAATGCACATCTAAATAAACAAGTAATTGAGCAGTATCTTAAGACTTAGAGTAGGTGACACTGTAGCCATGAGCATTAATAGATAACTATGAAAAAGAATCAAATAGGGACTTTATGAATGAGGCATATAGTTGCTGAATGATAACAAGAGATGGGCTAACAAATCTAATGGACATGGTTGGCGAATAAACTGGTAAGTGAAATGTTGAGCCAAGGATTTCACTTATTATGCAATAACAAAAGAGTTATAGGCCAGACTCTCTTAAAACAGGGATTCAGGCTACTATTTAATCATAAAGAAAAAGATCCAAAATACACTGTGACATTTTTTAAGCCCATTGCGGAATGCTATCTGTATTAATTTTTTATTGCTACATAACAAGTGACTATAAACTTAGTAACTTAACTAACGCATGTTTATGATCTCATAGTTTCTGTTGGTCAGGAGTCTGGATATGGCTTAGCTGAATTTTCTGTTTAGGGTCTCAAAGACTGCACTCAAGATGTTGGCCAGGCTGCATTCTCATCTGAAAGCTTGCCTGGAAAAAGAATACCTCCAAATACACTCGTTATTGACAGAGTTTCATCTCCTTGCAGTTATGGAACATAAGGCTTTGGCTTCTTATTACCTCTTAGCTGGAGGCTGCCCTCAGCTCCTAAAGGCTGTCTTCAGTTCCTTGCAATGTTGAGCTTTCACAACATGGCAGCTTAATTTATCAAGCCTCTAGATGAATTAGGAGAGTCAAGGAGTCTCTAGAGTGAGTCTGCTAGAAGATCAAGTCTTAAATAATGTAATTATGAAAGTGACATCCCATCACCATTGCCATATCTTATGGTTTAGAAGCAAGTCACTGGATTCTACATACACTCACGGAGTGGAAATTTCATGGAGGTATGAAATCAGTATACAGTAATGATAGGGGAGACATCTTAGAGGCTGCCCATCACGGAATCTGTACTATTATCATGTTCATATATAAAGAGATAATTATTATTCCATTTTAGGTGACAAGTAATTGTACATAGTCATGGGATGTAGAGTGGTATTTTGATACATGTTTACAATGTGTAATGATCAAATCAGGATAATTAGTATATTTATCACCTTGAATATTTATCATTTCTTTGTGTTGTGAACATTCAAAATCCTGTCTTCTAGGATTTTTAACACATACAGTAAATTATTGTTAATCATGTTCTCCCTACAGTGTTACAGAACACTAAAACTTATTCCTCCCATTTAGCTATAACTTTGTAGCCATTAACAAACCTCCCCGTTTCCTTTCACCCCATTATCCTTCCCAGGCTCTAATAACCACAGTTCTATTCTCTAGTTCTATCTCATTTTTTAAATTGCAACATATGAGTGAAAACGTGGCATTTGTCTTTCTGTGCCTGGCCTATTTCACTTAATGTACTCCAGTCTCATCCATGTTGCCATGAATGACAGGATTTCATTTTTTATAGCTGAATAGTATTCCATTATGTATATATACCACATTTTCTCTATCAGTTCATCTGTAGATGGTCATTTAGGTTGGTTCCATATCTTGTCTATTGTAAACTGTGCTGTGATAAACATGGGGGTGCAGGTATCTCTTTGATATACTAATTACCTTTCCTTTGGATATGTACCCAGTAGTCTAATAGTAGGATTCTTGGAAAATATAATAGTTCAATTTTTATTTATTTATCTGTTTATTTATTTAGAGACAGGTAGGTCACATTCTGACCCCAGGCTAGAGTGCAGTGGCACCATCATAACTCACTGTAGCTTTGAACTCTTGGGCTCAAGTGATTTTCCCACCTCGGACTCCTGAGTAGCTGAGACTGCAGGCAAGTGCAAACATGCCAGGCTAATTTTTTAAAAATGTTTTTGTAGAGACAGGATCTCACTTAGCCTTTACTTGTCTTGAACTTCTGGCTTCAAGCAATCCTCCTGCCTCAGCCTCCCAAAGTGCTGGGATTACAGTCATGAGCCACCACATCTGGCATATTTTTGTTTTTTGATGATAGTTATCCTAACTGGGGGAGATGATATCTCACTGTGGTTTTAATTTCCTGATGATTAGTAATGTTGAACATTTTAAAATATACTTGTTGATCATTTATATGTCTTCTTTTGAGAAATGTTTATTCAGATCTTTTTCCAGTTTAGAATCAGATTTTTGTTTGTTTGCTGTTCAGTTGTTTGTGTATTCTGGATATTGATAGTCTCTTGTCAAATGAATAGTTTGCAAATGTTTTCTCCCATTCTACAAGTTGTCTCTTCATGCCATAGATTGCTTTCTTTGCTGTACAAAGCTTTATAGTGTGATATAGTCCTATATGTCTATTTTTGTTTTGTGTGTGTGTGTGTGTGTGTGTGTGTGCTTCTGAAGTCTCACCCATAAAATCTTTGCCTACAACAATATTCTAAAGCATTTTCCTTTTGTTTTCTTCTGGTAGTTTTATAGTTTCAGGTCTTATCTTTAATTCTTTAATTTACCCTGAGTTGATTTTTGTATATGGTTAGAAATAGGGGTCTAGTTTCATTCTTATGCATGTAGATATCCAGCTTTCCCAGCATGATTTATTGAAGACACTGTCCTTTTCCCAATGTATGTCAATGATACCTTTGTCCAAAATGAGTTGACTGTACAAACATGGATTTATTTAGGGGTTCTCCATGTATCTTTTTTTATACATGTATCTTAGTATCTTTAGTCAATGTATCTTTTTTTATACTAACGCCATGATCTTTTGGTTACTATAGTTCTTGATATGGTTTGGATGTGTGCCCCCTGCAAATCTCATGTTGAAACATGATCCCCAATGTTGGAGGTGGGATCTAGTGGGAGGTGTTGACTCATGGGGATGGATCCCTCATGAATGGCTTAGTGCCATCCCTTTTGTGATGGGTGAGTTCTTGCTGTTAGTTTACACGACAGCAGGTTGTTTAAAGGAGTCTGGCTGGCCCCCTCTTTTCTCTTGCTCCTGCTCTTGCTATGTGATATGCAGCTCCTTGTTTGCCTTGTGCCATGCTTGTAAGTTTCCTGAGGTTCTCACCAGAAGCAGATGCTAGCACCATGCTTCCTGTACAGCCTGCAGAACCATGAGTCAAAATAAACCTTTTTTTCTTGATAAATTACCCAATGTATTAGTCCATTTTCATGCTGCTGATAAAGACATACCTGAGACTGGGCAATTTACAAAAGAAAGAGATCTATTGGATTTACAGTTCCACATGGCTGGGGAGGCCTCACAATCATGTAGGAAGGCAAGGAGGAGTAAGTCACATCTTACATGGATGGCAGCAGGCAAAGAGAAGGCTTGTGCAGAGAAACTCCCATTTTTCAAACCATCGGATCTCATGAGTCCCATTCACTATTCCAAGGACAGCACAGGAAAGACCCGCCCCCATGATTCAATCATTTCCTACCTGCTCCCTCCCACAACACATCGGAATGGGAGCTACAGGATTAGATTTGGGTGGGGATGCAGAGCCAAACCATATCACCCATTTTTAGGTATTTCTTTATACTAATGCAAATGTACTAACACAGTTTTGTAGTATATTTTAAAGTCAGATAGTGTGATGCCTCCAATTTTGTTCTTTTTGTTCAATATTGCTTTGGCTATTCAGGCTCTGTTTCGGTTCTATATAAATTTTAGGATTTTTTTTTTACTTTTGTGAACAATGCATTGACTCTCTAGATTACTTTGGGCAGGAATTGCACTGAATCTGTAGATTGCTTTGGTAGTATGATCATTTTAGCAATGTTGATGCTTCTAGTCTGTGATCATGGGAAATTTTTTTTTCACTTTTTTTATGCTCTTAATTTATTTCCTCAGTGTTTCATAGTTTTCCTTGTAGAAATCTTTCACCTCTTTAGTTAAGTCTATTTCTTGGTATTTTTTAAAGCTATTACAAATGAGATTCCCTTTTGATTTCTATAGCTAATTTTGAGAGTTTTAACATGAAAAGGTATTGAATTTTATGAAATGCTTTTTTATATATATTAAGATGATTATGTGGGTTTTGGCCTTCATCCTGTTGATGTGATTTATCATATTTATTGAATTGCATACATTGAAAATCCTTGCATCCATGGGATATATTCCACTTGGTCCTAATGTATTATCTTTTTGATGTTATTGGGTTTTGTTTGCTAGTAATTTATTGAGGATTTTTAAAGCTATGTTCCTCAGGAATATTGGCTTGTAGGGTTTTTTTTTTTTTTTTTTTTTTTTTT
>NW_016811042.1:436564-447698 GCF_001698545.2 Rhinopithecus bieti | reverse complement strand
TTTTTTTTTTTTTTTTTTTTTTTTTTTTTGTGCCTGTCTGGTTTTGGTATTAGGATAATGCTGGCCTCCTAAAATGATTTAGGAAGAATTCTCTCCTTTTCAATTTTTGGGAATAATTTGAGAAGAATTGATATTAGTTCTCCTTTAAAAGTTTGGTAGAATTCATCAGTAAAGCCATCTAGTCTTGGACTTTTGCAGGGAGAAGGGACATTTTTTTATTACTGATTCAACCTTATTATTCATTATTGTTCTGTTCAGAATTTCTATTTCTACCTGGCTCATTCTTGGTAGGTTATATGTATCCAGGAATTTATCTATTTTTTTCTAGGTTTTCTTATTTGTTGGTGTGGTTTTTCATAATACTCTCTAATGATCCTTTGTATTGCTCTGGTATCAAGTTGTAATCCCTCCTTTTTCATTTCTGATTTTATTTGGGTCTTCTCTTTCCTTTCTCAGTCAAGCTAATGGTTTGTCAATTTTCTTTATCTTATCAAAAATCCAGATTTTAATTTTGTTTATCATTTGTGCTGTGTTTTAAAGTCCCTGTTTTGTTTAGCTCTGCTCTGAACTTACTATTTCTTTTCTTCTGCAAATTTTGGGGTTGTTTGCTTCTTGCTTTTCTAATTCCTTGAGGTGCTTTGTTTATTTGAAATCTTTCCGTTTTTTTTTTTTTTTTTTTTTTTTTTTTTTTTGAGACGGAGTCTCGCTCTGTCGCCCAGGCTGGAGTGCAGTGGCCGGATCTCAGCTCACTGCAAGCTCCGCCTCCCGGGTTTACGCCATTCTCCTGCCTCAGCCTCCTGAGTAGCTGGGACTACAGGCGCCCGCCACCTCGCCCGGCTAGTTTTTTGTTTTAGTAGAGACGGGGTTTCACTGTGTTAGCCAGGATGGTCTTGATCTCCTGACCTCGTGATCCGCCCGTCTCGGCCTCCCAAAGTGCTGGGATTACAGGCTTGAGCCACCGTGCCCGGCCATCTTTCCGTTTTTTTGATGCAGTTGTTTAGTGCTATAAACTTTCCTCTTAGGACTGCTTTTGCTATGTCCCATAGGTTTTGATATGTTGTGCTTTTATTTTCATTTGTTTCAATACATTTTTAAAATTTTCTTTTTAATCTCTTAATTGACTCAATTGTTGTTCAGGAGCATTTTTTTTTTATGTTTCTATTATTCATACAGTTTCCAGAGTTTCTCTTTTTATTGACTTCTAGATTTATTCCATTGTGATCCAAGAAGATACTTGATATTATTTCATTTTTTAATATTTGTTAATATTTGTTTGGTGGCCTAACATGGTCTTTCCTATAGAATGTTCCATGTGATGATGAGAAAGATGTGTATTCTGCAACTGTTGGATGAAGAGTTCTATAAATGTCTACTAAATTTATTTGGTCTATAGTAGACTTTAAGTCTAATGTTTCTTTGTTGATCTTCTGTCTAGATCATCTGTCAAATGCTGAAAGTGGGCTGTTGAAGTCCCCAATTATTGTTGTATTAGGGTCTAGGTCTGTCTTTAGCTCTAATAATATTTGCTTTATATCTCTGGATGCATGTATTTACAATGTTATAGCCTCTTGCTGAATTACTCCCTTTATTATTATATAGTGACCTTCTTTGTCCCTTTTAACCTGAAGTTTATTTTATCTGGTATAAGTATGGCCACTGCTGGGTGTTTTTGGTTTCTATTTGCATGACATGTTTTTTTCTATTTCTTCACTTTCAGTCTATGTGCATATTTACAAGAGAAGTGAGTTTCTTGTAGGCAGCGTATATTTGAGTTTTGTTTTTTAATTCACTTAGCCATACTATCTTTTAATTGGAGAATTTAAACCACTTACATTCCAGGTTGTTATTGATAGGTGAGGACTTACTCCTATCACTTTATTAACTTGTGTCTAATTGATGTATTTCTTATTCCTTTCTTACTCTCTAATTTTTTGTCTTTGTGATTTGGTAGTGATAACATTTGATTTTTTTACCCTTCTTTCATTTGTGTATCTGCTCTCCTAGTTAGTTAATACTTTTGTGTTTTCATGATAATAGAGATCATTCCTTTATTTTCAGGTCCTGAAAATGATCTCCCTTAAGCATTTTTCGTGGCCAGTCTAATGATGAATGTTCTCAGTTTTTACTTGTGTGAGAAAGATTGTATTTCTCCATTTTTGAAGGATAGATTTGTTGGATATAGTATTTTTTTCCAGCAGTTTTTTCTTTCAGCACTTTTCACAGCCTATAAGGTGAGAAATCTGTCTGACAGAGATCCCCTTATATGTAACTTAATGTTTTTCTCTTGCTGTTGTTAGAATTTTATCTTTGTCTTTGACTTTTGACTATAATGTGCCTCAGACAGGACTTTTTTGGATTTAATCTATTTGGGAATTTTTACACTTCCTGTATCTGGATGTCTATATTTTTTGCAAGACTCAGAAAGTTTTCTGCTATTATTTTATTAAATAGGTTTTCTATGTCCTTTTCCATCTCTTTTTCTGAAATTTTAAACATTTGCATGTTTTTTAGCAAATGTTTAAAATTTCAGAATGTAGCCTTTCTCTATTATTTTTATTTACTTTTTTCTTTTTGTCTGGGTTATTTCAAAAGATCTCTCTTCAAGTTTAGAAATTCTTTCTATTGCTTGAGCTAGTCTATTGTTGAAGCTCTCAATTGTATTTTAATTTCATTTATTGAATTTTCAGTTCCAGGATTTCTGATTGGTTTTTTAGTGATATCTATCTTTTCATTGAATTCTCATTTGGATCATGAATTGTTTCCTTGATTTCTTTGAATTATCCATTTGTGTTCCTCTCATGTTGGACCCCTGTTGATTCTAATAGGGATGGCATCATGTCAGAGAGGGCAAAGAAGAGACCCAGAGACAACAAATGAGACACAGGACTTACTAAGTTGGACTTTATTGAAGATGCCATCCCTATTAGAATCAACAGCCATTTAACCCAAAATAAAAGGCCTTAATCCTCTGTATGTCCTACATTTTAAAGGATGAGCCAGGGGTTTAGTTGTGATTCATTGTGTGAACCAAAAATTACCTGATACAAGTATCAATCAATTTAGCAAGTTTATTTTGGCAAAGTTAAGGATGCACTTGTGACACAGCCTTCAGGAGGTCCTGGCATGTGCCTAAGGTAGCTGGAGCACTGCTTGCTTTTATGCATTTTAGAGAGACATAATGCATCAATCAATACATGTAAAATGTACATTGGTATTATCTGGAAGGGTGGGACAACTCAGAGCAGGAGGTTCCAGGTCATAGGTAGATTTAAAGATTTTCTGATTGGCAATTGGTTGAAAGAGTTAAGTTATTATCTAAAGACCTGGAATCAATAGAAAGGAATGTCTGGATTAAGGGAAGCAGTTATGGAGACCAAAATTTATCATGCAGATGAAGCCTCCTGGTAGCAGACTTCAGAGAGAATAGATTGTAAATGTTTCTTATCAGACTAAAGGTCTTTGTTGATGTTAATCCTGGTCAGCTTTTTCTGAATTCCAAAAGGGAGCAGGATATAATGAAGCAGGTCTGACTCCCAATTCCTGTCATGACCTATGTGTACTAGTTTCTTAGGTTAATTTTGGCATGCCCTTGGCCGAGAGGAGGGGTAGGTTCAAAAGGTTGGAATTTTATTCTTGGTTTACAGTCTTCCACTTCTGGCCAAGATTTGCCAGAGTCAACATTAATGGCCACCACATTTTTATTTTGTCCCATAGCATTGCCAGGGTGGCATAGCTGCTGGCCTCAGGTTCATCTTGTCCCTTGTTGGGATGCTTATGGCAAAGAGACTTAGAGTCAAAAGATAACCAATTTAAATGTTCTAGGTCAGACAGGAATGGACATGGTCAGCCATTCATTAACCTTCAAAAATGTCTAAGTAATATAAAAACCAACAAACAAAAGTCAAGGCAAAGCTACAAAACTGACTTATCTTTAACTTCTATTTGTTGAGCTACTATAAGCTTGGTTTTAGTTACAGACTTATAGCAATTAGATATGCAAACATAAACATCGTTATGAAAAAAATTTTAATATATATTTATCTGCACAACTCATAACTGGGAGTATTATACCCAGTAAGTATTGTCATGAGTATCTTTATCCTCTCAGTAATTATTTTTTTAAATTCTACAGGAAGCAGGAAATTCTTTATGGCTGGAATGGATAAAAATGTGCCTCATAGCCGGGTGTGGTGGCTCACACCTGTAATCCCAGCACTTTGGGAGGCCTAGGCAGGTGGATCACCTGAAGTTGGGAGTTAGAGACCAGCATGACCAACATGGGGAAACCCTGTCTTTACTAAAAATACAAAATTAGCCAGGCATAGTGGCATATGCCTGTAATCCCAGCTACTCTGGAGGCTGAAGTAAGAGAATCACTTGAACCTGGGAGGTGGAGGTTGCAGTGAGCCGAGATTCCACCATTGCACTCCAGCCTGGGCAACAAGAGTGAAACCCAAAGAAAAAAAAAAAAAAAAAGAATGTGCCATATAATAATGCAGGAGGTAGACTCTTATTTTACCAGCTATTTAGGCATCTGTGTACCCATTCTTGATTTGGAGGATTTGGAGGCTCTGAAGGGCCTGAACTAATTCTATCCCTCAGAACCAGCCCTTACAATTTCCATATAAATGGTTTGAAAATTGTACTTATTTCTTTCCTTACTTCCTTTCTTCCTCCCTCCCTTACTTATTATATATCCTGAGCATCTATTTTCTTTAAAGTAATCTTTATTCAAATTAGCCCTATTTCTGCCATGATGTAGTGAGAAGATTAACATATCCTCTCCTGAAAAAGCAGTTATAAAGCTAAAAAGAAATGTAAAAAAATAACCATTTCAGTTCTCTGGAAGTAACCCAAGTTTCCAATAAACTGAATAACATTTAGTCTTGACATTTATCCTTGAAAATTACTATATCAGCTTTGTTGGCATAGTAATTCAACCAGAGTAGGACACGCTGTGAAAATCAACAACTTAGCTGCCACTGCTAGAAAGTGTCCCCCCTTAATCTGGACTTTACTATTTAAAGTGTTGATCTCATATGATCTCATATTCATAAGAGTGAATAGGATGAGCCAGCATCTTCACTAGGCTGATGTTATAGCCCTGTTTGGGAACCATGCGATGGACTAGCAGATTTGCCAGACATTTAACAGTGAAATCTTGGACATGAGCTAAACATGGGGACACTAAGAAGATTTATTGCATGTCCTAGGTTGATCAGAGGCCATGGGTAGCAGGGACTGGAATGGGCTCAAGCCTACCATACATCCCTAGAAGACAGAGCCATGCACACAGACAGAGGAGATGTGTGAAAGTTAGGGGTTTATAAAAACCAGAGAAGACTTGAGAACAGCCTAAACTTTTTTGGTTTTGTACTTGAGACAGGGTTTTGCTCTGTCTCACAAGCTGGAGTGCAGTGGCGTGATCACAGCTCACTGCAGCCTCAACCTCCCAGGCTCAAGTGATCTTCCCAACTCAGCCTCCTGAGTAGCTGGGACTACAGGTGTACACTACTATGCCCCGCTAACTCTTTATTTTTTGTAGAGATGGAGTTTCCCTATGTTGCCCAGACTGGTCTTGAACTCTTTGGCTCAAGCAATACTTCCACCTTGGCCTCCAAAAGTGTTGGGATTACAAGTGTGAGCCACCATACCAGTCCACCTTGAACTTTGAATGCATCTTTAGCTCTGAGGTGTTTTTTAACACTAACCAATTCAATTATCTTATTCTCACAACAACTTGATATCCAACAATTCAATTCAATTCGGACACTATCTACCTGGAGCTAGCTTCAGATCCCTCACTTAAAGGGCTCAGTCGCACAAGAGTGCCCCCAATTCAAATGCCAGTTGCAAGTTTCAGGCCAGGTGTCCTGACAAACAAGTTGTAAGTTGAGAGTTCCCACATCCATCCCCAGGTTCAATAATTTGCTGTAACAGCTCACAGAGCTCAGGAAAACACTCTACTTACGTTTGTCTGCCAGTTTATTATAAATAATACAAATGAATAAGCAGATGAAAAGGTGCACAGGACAAGGTCTGAAAGGGATCCTGGCACAGGAGCTTCTTTTCCCTAAACTTGAGATCTACTACCCTTTTGGCATATGAATACATTCACCAACATAGAAGCTCTCTGTGTCTTATTGCTCAAGAGTTTTATAGATTCAATCTCCAGCTCGCTTCTCTTTTCCCAGGAGGTCCGTGGGTGGAGCTGAAAGTTTCAACCCTCTAATTTATTGTCTCTCTAGTAATCAGCCCTATTCTGAGGCTACTTGGTAGTCGCACTCTGTCACCTGATTAGCATACACTCAGGTGTCATTATCAAAATGGGCTCCTTATGATAACAAAGGCACTTCTATCACTCAGGAAATTTTAAGGGTTTAGGAGCTCTGTGTCAGGAACCAGGGGCCAAGACCAAACATATTTTTATTTCCATGCCAATTCACACACAAATCCATCAGCAGAGACTAGACACCTTACTGGCTCTGACCAATCTTTGGCTAAACATTAAGCTATGCAGACACAATGGTGACCTTAGTAAACCAGGCTTAACTATAAAAACAAGAAAAAACCCAAAGACATTATCAACCATATATTCCAGAGAATCAGATTTCCCAAATTTAATCCAGGCAGGTTACTAAACAAGCAAAACATTAACTACAAATCTCAGAGGAGAAAATAAAGATCCCAAGATACTGATATACAATATATTATGTGAAATGTCTTGTGTTCAATAAACAAGACAGATGGAAAGAAGCAAGAAAGTGTGGCACATACTCTGGAAAAATAACAGTTCATATGAACTGTCTCTGAGTGGTCCTATATGTTAGATTTAGAAGAAAAAGTCTTCAAAGAAACTATTCAAAGAACTAATGAAAATGATGTTTAAATAATTAAAGTATGATAACAATGACCCCAATGATCGAATGAATAGAAAATTTCAGCTGGGATAAAAATCATATAAAAGAACCAACTGGAAGTTCTGAAGTTAAAATATTACTATAATATTTCATAAAAGTAAAAAGTCAAAAAATCAGGAAAATATAATAATTTTAAGTGTATTTCACCTAAAAACAGTGTCCCAGAATATGTGAAGCAAAAAAACTAAGAATTGAAAGTATAGACAGCAATAATAGCTGGAGATTTCAATACCCACTCTTAATAATTGATAGAATGCCTAGACCGTAAATTGGCTAGGGTAAAGAAAATTTGAGCAATGCTATCAACCAACTTAATATAACTGACATTTACAGAACGCTCCACCCAAAGAGTTCAGAATACACATTCTTTTCAAGTTTATTTGGAAAATTCTGCAGATAGATGACGTACTGGGCCACTAACTACATCTCAATGCATTTTTTTGAAGAAAATTAATCATATAAAGTATGTTATCTGACCCCAACAAAATTAAATTGGAGATCTATAATAGAAACAAATCTGGGAAAATGTCAAATATATGGAAATCAAATGACATACTTATGAAAAAATAACCCTCATGATTCAAAAAAGAAATCACAATGAAATATTTTAAAATATTGTGAATGAATGGAAACAAAACCACAGCATATCAAAATTTTAAGATGCAGTTCAAGCCATACTGAGAGGGAAATTTATAGCTTTCAAAAACTGTATCAGAAAGTAAGCAAGGTATCTGCTATGATTTGAATGTGCCCCCTAAATTCCATGTGTTGAAAACTGGATTCCAAAATTCATATGTTGATAGTATTTGGAGGTGGAGCCCTTGGGAGATAATTAGGATTAGATAAATTCATCAGGGTGGGTCCCCCATGATGGGACTAATGTCTTTTTTGTTTGTTTGTTTGTTTTGGAGACAGAGTCTTGCTCTGTCACCCAAGCTGATGTGCAGTGGTGCAATCACTGCTCACTGCAGTGTCGACTTCCCAGGCTCAGGTGACCCTCCCACCTCAGCCTCCCAAGTAGCTGGGACCTCAGGTATGCATCACCACACCTGGCTATTTGTTTGTTTTGTATTTTTGTAGAGATGAAGTTTCACCATGTTGTCCAGGCTGGCGGCCTCCCAAAGTGCTGGGATTACAGATGTGAGCCACTGCGCTTAGCCTGGGACTGCTGTCTTTAGAAGGCGAGGAAGAGCGACCTGAGCTGACAGGCTGTTGCCCTTCTGCCTATCCACAAGATGGCCCTTACTAGATGTTGGCATCATGCTGTTGGGCTTCCCAGATTCCAGAACCATGAGCTAAATGCACTTTAAAAAATAAAAATTACCCAGTCTTTGGTATTCTGTTGCAGAAACAGAAAATTGATTAAGACAGTATCATGTCAAAAGCTTAAGCTCTTACCCTAAAATTTACAAAGGTGGAATCAAATGCAAAGGAAATAATAAAGATCTGAGAAAAAAAATCAATCAATAGTTTTAAAATAAAGAAAACAGTAAAACCAAAATGTATTCTTCAAAAGACCCACAAAATTGACAAATTTTCCTAGCTAGAATGAAGAAGATAATAAGAGAGAAGCACAATTTACCAAAGTCAGGAGTGAAAGATCAGCATCAGTACTGATCCTAAAAAAAATCACCTGTGCAGTAAGGAAAAAAATTCAAAAGAAGGGAATTTAGAATAGCAACCACGAAGTAAAAACTGCCTTTCTCACAGATGACATAATCTTATATGTACAAAATTCTAATGAACACACGCACACACACACACACACACACACAACTGTGACAAATTAAGAAGTATAATAAGGTTGCAGGATACAAAAGCAACATAAAAATTGGCATATTCCCTATGTCAGCAAAAAAATCTGAAAATGAATTTTAAAAAGCTTATTTACAATTGCATCAGAAAGGATACAATACTTAGGAATAAATTGAACAAAATAAGTACATTATTTATACATGAAAAAGATTGCTGAGAGAAATTAAGGGAGATATATATATATATATATATGAAGAAACATTTTGTCTTCAAGGATTGACTATCTCAGTACTGTTAAAATGCCAGTTTTCAATAAACTGACCTACAGATTCAACACAATCCCTTACAGAATCCCAGCAGTCTTTTTTTGTTGTTGTTGTTGTTTTAGAAAATTTCTGGCTGATCCTAAAATTTATATGGAAATGCAAAAGACCTACAAAAGTCAGAACTTTTTTTTTTTTTCTGGTGTTGTGGGGGTGGGATTAACACTTGGTGTGTCCAAACAACAGAATATTACTCAGGAATGAAAAGTAAAAGAGTGACACATGCTACAACATGGATGTCATTTGGGGCTGATTTAATAAGACACCATAGACTGGGTGACTTAAACAACAGAAATTTATTTCTCATGGTTCTGTAGGCTGCAAAGTTCAAGATCAGGATGCCAGCAAATTATCTATCTGGTGAGGGCCTTCTTACTGGTTTGCAGATGGCCATCAACTAGTATCCTTACATGGCAGAGACAGCGAGCTCTAGTCTCTTTCTCTTTTTCATTATTAAGAACTCTAATTCCATCATGCATGCTCTACCTTCATGACATCATCTAAATCTAAGTAGCTGCCAAAGGCCCCACCTTCTAGTACCATTCCATTGGGGGTTAGTTTGCAGGAAACACAAACATGCAGTCCAAAACAATTAGTTAACTTTAAAAATATTATGTCAAGGGTGCCAGATACAAAAGACTATGTATTCTATGGTTCCAGTTTTATAAAATGGCCAGGAAAGGCAAATTTATAGAGGCAGGAAGAAGTGCTTGACTGGAGACAGAGGGTATGGTGCACTGCAAATGGGCTTTAGGAAAATTTGGAGGCAATAACAAATGTTCTAAACTGGATAGTAGTGATAACGCAAAACTCTAACTCTACTAAAAATCATTGCATTGTATACTTATAGTAGATAAAATATTTATACCTCAAAAAAGCTGTATGTATTTTAAAAAGCTTTAAAAAACCCCAAGGAATAGGAAAGACCAAGGCCTCTGGTCAGGTCTGGCTCTGCATATTTAGATAAAGACTGAGCTGTACAGTGATTATTTTTCTTTCTCATTCTCTGACTTGATTAACTCTACTTTCAGAAGGAAACGTTCATGGGAAATTTAGATGCCTAACTCCCTAGAGAATTTTGAATTTTCTGTTGTGTTGGAGGAAAAACATCCAAATAACAGATGCATGAATTTCATTAATAATGAAAACTGTAGAATTAAAAAAAAAAACTTTTTTAGGACAGATTGTCAGTGATTTTAATTTCCCGATAATCTCTCAACAGGTAAATTCATTTTCTTGCTTCCACAAATCGAATTAACTATAGATTTATAAGGTCTGTGTGTACTCTTTTCCCACCCCCCGCCCCTTTTAAAGAAAGGGTCTCTCTCTTGCCCAGGCTGGAGTGCAGTGGTGCAATTGTGGCTCATTGCAGCCTTGACCTTCTAGGGTTCAAGCAATACTCCCACCTCAGCCTCCCAAGTAACTGGGATTATAGATGTGCACCACCAGGCCTGGTTTTTTTTTTTTTTTTTTTTTCTCCAATAGAGATGAGTTCTGCGTATGTTGCTTAGGTTAGTCTCTAACTCTTGGGCTCAAGCAAGCCTCTTGCTTCAGTCTTCCAAAGTGCTGGGATTACAGGTGTGAGCCACCATGCCCAGCCCCTTGTGAACTCTTCAGGCAAAGAAAAAGAACTGTGTCAAGAATTCAAACATCTCTGAGTAATTAGGTGAAGTGACCCCAAGTACATACATGCTGACTCTACATTCATGAAGTTATAAATAGTTATATACTACTTATGTAAGGAGGTCAAGGCTGCAGTGAACTGTGATCATGCCACTGCACTCTAGCCTGAGTGACAGTGAGACTCAGTCTTAGGAAAAAAAATGAGTTAACAGGAGCTGTGAATTCTTTAGAGTTTAATAATAGAGATCTTCTATTTAATTGCTATGTTTAAGTTTATGTCTGCCTTTCCAGTTAGATTTGACAGATTCTGTATAATGTCAAAATAAATGGTTTATTCATTCACTTTATTGAGGGAAAGAGATCATTCTAGAAAAGACAGTCAATTCAATTTTTTTTATTATTATACTTTAAGTTCTAGGGTACATGTGCATAACGTGCAGGTTTGTTACATATGTATACTTGTGCCATGTTGGTGTGCTGCACCCATCAACTCGTCAGCACCCATCAATTCAT
>NW_016811042.1:426970-435909 GCF_001698545.2 Rhinopithecus bieti | reverse complement strand
CACAGGCCTCTGCTTCCCCTTTTGTTGTTTAGCTGTGCCCTGTCCCCAGAGGTGGAGTCTACAGAGACAGGCAGGTTTCCTTGAGCTGCTGTGAGCTCCACCCAGTTCGAGCTTCCCAGCGGCTTTGTTTACCTACTTAAGCCTCAGCAATGGCGGGCGCCCCTCCCCCAGCCTCGCTGCTGCCGTTTCGGTTAGATCACAGACTGGTGTGCTAGCAATGAGGGAGGCTCCATGGCCGTGGGACTCTCCCGGCCAGGTGTGGGTATAATCTCCTGGTGTGCCCGTTGCTTAAAGCGCAGTATTGGGGTGGGAATTACCCGATTTTCCAGGTGTTGTGTGTCTCAGTTCCCCTGGCTAGGAAAAGGGATTCCCTTCCCCTTGTGCTTCCCAGGTGAGGCAATGCCTCGCCCTGCTTCAGCTCTCGCTGGTCGGGCTGCAGCAGCTGACCAGCACCAATTGTCCGGCACTCCCCAGTGAGATGACCCCAGTACCTCAGTTGAAAATGCAGAAATCACCGGTCTTCTGTGCCCCTCGCGCTGGGAGTTGGAGACTGGAGCTGTTCCTATTTGGCCATCTTGCTCCGCTCCCCCCCCAATTCAATTTTATATGCATGCAGACTGGTGGTTATTCTTTTGTCTTCCAAATAGTAGTTTAAAAACAAAACCAAATGAGGCAAAGAGTGGATCAGAAGTCAGAAAACCGAAGATTGTTTTGTTAGTAATAACTGTGATTTTTAAATTCTAGGCATTTAAAATCTTTAATTCCTTTTTTCTCTTCATGTATTAAATGGATTTAGTAATAACATAATAGTTGCATAGTCCTAGTTTGATGATAAGACAAGAAAACTAACATGTAGCCAATCTCAAATAACATGTCTCCAGGTCCCATAACCAACCCTAGAGTGCATAAAAATGAACATAGAACTTTCTTTGATTGTCCCAACCAGAATTTTTTTTTCCCCACTGAATCCTGTAGTGTCTTTTCACTTAAACCCCTCTGGCCCTGCTACGTTGGAGAGATGCATATGTGTTATCTAAACTGAAAGCTCCCATAGAAAATAACTGGGTCCATTGACCTTCTGTTTGCAGCTATGCTTAGCACCATGCCTTACACAGATACCCATTAGCTAAGAAATAAACACAGATGGGCAAACTGAAGTGCCTTTCTCTAGCACCAGCCCAATTTTATATTAACCCCTTTTCATGTATGTGTACACGCATAAATATTTCCTAGATTTCTTTAGATGGCCCCACAAACAATTGTAATATACTATATTTGCATAGAACTTTAAAAATTATTTTCCAAGAACAATTTATCTTTGTTAGCAAATTTGGTTCTCTCCAGAGATACGATCCCTGGTCTTTATTCCTTTCAGGACTGCAGGAGAAGATGCTACATGGGAGTAGTCGACAGTACAGAGATCTAGCAATCTGTAGTCTCTGGTCCTAGCCATTTAACTTTTACAACTAACGTATTTGACTTTATTCAAAATGTACCTAAGATTTGTTTTAATCAGGTGTGGTAAGACAGCAGACATAGAAATGATTGTCATGAGAAAGAAGTATACTAACAAATTCCTAAAAATAAGAGATAAACCATGCCATGCAGGGTCACAGGCGAGAACACCCAGACCAGTCAGAAGGCAGAAGGAAGAGAGGGGAGAGCATTACCCAGAGGCTTTATTGGTGTTTTCTCAGGAATGAATGGGCAAGGAAACACTTTAAGATGGAATAGTTTGAGTAATTTTGGTAAGTTGTGGGCTGTAGTAGTGGTGCCTAGCTGTCAGGTAGGTGACCCTGAGGTGATTTAGGACAGGGGGAATATTGGTTTGGCATGTGAGAGTTTGATAAAACATAGAGTTGGGGATGTGGGTTCTGGATTGGTAGGTTTAAATATCCAAGACACACATGCTGGGGAGTTTGCTTTCTCTAGGAATTAGCTAGCCCTGTGTGGGGCAGTCGCTCCAGGATCAATGCCTTAAATGCCAGAGCATCAAGAATACAGAAAACAAGACATAGTCAACACAGATTTTAGTCAAATCACTTCAACTCTCACACCTTTTTTCTAGTCTGTAAAACGAAAATGTTGAATGAAGTCACCTCTAATGTATGTCTCTGACTGTAGGGAAAAATCCCATGGCTCTAGGTTCTGTGCTTCATGCTGCTTCTTATGCCAGTGAGTAATTGCTACAGTTAAAACACTGCTCTGTCCCAATAAGGAGGGTATTGTTTGTGTCTGGAACAACTGTGTATTTTAAAAAGGAGATGGGCTAATAACCCAACCCCCAAAATGTTTAGTGTCTCATTTACATGTGTTTTTCCTTATTAGGAGCTGAGCAGATAAAACGTTTTAGTTACCTAGTAAAGCCACAGAAACCTTAAGAGGTGGGGAAAGTGTCAGCCCAATCTCATTCATATTTGCTAAAAGAATGCAAACCAATTGGGTCAGATACGGTATAGTTATTTATATATAAATCACCTGGGAGCAAGCTATTATTTTAATTGGAGAAAATTTATTATTCAACTCCTTGAATAATTTGCCAAATATGGTTACAGGCATGTCTGTGAATGAATGAAAGTTATGAAGGGTAGGCATCACTTAGGTAACTTAAGAAGTATTCTTTTCAGACTACCATCCACAACACAGAAAAAAAAGTTCAGAAAATGTCATTTTCACTTCATGATTTCTATTTATGACCTATGCCCCTGAATTTGTATTCCCACTCTCTAACCCTTATAAAATTCAAATGATCTCCCAATGACACTAACCTGGCTGTATATATTGCAACTGTGGAACAGATTCACAATAGGATTGCCGTGTGTGGTATATAGATTGTCAGCTGCTCAACTCTAGGGGGCACAATTTATAATCAGACTCAATCCTGGGCCTCCATATGCTTTCAATTTGGATGACATATAAATGTGAGGGGAAAGGCATGAGAGAGTTGCATAGGATGGATATAGGCAAGAAGATGAGATGCCAGAAAAGGAAATGGTTATTGAGGTAGGCGTGATTATGTGGAAGAGTTCTATAGAAACAGTGAGGATAAGTGAATTGAAACCTGAAAGATCCTTTCAGTTTGAAATGAGTCACAGTTTCCAAAGGGTAATGGGAACAGAACCTTGAAGAGTGATTGAGAGGTTGAAACGCATTGACAAAAGCGTATATAATCTTTTGAACAGTTGAGTAAAAGAAAGGAGAGATATAGGGGTTTAGTTAGAGAAGTATGCAAAGTTCAAAAAGAAGATTTATTGTTATTACTACTACTATTATTTATAGCCTACTTGAAAGGAGTTTAAAAAGAAAATAGTAAATGCAGGTTAGAAGAGGATGATAAAGGTATAAGTTGCCTTACAAGACTAGGAGATCAGATATAGGAAATATGGAAATAAACTAGCATTGAAGTAAAAAGAGAAACCTCTTCCTTTGATATAGAATTGAAAATAGTGGGGATGAATATATATTTAAGTAAATGTTAAGATTGTAGGATCAAAGGTAAGATGGTAAGGGGGTTCACATCTACTGGCCTTTTTTTCCCTGTGAACTTAAGGGATATGATCATCACTGAAGTTGCAGCAGAGATGGAGTAGGGATCCATCTTTACACTTAACAGTTTATGAAGTTTAAAGAAACTATGAACTAACCTTTGTGGGAGACAGAAGAGACACTGGAGCAGTGATGGTGAAAGGTTTGTCAAACAATACAGGGCATACTACTGAGTTGGAGTCCACAAATTTCTAGGGGCGGTAATATACACAAGTATGTAACATGCTTTTGCAATGCTCAGCATTTCAAGTGCACAAGTGGTGAAGCCATGTGTCTGGGTTTACTATGGAGGTAAATTCACAAGGTGGATTCAAGGGTCTATGGATTTTGAAGTGCTGGTGAGTATAAGAGATACACCATGGATCTAGACTGGTTAGGAAAAAAAGAGAAGTCATCAGGAGAGTGATGAACTGGGAGAAGATAGGAGGATTTAAAGAACTATGTCTCAATGAGGTTAAAGAGCAAGTTGACATAGGGAAATATAGTGACTCTAAGGATAAGAGATCATAATCTGATATTGAAGTATTGGAATTTACCATTTCAGAGATGAGGGTACTCCAAGGTCAAGATTCAGCCATGTGTTTAAATTATTAAAGTGGAAGAAGGACTTTGAAGTAAAAAAGTTTAAGATAAGTTTGTTGGATAGTCATGCATGTGCATGATACAATCATGAATGATCTTGGCAAGAGTTGGGACAGAAATGCAAATTGAGTCACACCAGAATGCTCAAGGATGAAATGTGTGGGGTGTAGGATAGAGGGTAAATAATGAACAAAAGAGCTTTTATTCAACTTAGAGTTTACAGCGTGGTATTCACAGATATTATTTCACTTAATTTTCACAATCTATCAAGTAGACATGACTATTAGTCTAATTTTATAGACAAGGAAACTGAGATAGAAGTTGGGACTTGCCAAACAAACATCACTCAAGTTAGTAAGTGACAGAGCTGGAATTCAAGCCCATACTTTCTGACTGCAGATCTCATGTTCTTTCCAGGAAAACACACTATCTTAGCTGAGATGAAATTGTACCCCTTGGGGCACACATTTAACAGAGGGTACTCTGAAGAGTACCCTTAAACCAAACAATAAATAATATAAATGTGAAATTTAAGACCTCTTACTAGGTAAGGGTTGCTTTCCCAGAAGCAATGGTTGAAGAAAAGAATTTCCCTCAGTTTGTGCCAAAGAAAATGAAAGGCTTACATATGTACATCAGTCAAAACCTGTCCTCAGCTGCTACAAGGTAAAGAGCAGAACCGACTCTCAGCCATGCAGCATAGGTGCTTCTTAATAATCAATTTAACTCAATTACACCTGGGCAAAAATGTCAGGTGAAGGGATCAGGAAATAAGGCATGGAGCATTTAATATCCTACTTAAAAACAACATAAAACATGGATGGTTCAGGTCTTATTGTTCATATCTTTCATGATTCTCATTTCCTCTCAAAGACAAAAGTACTGGTAATAATTTAAACAAAATATTCCTGAAGCACCAAATCTTTCTGGGAACAAGAATCAGAGTCCCTGCTTTTAGACAACATTATGGTAAGTTCTTTCTTCTGTTTGATTTAACATAACTATTAAGGCAGGAAAACAAGATTTAATACTCTTTCCCACTTTCCTATAATTTTTGCTACTAGAGTTCATACATTACAAAAACAGTGAAGGAATGAGATTGGTCTTTGGGAGATGTTGGGGCTCCTTTCCTACCCAGTAATAGTAGTTAAAATATGGCAGGTGTTAACAAATGGTAAGTAAGTTATACTTAGCCTAATAATTAATTGAGGGCATTGACCATTAGGAGAGAAAACATTCCAACTATGGGAGATTCAAATATTCTAAAAAACATTTTTAGAGAGCTTTGAAAGGGAAAAGAACCTAGTTCAAGAATCTGAAGAAGCAACATTCATTCTTGAATATGGACAGAGGTGAGTATTTGGAAGAATCAGGAAAGGGTCCTCTTTTAGGGAAATGCCTAGTGGGCATATTACCATGAGTTTAGATAGAGTGGGCCCATAGATGGCAAACCAGGAGAAAATTGAAATTACGGAAGATCTTTTATAAGATCCAAAAATGTTAAGCAAGTTACAGCTGTCCAGATTGCTTGAAAAGGGTTTAAGCTGTAAAGCCCAAGCAATGAAGTCCCTGAGGTTCTTTATTTCATAAGATGTGGGTTTGGGTGTGGGTAGGAAGTGGCTTAGCTGAGAGCTGAACTTCAGTCAGATGCTGCCCGACCAGTTTATGAAATTAACTTCACCTCCATGCCCAGTAGAGAATTTACCACTACTCAAATAGATGCAGGAATCTCCAGCCCATGGAGATGCCTAGGGTCAGAAAGAACTTTGATGAAATGACAGTTATGCAAAAAGTTTCAAAACTCAGTGTGATCAGCTCTTCTTCTGGGACATAGACTGGTTTCTCAATTCCAGTACTAACCATGTCAGCCAGTTTGACTACTGCCTCATTGCCTCTAGATTGTTGCCTCCATTATGGAGTAGATTACCTGATATTGTGTGGATTGCTTTGCTCAAGAATATCATTGTCCTAGATGCCAATTTGTGACACAGACCTAGATCATCTCACCTTGAGGAGGGAGGAGAGGTTGAACAACTGAATGAGAAATACTTTTTTAAAAAAATAGGAATGCAAAGATTTACTAAGAGAATATAATAAAATAACGTTTTTTGAAATATTATCCTTCCCCTCCATCATGTGTCCCCATTTTCTTTACAAGTTAATAGTTCTATATAAGTTATCTTATATGGAACAGTTATCTGTGTTTGTCATTCTAGGAAAGGACAAAAGCTTGTGAGCCTCTTGATCCTGGTTTGTTTTCAAAGGCCTTTAAGAAAAGAATGGAGAGGATCCAAAATGTTTGGGAAATGTATAGATTGAGGGGTGAGTCATTTCCCATTGCACACTAGAAAAATATTCCTCCAGGTTTGGGAAGGGAAAGACTACTAGAAGGGAGTTGTTGAGAACAGAGAGTTCTGTGGACCCAAGAAAGAGAAAGACCCTCTTCCTTCATTAATCTGATATAAGCCCAGGAAGGTGGTTTGAGGTCTGTGGTGGTCTCGAGAGCAGAGGATGGACCTAGTTTCCTAAATGGGGATGCTTAGACCATGCAGGGAGGACCAAAGGCAATCTTTAGAAGATGGCTGAGAAGTAGCACAAGAATTCTTGTGTCGTTATGTATGAGAAGGAAGGGGCAGAGAAAACTGCCATACCTAGAAGAGCCACTGAGAGAGGACCATGGGCATCACAGTGATGACTGGTGTGGTTGGATGCATGAGGTCCAGATAGCATCCCTACCAGTCTCGGCCGATATAAGCTCCCCAACTAATCTTAGATTCAAACTGGGGAAAGGAGAGGAAGCACACAAATTTTGTACCATCCCAGTGGAATGTGAGCTTGAAATTCAGTTTAAGTCAAAACACAAAAGTTAAATTTCAATCACATCTGAATTTGAGGCCTCAGATTTATGCAAGCTTAACTGCCGCTGTGTTGTCAACTTCATTCATTTGTATCTTGAGTTTCCAATTAGATGCACATACTGAGACCAAATGCCTTACACATTCTTTCATTCCTTTCAGCACTTCATGGTCACACAGCCATTTAAACAGATACTTGTAGAGAAACTATAAGTTTCCAGGACTACTTAGTTTTTGAAGACACATCTTTGAACAAAACTGAGACTGTTCTTAATCTCAAGGAGCTCACAGTATAGTACAGGAAACAGGCAATAATCAAAAGAACAAATACATGACATGTTAGGTAGTGGTTAAGTGCAGTAAAAAATATGAATCAAACCAAGTAGAATATCTAGATTGTTCCTTAATATTGTTTTTTTTTTCATTTTTATTTCAATAGCTTTTGAGGTGCTAGTGTTTTTTTGCTATATGAATAAATTATATAGTGGTGAATTCTGAGATTTTAGTGCACCCATTACATTATGGTAATGTCTACATTATACCTAATATGCAATTTTTTATCTCTATGGTACCTCCCACCCTCCCCCTGCTGAGTCTATAAAGTTCTTTATACCACTCTTTATGACTTTGGGTTAGAGTGTGCATTCATTTTGAATCCATGATATTTGCACAATAAAACTGTGGAACTGAATTGACTGGAAGTCATACTCTTTAAAGCACTGCGATAATTTCAATAAACTAAGACCATTTTCTAAAGAAAGCCAAAATAGGCAAATGAGAGAAACAAATATTTATATAGGATTAAAAAATGATGCAAACCATCCAAGGATCTTTACTGCAAAGCAAGAGAAGTAAAAACAAAAATCACTCAAGAACTAAATTTATTTTTATTACTTCAAATTCAAATTAATTTCAAACTAAAGGTTCGTGCAGTGTTATGTCATCATGAGAAAAAAGCATAGGCTTTGAAGCTGAATTCTGTATCCCTGTATTACATACAACACTGAAGATGGAAATGATTTATATGGATTATCATTGCTTATGATCATAGTGGAGCATGGGATATTTTGAATATCTAGAGGGTGCCCTCAGGGTTCTCTTTTGGAATTTGTGTGTGGCCTTCTTTTTCCAGCACTTACTTCTGAACCTTCCCTTCCTGGAAGAGGATACAGTCAGTATGTTACCTCAGTACCCAGTGCGCAGAACTCCTGCTCCACCTGCAGTCCTCTCTAGCAAGTCTCTGCCCCCGCTGCCAGCCACTCTGGATTTTCTGATGCCATGTTCTTTCCCCTTTCCAACTTTTGAGACTTGCTTTTCCTAATGTCTTTTCTTCTAATCAGGCTACTTGAAGTTTCTTAATAGATTCCTAGCAAATTATATAATACTAGTGAGTGATGAAAAACTTCTGTAGCACCCAGAAATCATGTGATAATAACTCCTTCTGGCTTTTAGGAGTTACATATCATATGGGTCCCTCCCTGTCTCCAGCTGTACTGATGTTCTTTCAACATACCTGTGGTTCCTTCCATTAAAATTGTTTACCATATTGTATTGTGAGTTTGTTTATGGATCTGTCTTTCCTCAGGGACTGTGAGATCTTTAAAGACTAAGACTGTGTAGCCGGGTGTGGTGGCTCATACCCGTAATCCCAGCACTTTGGGAGGCAGAGGTGGGCAGATCACGAGGTCAGGAGATTGAGACCATCCTGGCTAACACAGTGAAACCCCATCTCTACTAAAAAAAAAAAAAAAAAAAAGAAAATTAGCTGGGCATGGTGGCGGGCACGTGTAGTCCCAGCTACTTGGGAGGCTGAGGCAGGAGAATGGCGTGAACCTGGACAGTGGAGCTTGCAGTGAGCCGAGATCACATCACTGCACTCCAGCCTGAGCAATAAAGTAAGACTCCGTCTCAAAAAAAAAAAAAAAAAAAAAAAAAAAAAAAAAAAAAAAAAAAAAA
>NW_016811042.1:421692-424961 GCF_001698545.2 Rhinopithecus bieti | reverse complement strand
AAAAAAAAAAAAAAAAAAAAAAAAAAAAAAAAAAAAAAAAATAAGACTGTGTCTTATTTTATCTTTTAACTACAAGCTTGATGTAAACTGGGAGGTCAGGTACCTTGTTCAACAAAATGAAGAAATAAACTAGCATCATCGTCATGTTATGTACATGGAACACCTTGGCTCTTTACCTAGCATTGTGTTAGTGATCTTACATGTATTAAAATATTCATTTTGGTGGGGCATGGTGGCCCACGCCTGTAATCCCAGCACTTTGGGAAGCCGACATGGGAGGATCACAAAAGCTTAGGAGTTCAAGACCAGCCTGCACAACATAATGAGACTTTGTCTTTACTAAAAGTTAAAAAAAAAAAAAAAAAAAAAAAAAAAAAACTAGCCAAGCATGGTGGCACACCTGTTGTCACAGCTACTAGGGAGGCTAAAGCAAGAGGACTGAGGATTGCTTGAATTTCATAGATCAAGGCTGCAGTGAGCTATCATTGCACCACTGCACTCCACCCCAGGCAACAGAGAGAGAGACTGGCTCAAAAAAAATTGTACACACACACATTTTGGCATTTTCCTCTTGAAGATAAGGGTGTGGATGTTTTGGTTAAATAACTTAAGGTGAACATCTAATAGACAAACTTACCAGGCCAAACCACAGGAAGCTTCAGTGGAGAGAGAAACTTTTTAGCAGATTTTTTTTTAGCTTTTAGCTTTCCCAAATCACATGTAAATGTTTCCGCCTCTGTGTACAATACCAGTTTTGGCTCTGGGATCCTGAATGAGTCATTGTACAAAGGCAAAGATACAGAAGGGGAAAGGACTTTGCCACATTTAAGCATTTCTATTTACTCCAGATTTATATCCATATTCCATCCACCCACAACTAAATTCTGAAAAGGGCATTGTTTTGACAAGTTGTTTCCTTGAGACGATGTGGAATACTATCTTCATTAAGCTGCAGTTTTCCAAGAAGAATGCCCTGAGAAACTAGTTGGGGTTCTTCTCTAATAACATTCAAAACCATCAACTAATTCTTCTATGAACAGATTCAAACCACAAAGGTTGTAAATGACATTGGAAGAAACCAGACCAGCTACAGGCATTCATATTTTTTTCAATGTAGGATGAAACTTGCTTGCATCCTAGCCATGCTGAGAGGGCCTGAGCTGGTGGGAACGCAGCAGCTGAGGCCCAGCAATCCTGAGCCCTTCATCTCCCGAGGGAGCAGTGTCTTTTAAGGTGCCATAGGGATCAGTTAATTAGGCCAGACTGAGGTTCTTGGGTCATGTCTGAAAGAGGAAACGACAAAATCTTCATGGGAAAATTATGCAAAAATGAAAATAGCTGGGATATACAAGTATTATCTGGCACCCTAGGGAGATTTTAAGTATAGCCTGAAAAAGAAGTAGGCAGCAGAGATAATGGAAAAAAGAAAAAAGAACTGGATTAGAAGTTTAGACCCAGCTGTGTTAACAGTATTCCAGTGTGTGTTGGTATCTTTCTCTAGGCCTCAGTTTCCTTCTAGGAAATGTCATTTCTAGTTACATTCTGTGAGATACTTTCTAGTGTTGAAATTCTGTGGTACTGTTTTCAACTAAAGTCCCCTGGATTAAAAGCAAAATAGATACAAAAGAGAACATAAAACAAGATTAATTTTAAATGTGTGAAAAAGTAGTAACATGGAAATAGAAAGGGAAAAATTTGCGGGCTGGGAGTCTGGGCTTCTCTATCCAACTCACTTCTCACCCTACATCCGAGCTTTGTATCTCAGAAAGAACGAAACTGGTGATGTTAGATCCTCAAATGCGACCCTTAAAATTCTCTCTGACTATGAAGAACCCAAAGAGGACCCTAGACTTAAAGAATCCTCTTTGACTATGAAGCCTTTTCTGATCCCACCTTCCCAAACCCCAGGTCCCCTCCTGTGGGTTTTCACTTGCCCAGATAGAAATAAGCCTTCTTCCTTTTTGCTTTAAATCACCCCAGTACGTATCTGCAAAAAGCCACATCTTATTCTTTAATAACTACTTCTTTAGTTGTCCTAACTAGACTAGCCTGGACTAGAATGTCAACTACTTGATGAAAAGGATGCTGTCTGAATCACCTTGGTGTTCTCCAGACCCATGACAGTACTAAGTCCATAATAAAACCTCAAAAAATATATGTGCTGAGTAAATGAGAAAGTGAATGATTATGATGAAAAAGAAATTTCAGCACAGATAAAAGGGAAAGGTGGTTGACAATGGATTACCTTTCAAATCCTTTGCAAATCTCAGATTGTTAAACTTTTATTGATTCACTTAACCAAGTGGTTTTCTAAATATCTGTGATTTTGTGACTATCCTCTTCCCTACCCACCTTCACCACTGTGTTCTCAGACACACTTACCTCTTTCTTGCACTTACACTTCTGCCTCTCTCTCCAGCACCCAGGATATCAGCATTCTTTGGATGACTACTACATTCATCCTTCTCTTCCCTCTGTATCTATAAATGATTGCTTGTTCCCTAGTCTTAGGATGACAGGTTAGGAGAAAAGCATCTTTTAAACTGATTTCCAAATTGCCTAGGAGATGTACTTTTCTTTGTGAAGTTCCTTTTAAGCAAGGGTGCTGTTGCAATTAATTATAACCCAGTTTTAATGATATTCTTCTTACTGGATGAATGTGTATCTGCCAATTGATTAATAAATCATCACAGGTCTATTCATCAGCTTCTTCCTCCTTCTTTCTCACTCCTCCCTTCCTACCTCCAAATCCCACTTAACTTTAAGAAAAATGGTCTTGGCCAGGTGTGATGGCTCAGGCCTATAATCCCAGCACTTTGGCAGGCCGAGCTGGGTGGATTGTCTGAGGTCAGGGGTTCAAGACCAAGCTGGCCAACATGGTAAAACCTGGTCTCTACTAAAAATACAAAAAAAAAAAAAAAAAAAAATTAGTCGGGCATGGTGGTATGTACCTGTAATCCCAATTACATGGGAAGCTGAGGCAAAAGAATTGCCTGAACCCAGGAGGCGGAGGGTACAGTGAGCTGAGATCATACCACTTCTCTTCAGCCTGGGCAACGGAGTGAGACTCTGTCTCAAAAAAAAAAAAAAAAAAAAGAATAAAATAGTCTTATCTGTCTTAGTTTATTCTGATCATGATCACAGATTTTCAGTTTTGATTGAGATTAGAAAGAAATGATCAGAGAACTGATACATAGATTTCAGAGTACTCTGACACAGGAAACCTGGAGCAGTGGAGGACTGCTTCAACACTTTGATTCTAGAAAAAG
>NW_016811042.1:405450-421543 GCF_001698545.2 Rhinopithecus bieti | reverse complement strand
AAAAAAAAAAAAATTAGTCGGGCATGGTGGTATGTACCTGTAATCCCAATTACATGGGAAGCTGAGGCAAAAGAATTGCCTGAACCCAGGAGGCGGAGGGTACAGTGAGCTGAGATCATACCACTTCTCTTCAGCCTGGGCAACGGAGTGAGACTCTGTCTCAAAAAAAAAAAAAAAAAAAAAAAAAAAAAAAAAAAAGAATAAAATAGTCTTATCTGTCTTAGTTTATTCTGATCATGATCACAGATTTTCAGTTTTGATTGAGATTAGAAAGAAATGATCAGAGAACTGATACATAGATTTCAGAGTACTCTGACACAGGAAACCTGGAGCAGTGGAGGACTGCTTCAACACTTTGATTCTAGAAAAAGCAGAAAACACCTGTGTTTTTATTAGGAAGGTGTTGCAAAAAATCGGTTCATCCTAGTGAAATTTTAGGGATCATTTAAACACTCAGTGCTCAAATCATACGTATTGTTTGGTGTTCCCAATCAGAATCGTGCAACACTTTCATCACAGATGAGATTCCTGTCTGCAACTGGATAGAGTACTGATATGAGTTAGAATTATAGGATGTTAAATGTGCTCCAGATTCTTCATTTTTACAGATGATGAAATTCGGGCTCAGGATAGAGTGGCCTATCCAAAGTTACACAAACAATTAATGGTAAATCCAAGGCTAGAATCCATGTCTAGTGGCCATGTGTTAGCAATATAATGGTGTTTTCCAAACAGCTCCTATGAAGACAAATTCCCACCCTTAAAATCATTTCTTATTTGTTTTACATTTGTCCCCAGAAAACCCCAAGCAAAGCATCAATATGCAAGTCAGAAAAACGGTTCATTCTTACAGCATTCATTGCCATAAATTTGGTTCTTAGAGTAGTTTCTGATCCTTAGTAGAAAGTAGAATTCGGAGAGAATTGAGAACACTTGGATGTTGGGAGTGAAAGGAACTTTCTAGAACAATATTTTCAGATATGTGTTTTGCAGAACATTTATGATCTGTAAGATGTGAATTATGGATCAAAAAAAGAGATAATCTTGGTCAAATCAATTGAGAAATGTCAAAATGTATTTAAATTAATTTTTTAAAGACTTTTGCTCCGCAAAAGACCCTGTAAAGAGGATGAAAGAACAAGATCAGATGGAGAAAATCTTTGCAAACCAAATACCTAACAAAAGACTTTTATGTAGAATATATAAAGAACTCTCAAAATTCAACAGTAAAATTTGGAAAATGAGCAAAAGACATGAAAGATATTTCATCAAGAATATATGAATGCAAAATTATTAATGATGTTCAACATGCCCACTAGAATGGCTATAATCAGAGAGACATGCAATACCAAGTGTTGGGAAGGATGTAGAGAAACTAGATATTTCATACATTGCTGATGGGACTGTAAAATGGTACAGCTACTTTGGAAAATAATTTGGCAGTTACTTAGTAAACTAATATATATTTAAGATACAACCCAGCAATCATGTTCCTGGGTGTTAATCTCAGAAAAATGAAAACATACATCCACAAAAATACATGTATATGAATATTCGTAGAAGCTTCATTTGTAATAGCCAAGAATTGGAAACAACTCAAATGCTTTTCAATGAATGAATGTTTAAATAAACAGCGGTATATACATAGCACAGAAAGTGCGTCAATTGATACGTGTAGCAACATGTATGGATCTCAAAGGAATTACACTGAGTGAAAATAAGTTAATCTCTAAAGATTATACATGATTGTATGTATGATTCCATTTATATAACATTCTCAAAGCGACAAAATTATAGAGCTAAAGATAGTGGTTGCTGAAGACCAAGGGCACAGCTCAGTGTAACTATAGGAGTAGCACAATATCTAGGTTGGAGTTATAAATCTGGGAGTCATCAGCATACAGATAGCATTTAAAGCTATGAGACTGGATGAGATCACTTTGGGATAAGTGAAGATAGAAAAGATGAGAAGTCTAAGGACCAAACTGTGGATTCTGATACATTAAGAATCCACAAGAAAAGGAGGGATCAGCATAAGATATTAAAAGACATGGCCAGAGAGTGTTAGAGTGGTGAGATTTGGGGTGATTTTTCTCTTTACATTTTCTTTACTGTGGCTTTATTACTTGAAATTTTTTTTAAAAGATCCAAATATATCTCTCTTCTTTGATGTGTTTGTAAACTCCTTGAAGACAGAGCAAATCTATGTCTTTATTTGGGATTGTTTATATACTTCAACTCCACTGAGAAACCAATATTCTTCACAGAGAAAAAGATTGTTAATTTAAGGAACACATTAGCTAAGGCATTCAGTAGGCATGATAGAGGATCGAGTTCATCTCGTATAGGTTTGCATTGTCTTACATAAATGTAACTTGAGGAAAAAAAAAATTATAAAATGTGTTACTAGATAACCTTCAGGGTTGAATTTTCCCTCTTCCAGATTCTAAGCTTCATAAGGTCAGGAACAGTATCTATCCAGTTCTTTGCACAACGCTTTCCATTTAGTAAAGTTCCATAAAATTTGAAACATGTTTGTCTGCTAAAATCCCCAAAACCCAAATGCTACATTTAGGAAAAACTCTTTTGCCAGTAACTGAGCTCTGTGCAGAACTTGCTTATAATTTTTATATGTTCAAATTTTTTCCCTTTTATGGATGGAGTTTTATAGATCATAAATTCAGCTGTTCAGACAACCCTAGAAGTTATTTATTCTTACTCTCTCTACCAATCCTCTTATGTTGAATTACTGACTCAACAGAGCTTAACTGAAACTGGCACTTTCCTAACACTAATAATATTTTCTATTTTTTGGGAGTTTTTCTGCCAAGAGCTTAAAAAAGTAATGAGGTAGGCAGTAAAAGGCATTTCCTCTCTGAAGGCCAAATCTTGAAAGTTCACATCAAGATTTGCATCAGCCAATATAAGACTTTCTCCATTCCCACCATACCTGACTTTAGTAGCTTTTCTTTAGCAGAGATTTAGGGAATGTGGGTTCTGCTCGTAGACAAATCATTTAATCTCAAAGCTGTAATGACTCGATTATAATGCTATAATCACCACATCACCTTCACATCTCATAATTTTGCTGTGGGAACATCTGAGACAATATTCACAAGTGGGTTCAAGACATATTGATGGTTAAAGGCCACTGCCCTAAATACAGATGTTCTTTACATATTTGTCTTTGGCTCTCTTTTTTCTTTGCACTCATTTATGATAATTGCAGTGATTGCTTCCAAAAGATTAAATCTGCTACTTGTATCCCCAGTCTTCTTCTCTCTCTAATGCTCAGTTCTGGATAATCAGTAAGTAGCTCTGTACCAACAAAGCCTAGGCTATGTTTTAAGAAAAGCTCAGGGACCAACTGGAGAACCCAATGATCATCTTTGGGGCCTTGTGTCCTGAGTCAGCCCAGATTCATTAGGTGGTATTAAGTTAAATGAATTAGCTGAGTACTTCCAGGCTCAAGCCCATATTAATCTAAGAACTGTGGCAGTGATGTACCTAACAACAGGAATACCACGTACTGAGCCAGGGCAGCTGAGAGAAGGCAGAGAAAGATAAATAGATGAGAATCATAACTAGCAATTATTAGTGCTTTATGATGTTAACTCATCCATCACCAAAAGCTTGCATGGCAATTACCATCTTCCCCATTTTATTTTATTTTATTTTATTATTTATTTTGAGATGGAGCCTTGCTCTATCACTCAGGTTGGAGTGCAGTGGCGTGATCTCAGCTCACTGCAACCTCTGCCTCCTGGCTTCAAGCGATTGTCCTGCCTCAGCCTCCCAAGTAGCTGGGACTACAGGCGACTGCCACAATGCCCGGCTAATTTTTGTATTTTTAGTGGAGACAGGATTTCGCCATGCTGGCCACGCTGGTCTCCAACTCCTGACCTCGGGTGATCCACCCACCTTGGCCTCCCAAAGCGCTGGGATTACCGGGGTGAGCCACTGTGCCTGACCTTCATTTTATTAAAATGGAAATAGCAGCATGGAAAGAGTGGGTGATTTTCTCAAATGAATATTAAGGGTTTGGCAGAAGGTTGGAGTCACAGTTTAATAATCATCTTTCATGTTGTGAAAAACATAAATGGAAAGAATGATAACAAACACACTAATTAAGAGACTATTGCCATAGCGCAGGTGGGAAGATGATGGAGACTTAAAAGCTTCTATATGGAAGAACTTATTCTTTCTTCCTTACATTTCCATAAAGGAGATACTTCTACTGTACTCCTCATAGAGAAGATAATATTGAAGTGAATACTTCCAGTCTCTCCATCTTCACCTATATTTATTCCAACTCAGGGAGCAGAGATAGCTGATTTGAAATTTGAGCACCTCATGCCCTATAGGGTGACTTCACTTAAGGAATGTTTATTCAGTTGAATGGCAATATGAGCACATTTCTCTTGTACCTTTTTGTGTTTTCTGCCCTGGGTTTTATAAGAGGGAACAGGGCTTTCTCACCTCTTCCTCCCATTATGAAGCAGGCAGAGGGGCAGTTGTTCTCCCACTTGGTTGAGGTGGGCTATTCTTCAGCTTCCTCCTTGACATTTGGATGAGTAAATTAGGCTCAAATGTTCCCACCCATTGGTGCCGATGTCCACATTTAGGGTGAGGTATAAAGATGGTCACAGGTCAACCCCAGTTACAATCTCAAATCCAGCTTCACCAAGAAGCTGTCTATTTTGTTTTACTGACAGCCAACAATAAAGCTGACTCTTTCTTCCTTCTATCTTTCTAGACCTGTTAGGGTGCTAAGGAGAAAACGAGTTATTAGCACCCAAGAGAAGCACCAGTGGGGATGGAAATACAAGGTTCACATTCACTGAGCTGTGGTTTTTTATTTTTTATTTTTTTATTTTTCCAGGGAAATGGGTATTCTTGATATTTAGAGCAAACTCTGCTTCTCTGTTTAATCATTGCCCAGAACAAGGAAATGGGTTAGTCTCCCTGAGCCTTAGATTCCTGATCTGTAAAATAAAGATTAAGGATAGCTCATTTTAAACAAGAGTAATGCTATTTTCTACCCCCTTAGGCTCATAAGAGGATATGTACAGAGCCTGGTGAGTTTTATATCATCTCATCTTGAATGACAATCAAAACTCCTTCTGGGCCTCCAGGACACCCTGATGGAGTGTCAGCAGTTATTAAAGTAAAAGAGCAAAGATAAACAACAGGAGTCTTTGATCCTGGGGCCTGGTAATAGTCCATTAAAAAAAACAGAGGATGAGATCCAGTTATGCTCTCTAACCCTATTAAAACCTAGGCAGATCTGACTCTGCATGTTTCCTGGGCCTGCTGACCTTACCCAGATCTAATAAAGAAAGTGGTTTTATCTTTGCTTTTACTAACACTGTCACTCTCTGTACTAAGGGAGGTAATAAGGGTGAGAAGAGAGTGGGATCTGGAAAGTTGAGCACCAGCTGTCCTAACTACGTATTTATGAGATACCCTTTGTGTCTAATGTCTCTTTTCCATGGAAGAATCAGTCAAGGCCCATAGAGATTGATTATATGCTCAAAGTTACAGAGCAAGTTGGAGTAGGAAAAACAAAGAAAATGAGTTAACTGATTGAAAGAACATTCATTGATCATCCACCATGGGACAACATTGTACTAGGCTATAAGAGTAGGATTAAAAATATGAATAAACATGAGTCCTTTCTCATCCCTTAGGAGCAATAAAATATTGATGGTTCTATTAGAGAACATTGTAAAAGATACAAGATCACTGAGGGGGGAGTGCCCATTTTTCTAGAAGAAAAGATTCAGAACATCACTATCAAAAAGTTATAAGTAATATAAATTATATATGAAAAAGATTATATATAAAACCTATACATATCCTATATATGTCATACATATACATATATATGTATATATAAATCAACTTTTACCCAATTCAATTGCAATGTAATTTTCATAACTAAAGTGGCATATATAGGTGATTTAAAAATATTTTTAGTAGAGTTAAATGCAATTTAATTGGATTTGTTTGCCTGATAGTGAATCTTAATAGTTACTGATTGCATATTAAATTGATCTAAATTAGCGGGTTACCCCTGTCACAGATAATATGCTTAGAAACATACAGCTTAAGAATGGCACCATCACTGGGCTGAGAAAAACCTTGAAAGCTCAACAATTCATTTGACTAGAACAAAACTCACATTTTCTTATCAGTTATTTTCTTATAATTATTCAGATGATTATTTTCTTTCCAGCTTTTATTTTAGATTTAGGGGGGACATGTGCAGATTTGTTACATGAGTAAATTATGTGTTGCTGGGGTTTGGTATACAGATTATTTTGTCACCTAGGTAATAAGCATAGTAGTATCCAATAGGTAGGCTTTCAATCCTCACCCTTCTCCCACCGTTCACCCTTTAGTAGGCCCTGGTGTGTATTATTCCCTTCTTTGTATCCATGTGTACTTAATGTTTAGCTCTCACTCATAAGTGAGAACATGCAGTATTTGGCTTTCTGTTCCTGCATTAATTCACTTAGGGTAATGGCCCCCAACTGCATCCATGTTGCTGCAAAGGACATGAATTCATTCTTTTTATGGCTATGTAGTATTCCATAGTGTATATGTACCACATTTTCTTTATCTGGTCCACTGTGGATGAGAATTTAGGTTGATTCCATGCAGATGACTATTTTATGTATATTGGAATGACTTTCTAATTTTTGGAAAGTTTATCATTGCAATAAATTCCAGAGGAATCAGCAGGTAAAACTAGACTCATCATAGATTGCTCGCAGACACGTGGATTTTGTAACAATATATCACTGTAAGAAGAACTGTACTTCCCAGAGATTAGAGTTATAGTAAAGTGCTTGGGGTTTTTGTTTGTTTCTTTCTTTGTTTTCTGAGACAGAGTTTAACTCTCTCGCCCAAGCTGGAGTGCAGCAGCAGCGCAATCTCGGCTCACTGCAACCTCCACTTCCTGGGTTCAAGCGATTCTCCTGCCTCAGCATCCTGAGTAGCTGGGACTACAGGCACGCGCCACCATGCCCGGCTAATTTTTTGTATTTTTTAGTAGAGATGGGGTTTCACCATGTTAGCCAGGATGCTCTCGATCTCCTGACCTCGTGATCCGCCCTCCTTGGCCTCCCAAAGTGCTGGGATTATAGGCGTGAGGCACCACACCTGGCCCTGTGCTTGGGTATCCTTTCTCACAAATGGCTGCTTGTTTTTAACTGATGGCCAACTTGAAGGCATAATCTGAGTGATGTATCTGAAGAAGATTATTATACCTCAACTCCACAGAATGAAGTGGAGCTATTTTTTAAGCTACTTTATTTTTTAAGCTACTATTTATTGAGCACACACAATGGATCAAGTGCCATTTTAGATGCTTTTTATGTATTGTCATAAGTAATCCTCATAAACCTTTGAAATTGGTATTATTATACTCATTTTTACAGATGCATAATCAGAAATTCCAAGAGGTAAAATAATACATCTAAATTTACACAGGTACTAAGTGGTAAAACTAGGATTTGCTTTTGCATTCTCAATTGTGATACAGTAATCACTATGCCAGGCATTTCGGATGATGAGGCAATACAAAAGCCTTGGTTCCTGATTTTTAAGATCTTATAATATGCTTGGAGAATCAGATATTTATGAAAGCAAAATGATGTAAATGCTAAAGTTTTAGAAGCAAAATCTTACAGCAATATTTAAAAAGAAAAAATATAGATAGGTTCCTTGGAGTTTTGTGAAACTTCAAAAGAAAATATTTTCAACAAGTTATCATGGGGAAAAGAGAACTCCAGGCAAGTGTTCTGGTACAAGTATGTGAGCTTTGCTCAGATGTCCATGGGTAGGTGGCTGAATAGAGTTCATGGTGCAGTACATGAGGGATATAGGACAGGATTAAGCTGGAAAAGTGGAAGTAAATGAAAAGAGCAAGACCACAGACTACCTATCCTGCAACACACACAAAAGGAAGAATTTTAAAGCTATGAATATTCTGGTGTATTTCAGGATTTCTTAGTGGGAAAAAAATCTTTTTCATTGTTGTTTTGAGGAAATTTACTCAGCAGACTATATTCAATAATGTAACCTAAGATTTTATTTCTCAGACCTTCTCTTTCCAGTACCTCCTATCTATCTAGATAATATGGAAGCCGGGGAGAAGAATGGGAACCCAAGATCTATGAGCCCTTATGGCATATGAAAAGTGGGTGTTATCTGAAAAGTAGAACTCTAGATGAAACCAGGCCTTTCCCAACAATGGAGCCCAGGACAATGCTGTCTTCAATGTCCATGCCATTAGACTTGTTATAGATGAGCTTCTATAATGATGGCTTTCTGGTTAATTAAACCCTCTGAATGATACTGTGTAACACTGACTTCTGTGATTCATCACAGAGCAAGTCTTCATTCTTTCGTGGATTATTACTGTTTTCAGTGACTATATTTGGTTGTTTACTCTTTTTGGCACCAATCACCCAGTGAGTCAACAACCATTGTGAACAAATTACCCTCATTGTCTTTTCTGAGTCCCTTAATTTACTTTATTTTTCATTTGTTGCAAATGTCATTGTTTCTGCTAATGTTGTTTTTTTAACATCTGTCAAGATAAAAAATTAAAAAAATCTCTTGTAATCCTTGTAGGTTGTTTTCTTCATGAGTCGTAGATGCTACTGTATGATAAACTTCAAGCAGTTGGGAAAAATATGTTTGATTAAATGCTTTGGAGATCATTCCTGAGCAGGAGTAGCATAATGCATTAATAAGTATATAGTGAAACTTCAGGAGAGATGGAAAGTGTTTACTCATTGAAGTAATTTCTGGGAAGGAAACTTGGAACAGACTTTAGAGGATTCTGTGTTCTGTTTCTGGGTCTTCTTTTGTTAAAATGGCAAAATTACAGCTTTGGAGATGATGGGCTTTATCTTCTTGACTCTAGACCTCAAGCTGTTTCCAGTAAATGCTATTACCAAATTACTCACTGACTTGAAGTACATCTGAAATTGACAACAATAGTGAAAATGGCAATAGTAGTAATGTTAGCTCTCAGCTATTGTGTGCATACAGTAGGTCAGAACTATACTAAATCCTTCTCATAGGTTATTACATTTAATGTTTAACAAAACTTAAAACTAAACATTTTAACTCCATTTTATATTAGAGTTTAATTATCTTAAGCAAAGTTACACAGTGAAGGAGCCAGTCTTTTGTTTGATTCTAAGGCATGTGTCCTTAACCAATACAATATTCTATCTCTCAGATTCACTGAGTCTTTTTTAAACCAACACGTGTATATGTGTGTGTGTTGTGTGAATGTGTGTAAATGTCTCCTCCTTTTTTTAAAAATATTACTTAAATTCTGGGATACATATGCTGAATGTGCAGGTTTGTTACAAAGGTATACATGTGCCATGGTGGTTTGCTGCACCTATCAACCTGTCATCTAGGTTTTAAGCCCTGCACGCATTAGGTATTTGTCCTAATGCTCTCCCTCCCCTTTACTCCCAACCCCCAACAGGTCCCAGTGTGTGATGTTCCCCTCCCTGTGTCCATGTGTTCTCACTGTTCATCTCCCGCTTATGAGTGAGAACATGCAGTGTTTGGTTTTCTGTTTCTGTGTTAGTTTGCTAAGGATGATGGTTTCCAGCTTCATCCATGTCCCTGCAAAGAACATGAACTCATTCATTTTCATGGCTGCATAGTATTCCATGGTGTATATGCACCACATTTTCTTTATCAGGTCTATCATTGTTGGGCAGTAAATGCCTCCTTCTATGTATAAAGACACCTATACAAATGTATCTTTGCACTTCTGAGTATAGAATGTTTGCAAACATGTAGTAGAACTATTACCACTCACAGTGAGCTGCAGCTATAGAGACTCCTTTTATTCTCTCTTCCCTACAGTCCAACCAATACAGCTTTGCAGAAGTAATTTTATTTTAAACAGATCTGACCATGCCACTACTGCCCTCAGAAAACTTTAGAAGTTCCCTATAATGTAATAAAGCCTAAACTCCTCAGCCCTCTGTAAACATTTCCCCTGCTGAACTTTCTAATCCTGTATTTCATTACATCTTCCCTCCAATTCTAAGCTCTTCTTATAGTAGGCTACCATCATTCCCACCAATATACACACAGTTTCCTGACTGTGTATCTTTTTTCATGCTGTCCCTTCTGCCTGACATTCAATACTTGTCCTAAGTCTTAAACATCTTTTAAGACCCAGATAAAAACACTTAAGAACAGAATCTGCCTTATTTTCTCATTAAATATTACATTTGATTATGGTGTGTTTCAAAGTTTGCCTTAGAGCATAATACTCATTTGTGTATGCATCTGTCTTATCTCACAACTCTCTTCCACCTGTGCTCCTTTCAAGCATGAGAACACCTGGTTTATTTTGTATTTAGAATTTCTTGCATAATGCTTAACACATGCTCAAAAAATGTTGGTTAACTTGAAGCAAATATTCACTAATGTCATTTATTTTTATAACTACTTCATGCCACCAGTGCAAAGAATGTACCTATGCTATGAAATGGCCAAAATGTAAATATTTTTCTGACATATTTAAAAATATGCCATGTTTGATCCATTATCTCTCTATCCTCAAGGAGCCACTAACTCAGATGTTTATGTCAAAACTTTTATATATCTCATCTATAAGACATGAATCAAAAATTTTTTTAAAAAGTTATTATTTTAAGAAAGCTCTTCCTATACAATGAAGAGATTTAATTCAATGCCTCACTTCCTTTATTCCAGTGCTAGCTGTGAAACGTGAAGAAGTAGCCTGAGGTGCTTGAGATTAATACTCTATGGACAATTAATCTAGTTCAGTCTTGAGCATAGAATACTTAATACAAGTACTGTACTTATGTAGCCATTCATTTTCCTAACAAAGACTGATTATATCCCCAGGAAGTCAACCACAGTTCTCCATCACTTACAGTCACTGGCCAAAACTTCATTACCAGTGAAAATAGTGTGTCTTTTTCTATTTTAAATATTTACATATTATTTTTATACATGAATATCTGTGTATGTCACTGTTCTCTATCTTAAACTAAATATTTAAGAATGGAATGGCCATGCCAAAATCTGGTCAGCCTGATCATTTCAGTCATTTTAATTTAAAGAATGAATTGGATAAGCAACTTAATGATCTGAGTTAAGCTGGTTTGGAAGTCAGATAATGTGAGAATAAACGACCGTGGGTTGCATAAGTGTGATCCATACCTACCTGGAAGGAAACCACAAACCAGAATAACCATAGTCTGAAACATGGGGTGGAAAAACAGTTTTATCACAAGAAAATATTTTACTCCCAGTTTCTTCAGGTAGGGGAGGGCCTTCTAGAGAGAGACAAAATGCAACTATACCTAACAAGAGTTTAGAGCAGTGGAAGGGAATCTCCCAGCTATGTTCAGACCAGAAGATAATATATTTCAAGTAAGCCACAGAGGTCGTCATTCATTCATTTAACAAGGCCTGCTCTGTGCCAGGCACCATTTTAAGAACTGGGGATACAGTTAAGAACAACAACAAAAATCTGCCATTATTAAACTTACATTCTAGTCTGAGAAGAAAATAATCAAATGAACACATAATACAATATCAGTTATTATAGAAGAAAAGTAAAGTAGGGTCAAGACATCTAGCATTTGGGGATAAGTCAGATAACAGATAGAATTTCAGAGAGAGTGGTCGGGGTCTCTTACCTGAAGACAAGTGAGCAGAAACCCAAAGGAGGCAAGGAAGCAAGCCATGAAGAGATCTTGGGAAGAGTGTTTCAGGCAAAGAGAACAACAAGTACAAAGACTGGGTGAGAGTGGTTGGTGGGTTTTAGGAACAACCAATAAAGTCATAGTGCCTGGGACACTGTGAGCTAGGGCTAGAGTGATTGAACATAAGATCAGAGAGGTAGCCAGGAAGATCATATTAGACCCAAGCACAGATTCTTTTTTAATTGAGGTAAAATTTACATACAGTGAAATGCATAGATTTTAGGATTAGATAACTTTTTTAAAATTTAGGAATAGGATCTCACTTTGTTGCCCAGGCCAGAGTACAGTGGCTTTTCCTAGGAATAATTGTAGAGAACTATTGCCTCGATCTCTTGGGCTCAATAGATCCTCCTGCCTCAGCCTGCTTAGTAGCTGGGGCTATAGGTATGTGCCATTACACCTGGCTGAGATACATTTTGACAAGTATATTCCTTCATGTAACCATCACCTCAAACAAGTTACAGAATATTTCTATTTTGGCCTGGTGCAGTGGCTCACACCTGTAACCTCAGCACTCTCAAAGGCAGAGGCTAGAGGATTACTTGAGTCCATTCAAGATCAGCCTGGGCAGCACAGCAAGACTCTGTCTTGACAAAACATTTAAAAATTAGCCAGGTGCAGTGGAATGCACCTGTGGTCCCAGCTGCTTCAGAGACTGAGGTGGGAGGATCATTTGAGCCCTAGAGTTTGAGGCTGCAGTGAGCTGTGATTACAACACTGCAGCCTGGGTGAGAGAGTGAAACCCTCTCTCTAAATTTTTTTTTCCAATTATCCCTAAGAGTTCCTTCATCTCCACTTCCAGTCAATCTCCACCCTGTCTCCTGATGCATATGGTCTAGTTTTTCTTCTTCCCACCACGAATTAGTTCCACCCATTCTAGAACTTCATATGAATGAAACCATAGAGTATACATTCTTTTGGTAAGGCTCTGTTTGTTCAATATGTTTTTAGATTTAGTTATGTTTTTGCATACACTATTAGTCAATTCTTTTTTTAACTGCTAATTAGTTAATATTCCCATATATAACCATTCCACATTATTTATCTATTTTTCTGTTGGTATTCATTTGAATGGATTCTAATTTCTGACTATTATGAATAAAGATATTATTTTATATAACTCACTGTGTTGACATATCTTTGTATTTCTCTTGGGTATAAATGCTTCGAGTGGAATTGCTGGGGCATAGGGCAAGTGTATTTTTTCCTTTTAATGAAAAAAAAAACCCTGCTGAACAGTTTTCTAAAATAGTTGTACCTTTTTTCAAGTTCTTTTGAGGCACTCATTTATTTATTTTGGAATTCAGATAAGAACAAACACATCATAGACAGTCATTGTACAAAGTAATTCAGTTATCTCAATTGCAATTAATAAACATTTTTTCTTCAAGACAGTTAACACTTTTTCAGATCAATCTGAGTGCCACCTTCTGCAAATGCTAAATTAAAAAAAAAAAGTCTAAATAGATTAAGAGAGTAGAAGCCAGTTATGCTTTTCTCAGTTGGAACTATTTCAACAGAACTGTTTCAGTAATATAAATCAGATCAAGAGGAGGTCAACTTCAGTTTAATTCTTGAAATACAATTCATAAAATAAGACATTTATGTTTAAGAGGTCCTTTAAACTGGCTTTTATTGTACTGTCATTTCCAAAATCTCACTAAGAGGGAGAAGGAAAAAATAGCCTTATTTAAAATGTTCTGACTTTTAGTAGCCACCAGTTTTATGTCTTCTTTATGCCATTTAGAAGGGAATCTTTTTCCATTTGGTAACCACTTTTCTTTTCTTTCTTTTTTTTTTTTTGTTTTAGAGACGGATTCTTGCTCTGTCGCTCAGGCTGGAGTGTAGTGGCACGATCTCAGCTCGCTGCAACCTCCGCCTCCCAGGTTCTAGCAATTCTCCTGCGTCAGCCTCCCGAGTAGCTGGGATTACAGGCGCAGGCCGCCACCCCTGGCTAATTTTTTTTTCTTTGTATATTAATAGGGATAGGGGTTCACCGTGTTGCCCAGGCTGGTCTTGAACTCCTGAGCTCAGGCGATCCACCTGCCTGGGGCTCCCAAAGTGCTAGGGTTATAGGCATGAGCCACCGTGCCCGGCCGGTAACCATTTTTTTCCCAGTGTTCTCCCAGCTGTTGTAACAGAGCCCCAATTTCTTTCCCTGAAGAGATCCCCACTTTCCTGATGTCGTGACACTTGCAGGAAATGGGATTCACCACTGCTACATTTCCTTTCAGAGACAGTGCTCTCCTTGGTACCTCAGTAGCTCACATACACGAGTAGTTGCATCACGAGCAGTTGCATCACATTCCCTAGAACCTATAATGAAGTCTTAATCGAGTTTTAATGGTTCTGAACTATCCGTTGCTTTAACTAAATTTTCATATTTTTAACCATAAATAATCCAAGGCTTTTCTCTTTTGGTGCAGTTTCAACCTCAAATCCACTTTTGCAACATCATCCTATCATTTCAATAATGAGGCAAAAGAGTCATTGACTTTGATGAAAACTTTCAACATTTTACTGACCTTATTAAACTCTTCTAAACTTTAATTAGCAGGTAAACCTACATAAGGAGCCACATCAAGATCACAGATAGGGGAATCAAATGATTTACATGGTTACCAACATTTTCTTCAGTCCCACCCAAATCGTCATTCCTGATATTCCAGCCAAGTGTTTTGCATTTTCTGCAATTGTTTACAAAGTCTCAGGACCATGGTCACCAGGTTGCTCTACAATTGTCCCATAAAAGTGTAGGAAGGTCTAGCTAAGTTGGGAAGAATATTAAGAGGAAATTTCAACCTGTGCTAAGTGGAAGCTCATGAGTTTCTTATTTTAATTTAGCAATCAACACTCTGAGAGTTTCTACAACTCCTGGAGCATTTTGGAAGCTTGAACTTGAATATTGCAGCAATTTTCATGTTTAGTTAAAAGAAAACATTTGGATTTTGTTCTAACTTATCCTGTTCAGATTGTGGCAATTAATATGATTTTGACACTGAATTCTCTAAGGTGTTTGGACCTTTCCAAATAATGTTATTTGCAGTTCCTGTTATTATTTTCAAGGATATATGTAAATAATTATAAGATTTCATTAGTAAGAATATTTATCAGTCAGTCATGATTCGTACAAGTATTTTTAAAAAGCCAGTACTCTTATAAAACCTGAAATATCTTAAAAGTATAAGATAATCCTCTTTTATTTCTGTTTGGCATGTCCAACAGATCTAACTTTCTTATTTTTTAAATCATAACCATTAAAGTCATCAAATAAGGTATCATTAAAGTCTTAAAACAGAATTTACAGGGACAGCCTTGTGTTCAGCATCTTTCTGCCGGTCAGTTGTGACTTCGATTTCAGCATATCATCCGTCAGTGGCAACATCAATCTCTAGTGTAGTAATCTTAACATTTTCTTTGTGAAGCCTGGCAGTAATTGTTCTGCGCTCTTCTCCTTTGTTGTTTATCATCCAAATCCTGGCCGCCTGAAACATCGTCTTCATCTGAGTAGGAGTGGCAGTGTTGGCAAAGTCTACATTTCCAGGCTTTAGTCCATTGAATAAACCCCTCACTGTTCCTGCCCTCCTGCTTTTTTCTTTTTTCTTCTTCTTCTTCTTCTTTGAGATAGGGTCTCTGTCAGCCAGACTGGAGTGCAGGGTTGCTATCTCAGCTCACTGCAACCTCCACCTCCTGGTCTCAAGTGATTCTCTTGCCTCAGCCTCCTGACTAGCTGGGACTACAGGTGCGTGCCACCATGCCTGGTTAATTTTTGTATTTTTTGTAGAGACAGGGTCTCGCCATGTTGCCCAGACTGGTCTTGAACTCCTCAGTTCAAGCAATTTGTCCATCATGTCAGCCTCCCGAAGTGCCAGGATTACAGGGTGAGCCACCACACCTGCCCCCTCTGCTATTCTTAATTCATGATTCTCTTTCACAAGTAAATTGTAAAACTCTTCAATCCTTCTGAGAAAAGTGACTGGAATTATGAATACTGCCACTTCATTGTAAATACACGTTGCTTCGGAAGGCAGACTACTACAACTACAGCTCAACGCTGGCCTGTGCAGAGGATACACGGGTCTCAGCATCTGGAGAGAATGTCAGCAGCCTTACAGGGACCCCACCGATGCTGCACCCATATTTCCTTCCCTTCAACAATGTTCCAGAGTTCTGGTTCTTCCACATCCTACCCAACATTTAGTGTCATCAGTCATTTTAAATTTTAATCTTTTTTTGTAAGTGCATAGAACCATCTCATTGTGGTTTCAATGTGCCTTTTTTTTTTTTTTTTTTTTATGTTTTTA
>NW_016811042.1:285392-404094 GCF_001698545.2 Rhinopithecus bieti | reverse complement strand
TTTTTTTTTTTTTTTTTTTTTTTTGACAGGGTCTCAGTCTGCCGTCCAGGCTGAAGTGCAGTGGCGTGATCTCAGCTCACTGCCATCTCCGCCTCCTGGGTTCAAGTGATTCTCCTGCCTCAGCCTCCCAAGTAGCTGGGATTACAGGCATGTGACACCACGCCCAGCTAGTTTTTGTATTTTTAGTAGAGACGGGGTTTCACCATGTTGTGCAGGATGGTCTCGATCTCTTGACCTCGTGAACCACCCTCTGGGCATCCCAAAGTGCTGGAATTACAGGCATGAGCCACTGCCCCCAGCCCATTGGCCATTTTTATATCATTCTTTGTAGAGAGTTTGTTCAAGGGTTTTGCCTATTATATTACTGGTTTGTAGGAGGTATTTATATATTCTTTATAGATTCATATAGGTTATACAATTTTCTAACTGTGAAGGAAAGCCATCAGAACGTTCGGAACAAGGCAAAGCGAGTAGTTTAGTTATGCAGAATTTGCACTGTGCAATTTTAGGGGCTGCCATTAACATTTATAGTCATCATAGGTATGTATATTTGTTACAATTTTCCTTGATATAACAGTATATTTTGAGGAAGAAACAATTTTTTTTCTAATTTGCTCAGAAACACCACTTGAGGTAATGGTGGACCACTGCCATAGATCTTGATAAGGATTATTTTGTCGTTTGTATGGATAATTAACTGTGAGGAGGCAAGGAGAAGAGGTCATCCAAGCAGAAGGTTGAAAGTGTCAATGAGGTGTTTTGGGAAGTTTTGTTGTACTTTTTGTTTTTGACTGAATAAGGTATGAGAAGAAAGAGGCAATTTAAAGTAGTAGCTATTCAATTTATGAACAAAATTTAGAAGAAATATGAGGGGCCCCAATTATGCTGGATTGGAAGATGAAACTTTTTCACATCTCCTATCTCTCTAACTGATGTAATATTCTCAAAGTAAGAAATAGCCTCAGAATCTAGATCAAATCAAGGGCAAGACTATAAACCTTTTGTTAAAATCCTTGAAAAGATTTATGGCTATGCTTGCTAGACTCTCTTAGCTTGGCAAAAAAGCTCCTGAGAATTTTAAAGGCATTGTCCTGACATGATGTCTAAAGTGGAGAGAAACCTGCCCGAAAAATGAGTTGTTGGAATGGATTTTGTCTTGTTTGAATTATAACCTGATAGATAATAGAACCCCCACAAAGTTTTAAGAGAGATGTATTATATTAAACTAAAAACATCAGAGATACTACAAAATGAAAGAGACTTCTTGGCTTCTAACTTTCCACAGGCTGAAAGTTTGCTGAGAGAGCTACTCAGCTGCCAACACAGCCATTGCTTATGAAAAAAGATGTTCCAGCGGGTAGAACCAAGACCTGGAGCAAGAAAGACCCAGATAGGGAAAAACAAGAGATGAGAAGAACCATGGGTTAGGGAACTATTAATACTTTCAGGGATTAGAACTGGGCCCTAATCGAGAAATAGTCCCTACTGTGGGAGGTGAAATTAGCAACATGTCCATGGCTGGAGGTAAGAATTGCTACTCCTTCCATGAGTTTCTTGTCCTTCACCTTTTGAATGGGAGTGTTTGTAGCCAATATCCTACTACTTTTTCAACATTACATATTGTAGGTATTGGAGGAGATGATGTCATTTTTGTTCAGAGGTATCTAGATTAAGAGGAGTGGTGGCCGGGCGCGGTGACTCAAGCCTGTAATCCCAGCACTTTGGGAAGCCGAGACGGGCGGATCACGAGGTCAGGAAATCGAGACCATCCTGGCTAACACAGTGAAACCCCGTCTCTACTAAAAAATACAAAAAACTAGCCGAGGTGGCGGGTGCCTATAGTCCCAGCTACTCGGGAGGCTGAGGCAGGAGAATGGCGTAAACCCGGGAGGCGGAGCTTGCAGTGAGCTGAGATCCGGCCACTGCACTCCAGCCTGGGTGACAGAGCAAGACTCCGTCTCAAAAAAAAAAAGAAAAAAAAAAAGAGGAGTGGTATCAAAGATGTGCTTGAGAAACTACATCCAAAATGCCTCATCAGTATGTGGACCAGATTTATATGATGAGATCAAGAATTTTAAGTCTGATGCTCTGATTGAATGAGAATGTAGAAGGGATATGAATTACTCTGGCCTGAATTGGCTGTGGTAAATTGTTTTCAAAGGTGGTTGCAACAGCTCCGCATATTCTGCATGCCCCTCCTCCTATTTGGAGGCAGAATTTGTATCCCCTGTCCTGAATCTGGGATGTCTCTGTGACTTGTTTCGATCAACAAAATGTGGCAGAAATGATGGTGTACAATTTCTGAAGCCTGGCACAGTGATATCTTGTATCTTCTACCTCCAATCTTTTTGAACAGTTTCCTGAGGTTACCTAGGATGAAAGAAAACACAGAGAGAAAGTCTGAGCCATTAGCCAGAGCCAACTGACAGACTTGGGAGTGGGGGCATCTTGGGGCTCACAGCTCAGCCAACCCTTCAGGTGAAGGCAGCCCAGACAAAACCAGCCAATTCATAGAAGTGTGAAAAGATAATAGATTGTTATTGTTTTAGGCCGCTAAGTTTTTGTGTGTTTTATGACACGATAATAGATAACGAAAGCAGAGATTGACTTCGTTATAAAAAATCTTTCATCAAAGAAAACTGGTTCGATGGCTTTACAAACAAATTCTATTATCTTTATGGAGGAATAAAACCATTCCATATGAACACTCCCCAAGATAAAAGAGGAAGGAACACTTAAAGTCTAGTTTTATGAGATCAGCAAAACTGTGATGTAGATAATAAACAAGTACATTAAACAAGTACATTTCTTATAAGAAAAAAAAGCATTAGTTCACTATTCCTCATAATTATAGGTAAAAATATCCCTAAGAAAATATTGAAAAATTGAATCAGGCAATATATAAAATGGAAAATATTTCAGTACCAAGTGGGTTTTATTCTAAGAATGGAAGATTGTTCCAGGGGAAAAAATATAATCATCTCAATAGATGTGTAAAAATTTGAAAATCCAATGCCCACTGATGATTAAGAAGTACTAAGAAAAATAGAAATAGAAAGAAATTTTCTCTGGTAAAGAACATCTTTAAAAATTCTACAGTGAATAGAATGCATTCTCTCTAAAATCAAAAACAAGGAAAGGATATGTGCTCTTATCTCTTCTATTCAGCATTGTGTTTGAAGTCCTAGCCAGCAGTAGGTCAAGAATCAGAAACAAAGGTTCAGGGATTGGAAATGAATAAGTGCTGATTGTCAGGCCTCTGAGCCCAGTCTAAGCCATCCTATCCCCTGTGACCTGCACGTAGACATCCAGATGGCCTGAAGCAACTGAAGAGCCACAGAAGAAGTGAAAATAGCCAGTTCCTGCCTTAACTGATGACATTCCACCATTGTGATCTGTTCCTGCCCCACCCTAACTGATCAATTGACTTTGTGAAAATACACTGTCCCTGCCCTTGTGATAATGTACGTTGTGATATTCCCCTGCCCTTGTGAATGTACTTTGTACGATACACCCTCCCCACCCTTGAGAAGGTACTTTGTAATATCCTTCCCTGCCCTTAAGAAGGTACTTTGTAATATTCTCCCCGCCCTTGAGAATGTACTTTGTAAGATCCACCCGCTGCCTGCAAAAACTGCTCCTAACTCCACCGCCTATCCCAAACGTATAAGAACTAATGATAATCCCACCACCCTTTGCTGACTCTCTTTTTGGACTCAGCCCACCTGCACCCAGGTGATTAAAAAGTTGTATTGCTCACACAAAGCCTGTTTGTTGGTCTCTTAACACAGATGCATGTGACACTGATTATTGATTTAAATATTTATTTTAAAATAATGTGTCGTTTAAATTGAAATTTCCAAAGAATCCTACTCCCACTGGAAATTTTTAAAGCAAAGGAATAGCCTGCTTAATGAATAGGAAAGCTATTTGGGGAAAGTTTAACACAGAACAGGATGCTTACATCATTTTAAAACATCTCCTATTACAGATCACATTAATTACAAAGAGAAAAATGGGAAAACCCCATAGATCTCATTTTAATCAGGTGGTCAAAGTAATGTCATCAATGACTGGACACACAATGACACAAAGTTAATGTCATTAATCATGTACCTCCTGATATGATGCACAGAGAAGAAAAAATATCACTGAAGTAGTGCTCCTGTTCAAGATTCATAATTAAATCTAACCATGGAGAAATATTTTTTAGAAATCCAAATTAAAGGAAATCCTAAAAATTGACCTTTGTTCTCCAAAAATGTCAACAACATAAAGGTTGAGGAATTAGAGTCATGACAATAATGAAATTGATTTTGGATTGGATCTTGAATAAGAGGGAAAAAATGATATAGAAGACATAAACTTTGAACATAGACTGAATGGTAAATAGTATTATTCTCTTGATGTTAAATTTTCTAAATTTGATCAATATACAATGGTTTTAAAAGATATACTCTGTATTTTTTAATTTTGGTCTATGCTATCCTTCATACTGGAAAATCATTCTTATTTTCTCCATCTATGCATTTTCTGCTGATCTTCAGATTCCTTGTAGAATTCTCTCTTCTCTGAAACCTGTTCTGATGACCCTAGCCCACATGCACATCTCCCTCCACAGAATTCTTACAATATTTAATGTATGTAACACACTATTATATTGATTGGTAAGTTAATGAAATAGAAGGCACATCATATTAACAGATTGAAGAGACAGGGTCTGTACCTGGGCATGTCTTCTGTTTAATAACATTCATTTCTACCTGTTACTTGACTCCCTTTCCTCCTTGAGACATTTCCTCCTTGAGAGATTTCCTAATCTCTGAAGAAGCAATCTACACTAATATATATGCAAACTTCAAACCACAGCCAATATTTCACCCAGACTTACTGTGTATATAACTACATCTCCCACAAAAAGTTTATACTTATCTTTAAGAGTGTGGTGAACAGAATGCCAGAAATGTATCAGATATACATTATTTGCTTCAGAAGGCACAGGAAACTCATTGAGTATGAACAGTGAATGAAGAGACACTAAGGTTGTGTGTCTCTGCTCATCACAAATAAGCAATTCAGAAAATTGCTTCTACTTTAAATGGACAATTGACCAATCTTCATCCCATAGCCTTGTAGCAAAAATCTCTCAAAGAATTAGAGTGCTATATCAAGTATAAGCAACCACTTAGTTCAGTGCCCATCCTTCCCCACCCCCGCCATCTTTGCATTTCACAAGAAAACAAAACAAAGCAATGGAGTACTAATAAAAGTAAATTAATCACCCAAGGGTATACAATTAGAGGGAAAAAATGTCTCTATAGTCCAGGTCTCATAACTTCTGGGTTTTTTTGGTTTATTTTCTTTGCATATCAGCCTCTCCGATTTTACTCTTAAATACAGAAACTACATTATTTGGGTTATAGCAACTACTGTAGTAGTGGGAGTACTTTACTTCTGCACATATAGTGATAACAAGGAAAGGTGGAAGGCCTGCTATTTCCCAGTTGTTTTGAATGAAGTAACAATTTTAACCCTGAAGATAAGAAAATGTCCTATTTTGCCTTTTTTTTTTTTTTTTTTTTTTTTAATTTTACCACCTGTTTCTTCCCAGGGCACCAGATAAAGGAGGACTGATAAGCATAAATGGTCCTGGGGACTCTAGGACAGGGCTTGGACAAAAGGCAACAGCACCAAATAAGTTCAGTTTATTCTCCATCACACAAAACATTCCTTCAGGCTTACTCTAGCCTTGTGCATACCACTGGACTGAAAATAGACCCAATGTTTATTCCTGGAACATTGTTTAGTTTACTATTGTTAAATTTTCCAGGCAAAATGTTTTTCCTAGGAGATTACTTCTGGGGATCACAAAAGCTAAGGTTCTCCTGGGTTACTCCCCCAAAACATACTGCTCTCCGAGTCCCTCCTAACATAAACACAAACTCTTGTCTTTCTCCAATACACAAATTTAACAAGCCAGCTGTCATTTCCATGCCTCTGTTTTCTTGCCTGTAAAATGGGAATAATAACTGCTCTTGGTTATTTCATGGGTTTTGTGCAGCTCTAAGTACATAAATGTGTGCAAATGCACAGGATTATTATAGTTGTCAGAGTCTGAGAGGTATTTTTTTCATTTTTTAATTGTAATTTAATATTAAAAAGATAAAAATGTGGGAAAAGTTTCTCTAAATGTTATCTTTGTACTTTTAGCCTGTTCCTCTGGTCTCCCACAACTTCTGACATTTATGCAGTTTCTCTCACTCCACCTCCACTCTGCTGTATTGGCCACAGAATGGAGACTGACTTGACTTTGCCAGACAGACAAATGTCAATCACTTGTGCAAAGTCCATTTAAAGTCTACTGTTGCCATCTTATAATCAATAATGGGAAAAGTGACTACAAATGGAATTGAATTTTTTGTAATGTGTCTTTATGGATTTTTTTAAAAGGACATCTGATTAACATATCCTGTTGTGCCTCTTATATGGCATATAGAAACTTGCTACAAATAATCAGATAACTGTCTTAAGAGGACCCTATTCTAACTAGTCAATGTATTGTGCACTTCTTTTTATATAAATCCAATATGCTATGAGCTCCCAAAGGTTAATGATCAGGTATTGTAAATTTTTTATCCTTTGCAGAGTTAATTAATGGTAAAAGTAATTTAGTGGCAGAATAGTATTACTGAATGAATTGTCATCAGATACTGAACTTTAGACTGCTTTTAAAAGTAGTACGAGAAAGGCATGAGTTGACACAGCCTTCATTGATATCAGGTATGGCCAAGGTGTGGGTAGAGTCAATGAAGATGAAACTGGGTTAAACAAATCAGCCTATGTGTACTAAATCCACCAAAAGCTTAGTATCTTAGAACTAAGGTAACCACCCACAGACAAAGTAAGAATAGCTCCTATTGATGTTGTTAGCATTATCACTATAACATTTTTTCTTTTTTTGGCCTGGCTAATAAGGGAGAAAATAGGATTTAAACAAATATTGACTGTATACCTACTATGTTCCCTGCTCTCCTTCAAAGTTCACAAAAATCTTATGAGGTAGAAAGGGAAATTATGGTTATGTTAATATGAAATGCAAAGATCTCTTTTCCATGTCTTCAACCCAGGTCTTTTGACTCCCAGATCAAAATTTTGAATTTTTTCTCTAACTATAAACATCTCCTCTCTCAATGCTTTTGATTAAGAAATGTCATGAATTCACAATCAATAGTGAAAGCCATGAGTTTGATGGAGTATTATGACCTTAGTTTACAGAGGAATAAATCAAGTAAAAAGAGATAAAGAGAGGTTTGTTTCTTTTTTTTTTTTTTTTTTTTTTGAGACGGAGTCTTGCTCTGTCGCCCAGGCTGGAGTGCAGTGGCCGGATCTCAGCTCACTGCAAGCTCCGCCTCCCGGGTTTAGGCCATTCTCCTGCCTCAGCCTCCGGAGTAGCGGGGACTACAGGCGCCGCCACCTCGCCCGGCTAGGTTTTGTATTTTAGTAGAGACGGGGTTTCACCGTGTTATGCAGGATGGTCTCGATCTCTTGACCTCGTGATCCACCCGTCTCGGCCTCCCAAAGTGCTGGGATTACAGGCTTGAGCCACCGTGCCCGGCCGAGAGAGGCTTGTTTCTAATCAGCCAACAATTAGATGTAAAGTCCAGGTTTATTTTATTTATATCATTCATTCATGTAGCTATTAATTTGGTGAATATTTGTTAATGACCTACTATGCACCAGGTATCTGGAATATGCTGGGAATCTAGAAATGAATAAAAGGAATGGAAATCTCTGCCCTTAAGAAACCCAAATGTTAGTGGGAGGAATTAGACAATAAAGCAGAAAGGACATAAGGAGAATATCGTGTATGTGTTGAAATTTTAATTAGAACCATAGGAAAAGTCTCATTGAAAAGACAATATTTGAGTAAAAGTCTGAAGGAGGTGAGAGAGACAGCCACGTAGCTGTCTGAGGAGAGCATTCCAGGGAAATGGAACTGCAAGGGCAAATGCCCTGAGTTACAGCAAAGAAACTAGTGTGGTGAGGACAGAGTGAGAGGAAGGGGAGTAGAAGACAGAGTCAGAGAGGTAGCAGTCATTGGACCTAGGGATGGAGGGAACATATGTCAGTCTTGAGACCTTGAATGTTATTACTCCAACTTTGCCTGATGATATGGTTTGGCTCTGTGTACCCACATCTCATCTTGAATTGTAATAATCCCCACTTGTCAAGGGCAGGACCAGGTGGACATAATTGGATCACAAGAGAGGTTTCTCCCATGCTGTTCTCATGATAATGAGTAAGTCTGAAGAGATCTGGTGGTTCTATAAGAGTCTAGCATTCTCTCACCTGCCGCCCTGTGAAGAGATGCCTTCCACCATGATTGTAAGTTTCCTGAGGCCTCCCCAGCGATATGGAACTGTGTGTCAATTAAATCTCTTTCCTTTATATATTACCCAGCCTTGGGCAGTTTTTTTATAGTGACGTGAGAATGGACTAATACGGTAAATTGGTATCCATAGAATGGGGTGCTGCTGTAAAGATACTAACAAATTTGGAAGCGACTTTGGAACTGGGTAACAGGCAGAGGTTGGAACAATTTGGAGGGCTCAGAAGAAGACAGAAAGATGTGGGAAAATCTGGAAGTTCCTAGAAACTTGTTGAATGATTTTGACCAAAATACTGATAGTAATATGGACAATAAGGTCCAGGCTGAGGTGGTCTCAGATGAAGATGAGGAACTTCTTGGGAGTGGGGACAAAGGTGGCTCTTGCTATGCTTTAGCAAAGAGACTGATGGCATTTCGCCCTTGCCCTAGAGATCTGTGGAACTTTGAACTTGAAACGTGATTTAGGGTATCTGCTGGAAGAAATTTCGAAGTGGCAAAGCATTGAAGAGGGAGCAGAGGAGGAACGTTTGGAAAATTTGCAGCCTGAAGATGCAATGGAAAAGAAAAACCCATTATCTGAGGAGAAATTCAAGCCTGCTGCATAAATTTACATAAGTAATCAGGAGCCAAATGTTAATCATCAAGACAATGGGGAAAATATCTCCAGGGCATGCCAGAGATTTTCACGGCAGCCCCTCCCATCACAGGCCCAGAGGCCTAGGAGGGAAAAATCGTGTCCTGGGCTGCGTCCAGGGCCCCCTTGCTGTGTGCAGCCTTGGGACTTGGTGCCCTGCATACCAGCCACTCTAACCACACCACAGCTAAAAGGGATCAGAGTACAGCTCAGTCCATTGCTTCAGAGGGTGAAAGCTCCAAGCCTTGGCAGCTTCCATGTAGTGTTGGGCCTGTGGATGCACAGAAGTCAAGAACTGAGGTTTGGGAACCTCCACCTAGATTTCAGAGCATGGGTGGAAATGCCTGGATGTACAGACAGAAGTCTGCTGCAAGGGCAGGGCCATCATGGAGAACCTCTGCTATGGCAGTAAGTATGGGAAATGCAGGGTTGCAGACCCAGTAGAGAGTCCCCACGGGGGCACTGCCTAGTAGAGCTGTGAGAAGAGAGCCACCATCCTCCAGACCCCAGACCCCAGAATGGTAGATCCACCAATAGCTTGCACTGTGCACCTAGAAAAGCCACAGGCACTCAATGCCCCCTGTGAAAGCAACCTGGAATAGGGCTGTACCCTGCATGGCCACAGGGGTGGAGCTGCCCAAGGTTGTGGGAGCTCACCTCTTGCACCAATGTGACCTGGATGTGAGACATGCAGTCAAAGGAGATCATTTTGGAATTTTAAGTTTTAATGACTGCCCTATTGGATTTCGGATTTACATGGGGGCTGTAGCCTCTTTGTTTCAGCCTATTTCTCCCATTTGGGGTGGGAACATTTACCCAATGCCTTTACTCCCATTGTATCTTGGAATTAACTAACTTGCTTTTGATTTTACAGGCTCATAAGTGGAAGGGACTTGCCTTGTCTCAGATGAGACTTTGAACTTGGACTTTTGAGTAAATGCTAGAATGAGTTAAGATTTTGGGGGACTGTTGGAAGGGCATGATTGTGTTTTGAAGTGTGAGGACATGAGATTTGGGAGGGGCGGGGGTGGAATGATATGGTTTGGCTATGTGTCCCCATCCAAGTTTCACCTTGAATTGTAATAATCCCCATGTTTTAAGGATGGTACCAGGTAGAGGTAATTGAATCATGGGGGTGGTTTCCCCCATGCTGTTCTCATGATAATGAATAAGTCTCACAAGATCTGGTGGTTGTATAAGCATTTGGTATTCCCTGCCTTGCACTCATTCTCTCTCCTGCCACCCTGTGAAGAGGTGCCTTGTGCCATGACTATAAGTTCCCTGATGCCTCCCCAACCATGCGGAACTGTGAGTCAATTAAACCTCTTTTCTTTATAAATTACTCACTCTTGTGTATTTCTTCACAGAAGCATGAGAACAGCAAATACACCTTATATTCAGCAAGATGGAAAGCCATCAGGAAGTTTTGAGCAAAGATGTGACCATACAGTGACTTAGCTCTTCCCATAACGTGATCACTCTGATGGGTGTGTTAAGAATAGACTAAAAAAGACAAGTGTGTAGGAATGGTAAACATTTAAGAGGCTAATTCATTAACTCAAATGAAAGATGGTGATATCTTGGGCCATGCTATCAAGCGCTGGAGGTTGTGAGAGTATTTTTTTCTAATTGTCACTTAGGGCTATCACTCCTCTTACTTTGTTGTATCACTTTTAAAAATGCCCAACATTTAGAATGATAATCCTTAAAAACTCAAGTGGACGAGAAATGCAAAACAACTATTGGTCTTTAAGGGTACTTATGGAGTAAAGAAGTTATGCACAGATAAAAATAAAATGCTAATTACTTGAAACACTTTTTTCCCACTAGATATAATAGCAATCATCTCCAAAGACTCACACATCACATAAAACTTAGCCCTATTTGTAATCACGCTTCTGTTGTTGATTAGAAAAGATAATTTTCTAGTTAGTTCTTCTTTGTACCCATAGTTGGCATTTGCTTTATGAACAAAGTCAAGTTCTGGAACATTCTTTGGTTACTATATTGAGCATCCTTATTAAGGTGGTGGTGCATCTCAAAAACCACAACAGATTTATGGAATAGGTTTGTTTTTCAGAGGTCTTGGTCCTAATCCCAATGTGCCCCTTTTTGGAGACTAGAGACTCTAGCATCAGTTGAGCTGTGCTTCCTCCTCAAAAGTGTGGACTACAGGTCCAAGGGGCCACTCATTCAAACTTTTAAGTTTGACTCCAACCAGATACCTTATTCCCCCAACTCTAGAGGTGGTAGCTGCTTCCTGCAGTTTCTACCCTAGTGATAATTTTGTGTTTACTTTTTTGCTTTTAAATGTACCCAGTGAACAATTTTTATACCTAATTGACAGTTTTTCATATTGAATCCTTTCTGTTAAAATTACCTGTGATTTTGACCTCTGGCCAGGCACGGTGGCTCCTGCCTGTAATACCAGCACTTTGGGAGGCCAAGGCAGGCGGATCACCTGAGGTCGAGAGTTCAAGACCAACACGGAGAAACCCCATCTCTACCAAAAATACAAAATTAGCCGGGCGTAGTGGCGCCTGCCTGTAATCACAGCTACTCAGGAGGCTGAGGCAGGAGAATCGTTTGAACCTGGGAGGCAGAGGTTGCAGTGAGCCGAGATTGTGCCATTGCACTCCATCCTGGTCAACAAGAGCAAAACTCTGTATCAAAAAAAAAAAATTACTTGTGATTTTGACCTTCTGACTGAATTGAATCAGAAATTGGAATCAATATTGTCTCAGGACATAGTCCTTTGAAGATGGAATTTTGGCATTGGTTTGGTAATTCCTTGGACTTGAATTCAGTGCTGAGATTCTGACCTTGGGAAATGAGATGCTGGTAATTTATGAAATTCAGTGTCATCATAGTAAAATTATTATTTGTGATTGATTGAACTGGTATGTCTAGTGCAGCAAGTGCCTCAGGGTACCAAGTGTCTCATACACTTAACTCTATGGCAGTTACTTAGTAATAAGTTCTGCAAGGACTATGATATGTGTGTGAGGGGGGTGGGTAGGGGGTGTGGGTGGGTGTATTCAAGCAGTTCAAGAGAATGACAAGCTCAGATGTTTATGATTTAGCCTCTTAAATGTTTACCATTCCTACACACTAAGCTTGAATCATGGTGAGAGAGCCCTAAAAAAGTCTCTAATTTTGTAGCCAGAAGGTCAATATTTTCAAAAACCAAACACAAGATTTAATTCTATAGGTTGCAGAAGTGTCATAGCCTCCCGAAGTTTCTCATGTGAAACTTTGAGCCCCTGTGGATCCATTGGGAAGTAATGGATCCATGAGGATAGGTAAATCTGGATGGACTCAGCTATCTCAGCATATTGAAACCTGACTCACTGTGACTCTTCCTTGATAGTGGGAACAGTCTTCTCTTTTGTATCTGAGGAAGCTAGTCTTCTCTTGCTTGAAGAAATTTTAGTAACCTTAATTAGATGCTCATTATCCTCAAAACCCACCCCAGTGAAAACTATGAAACATAGAGAAAAAAAACATAGGGGAAACACTTCATTATTTTGATCGAGGCAAGGATATTTTGAACAAGACCCCAAAAGCATAGGCAACAAAAGTAAGAATAGAAAATGGGATTTCATCAAACTAAAAAGCTTCTGCACAGCAAAGAAAGCAATCAACAGAGTGAAAAGACAACCTATAGAATGGGAGAAAATATTTACAAACTGTGTATCTGATAAGGGATTCGTATCCAGAATATATAAGAAACTCAAAAAAGTCAATAACAAAAAAATTAATCTGATGGGCAAAATATCTGAATATATGTTTCTCAAAAGAAGACACATAAGGCTAAAGAATATATGAAAAAGGGTCCCATATCACTAATCATCAGGGAAATGTAAATCAAAAGCAGAATGAAATATCACCTCACTTCAGTTAGAATGACTGTTGTCAAAAATAAAAAATAACAAATGCTGGTAAGGATGTGGAGAAAGGAGAACTCTTATATACTGTTGGTGGAAATGTAAATTAGTACAGCCATTACAAACAACAGTATGGAGGTTCGTTTTTATAGAACTACCATATGACTCAGCAATCCCACTAATGGGTATATATCCAAAGGAAATGAAATCAGCATGTCGAAGAGATATCTGCACTCCCATCTTTATTACAGCACTATTTGTAACAGCCAAGATATGGAACCAATGTAAGCGTCCACCAACAGATGAATGGATACAAAAAATGTGGTATATATGCACAATGGAATACTATTCAGCAATTAAAAGGATGAACTCCTGTCATTTGCAACAACATGGATGAACATAGAGGACATTATGTTAAGTGAAATAAGCCAAACACAGAAAAACAAATACCACATGGTCCCACACATGTGGAATCTAAAAAGTTGATCTCACAGAAGTAGAGAGGAGACCAGTGGTTACTGGAGGCTGGGGAGGGGAGGGAGGAGGAGGGCATGGAAAGAGGTTGGTTAACAGTTAGATAGGAGGGATAAGTTCTGGTGTTCTATTGCACAGTAGGGTGACTGTATTTCACAATAATGTATTGCATATTTCAAAACAGTTAAAAGAAAGGATTTTGAATGTTCTCACCACAAGGAAATGTCAAGTGTTTGAGGTGATGGACATGCTAATTACCATGATTTGATCATTACACAATGTATACATGTACCAAAACATTACACTATACCATATAAATATGTGCGATTATTATGTATTCATTAAAAACAAAATAAAACTCAAAAAGTCTTACCACCATGACCTTATGTTGCTCCCAGACCCATAAATAGACTTCAGTCTCAGCAAATTTGGATGGCGGCAAGTGTGAAGTCTGACCTGGGAGGAAATAGCTTATACGCCAAGATAATTGCAAGGTTTTGCTAATTTATGTAATTCAAATTGGTGGAATGTGTAGATCAAGGGGTATGGAATATAACCTTGGGTTGTGTCTAATTTATTGATGAGTTCTCCTGCCAGATACTCTACAGTACAGCTGGAAGTAGTAGTGATAAAAGTGTATTTGGTGGATTGATTAAAACTTGGGCTATGTCTTATGAGGGTGAGATATTAGATCTTTCCCAGCTTAAAGAGAAAGAAAGATATTGGAGATATAGGAATGCTGAAAAAGATTTATCATTTGTGCCTTACACACCCACTAACCCCTACACTTCATCCCTTAATGGGGTTCAGGTAGCAATTTCTTCTTCCCCGTGGCATTAATACATTAGTGGGAGGAGCAGCAGCATCCTTAACAACTTGAACTATATCTGTACCCTATCACCCTGTGATTGCAGTGGGAGATGCCACCATTAAGATGGGCTCTCTGATTTCACTGAGATTGTTAAGAGTCCTGGGATAGAAGTGGTCAACTGGCAATGCTTTATCACATATGACAAGGTGGATACTTTTATTGTAATGGGCAACAGGGACACAGTGGTAGTCAGAATTCTTCTGACTCAGAAGACTTTGTAGTGGCCAGTTAATCTTGAAGAAATCAATAGAGGCTGGGCTCAGTGACTCACATCTGTATTCCCAGCACTTTGAGAGGCTGAGGCGGGAGGATCCCCTGAGGTCAGGAGTTTGAGACCAGCCTGGCCGACATGGTAAAACGCCGTCTCTATTAAAAATACAAAAATTAGTGTATTGGTGTATGTAGTGCACATCTGTAATCACAGCTACTTGGGAGGCTGAGGCACCTGGGAGGCGGAGGTTGCAGTGAGTCAAGATCATGCCACTGCACTCTAGCCTGGGTGACAGAGTGAGGCCATCTCAAAAAATAAATAAATAAATAAAAATATAAATATAAATAGAGAAGCAGCTCACTAAAATTTTGCTTTACATAACAGGAAAAATTCCAGTTCTGTTGGTCGGAAACCTGACTGGTCATCTCAACAAAGACAGGGGTCTTTAACCTAGTCTCCACACCTAAGCCAGTTCACAGTCCAAGTCCTTTGAGTGCTGAGAGGTCAGGTCTCCTTGAGAATCTTCTCTGTTGCTCTGTCACAAGTATACACTGTAAAGATTCTTCTAAGCTTTCTGTAAAGGGACCTGTGGCTATTTAATAAGATAGCCATACATGGAGAAAAGGAGAACCCAGATCTTTTAGGAATTACTAAATACTGCCTGTTGAGGATCCAATCACCACTTTGGTCCACCAGTCACGGTGGTGGCTTATGGAGGTCGGGTGGTACAATGGTAGTCCCCAATCTTTTTGGCACTAGGGACCGGTTTCATGGAAGACAGCTTTTCCATGTAAGTGGGGTGGGGGGTTGGTGGTTTGGGGATGAAACTGTTCCTCCTCAGATCATCAGGCATTAGATTATCATAAAGAGTGTGCAACCTAGATTCCTTGCATGCACAGTTCACAATAGGGTTCATGATCCTATGAGAATCTAACACTGCTGTTGATCTGACAGGAGGCGGAGCTTTGGTGATAATGCTCATTCACCAGCCACTCATCTTCTGCTCTGTGGCCTGGTTCCTAACAGGTCACGAACTGGTACTGATCAGGCGGCCTGGGAGTTGGGGACCCCTGAGGTAATATATTGAATTTTGGCCAAGTAAGTCCATCATTATTTCTCTGGTTCCTGAATAAAAAATTGAAAAAAAATATATTGGCAACTGGCAGATACCCCACATTGGATATCTGACTATTTGAGTAAAGATCATTATTATAGGAAGGGCCAAGTGAAAACCTATGGAATCTCTATTTTCTACTATGTTAGTAAATCATAAAAATACTGGGTTTCTGAGAGAACTGTAGAGGTTAACCTCATCATAAAAATCTTAAAAGATGTAGAGATGTTGACAGCTCTGTTATTCTAATTTAAGTCACATGGTTAGCATTTGCAAAAGGATCTTAGAGAATGGCTGTAGATTATAAACTTGATCAGGAAGCAACTCCAATTGCAGCTGCTCTTCTAGATATAGTAACTTTACTAAAATAAATCAGCACAACTCCCTGATAAGTGGCATGCAGTTAGTGAGCTGGCAAATATTTTTTCCCTATACTAATTTGCAACAAACATCAGAAGCCAATTCTTTTTATCTAGTATGACTAAGAGTAAAACTTCACAATCTTGCCTCAAGGCTATATCAATTTGACTGCCTTCGGCCATAATGCACTCTACGGAGATTGTATTTATTATTTATTTATTTATTTATTTATTTATTTATTTGTTTATTTATTTTTTGAGACAAAGTCTTGCTCTGTTGCCCAGGCTAGTGTGATCTTGGCTCACTGCAGCCTCTGCCTCCTGGGTTCAAGCCATTCTTCTACCTTGGCCTCCCAAGTAGCTAGGACTACAGGTACACACCACCACTCCCAGCTAATTTTTGTATTGTAGTAGAGTGGAGTTTCACCACGTTGGCCAAGCAGGTCTCAAACTCCTAACATCAAGTGATCCTCTCACCTTGGCCTCTCAAAGTGTTGGGATTATAGGTGTGAGCCACCGTACCCAGTCTCTACAGAGATCTTAATGGTCTTCTTGTTCCCTACAACATTACACTGAGGAAAGAAGTTGGCTGATAGCCATAAAAGGTATCATTTTGCATACATAAGTACAAATGGTGGGAAGGGCTGACACAGAGCGTCTCCTGATGTAATTCACTAAAAAGAACCTATTAGTTTCCTACTACTGCTGTAACAAATTACCACAAACTTAGTGCCTGAAAAAGCACAGATTTATTCTCAGAAGTCTAAAGTGAATGTCACAACAGGGCCGTGTTTCTTTCAGAGACATTGGGAAGAGTGATTACTGGACTTTTTCAGCTTCTAAAGGCTCCTCGCTTTCCATGACCCCTTCCTTGCACCACTCCAAACTTTTACTTCCATCATCAGATCTCCTTCTACTAATTCTGATCCTCCTGCCTTCCTCTTGTAAGGACCTTGTGATGACATTGGGCCCACTGAGATAATCCAGGTTAATTTCCCTATCTCAAGATTCTTATTCTTAACTTAATCACCTTTGCAAAATCCCTTTTACCATATAAGGTGACATGTTTACAGGTTCTTAGAACTAGGACATGGACATCTTTGAGGGAGGAGGGCATTATTCAGACTACCACAAGAGCACGGCATCAATTTTGTGGCTTGTTATAGAATTGGTCATGTGGAAATATCGGATGGACTAAGTTTGAAAGTCATCATAAAGAATTAAAGAGCTGGACTTTTTGAAACTGTCAAAGACTTAAAAGAGAGGAACAGAGGAGCTATTGCAGATTGAAGGAGATTCATAAAATATGATGACTAAATACAACACACACGTGATTCTGAAATAGAAAGTTTGGATACTTAGTAAAATTTGAATGGAGTCTGTAGATTGGATGAGTGTTATATCAATATTGAGAGAAAAACATATGATTATTTTAATGGATGCAGAAAAGACATTTAAAAGGAAAAGAACTAGGCCGGGCGCGGTGGCTCAAGCCTGTAATCCCAGCACTTTGGGAGGTTGAGACGGGGGGATCACGAGGTCAGGAGATCGAGACCATCCTGGCTAACACGGTGAAACCTCGTCTCTACTAAAAAATACAAAAAACTAGCCAGGCGAGGTGGCGGGCGCCTGTAGTCCCAGCTACTCGGGAGGCTGAGGCAGGAAAACGGCGTAAACCCGGGAGGCGGAGCTTGCAGTGAGCTGAGATCCGGCCACTGCACTCCAGCCTGGGCGACAGAGCGAGACTCCGTCTCCAAAAAAAAAAAAAAAAAAAAAAAAAAAAGAACTCCTACAACTCAGTAAGAAAAAGGTACACAACCCAGTAGAAAAATAGAGAGAATAACTGAACAATTGACAAAAAAAATTTAAATGGTTAATATGCATATATAAAGGTGCTCAATTCACTTGTTTCAGAGAAATGCAAATTAAAACCTTGATATAATACCACTTAACAAGCAAAAGAATAGCTAAAAGTATAAACAGTATCTAGTGTTGATTAGAATGTAGAACAAGTGAAAGTTTTATAGATTGCTGATGGGAGTGTAAATTGGTACAGACATTCTGAAAAACTGGTGGTATCTACTAGAAACTAAATATATACTCCATGTCCAAGCAATACCAATCCTAGGTATATATAGCCAACAGAAAGGAGTCCATATGTTCACCAAAAGACACATTCATAGAAGCAGAATTCATAATAGCCAAAAATTAGGAAAACCCAATGCTTATCAACAATGTAATGAAGAATAAATTGTGGTATAGTCACAAAATTACAGTAATGATTTTCAAGCTTTTTGGTCTCAGGACATCTTTACTTTTTAAAAAATTTTGCAGAACCCAAGGAACTTTTGTTTATATATTTTATATTTTGTTGTATCTATGGCATTTATCATATTGGAAATTAAAACTGAGAAAATTTTGAAAACAAGAATGCATGAACACCATCTACATATCATGTAGCCTCTGGACAACTCCACTGTACACTCATGAGAGAATGAGAATGAAGAGACATACTATATAGTACCATTTTATAAAAATGGTTTAGATCTTGTGAACACACTGGAAAAGGTTGCAGGAATCTCAGGAGTCCCCAGATCACATTTTTTAAAATCTCTGCTTATACAACAATGAAAATGAAAAAACTACAAGATGCAAAAGTATGGATTAGTTTCCCAAGCTTCATGAAGAGGCCTGATACAAAAGAGTACATACTATACAATACCATTTATATAAAAATAACCAGGACCAGCAAAACTAAACTGTGCTTTTTACCGTCAACATACTACAGGAATAGGCCAAAGAGGGAGAACAGGCAGGGCTTCTGGGGTGCTCTTAGTGCTGTTTCTTAATCTGGGTGCTGGTTGTACGAGTGTGTTAAATTTGTGAAAATCCATAGAGCTCTACACTTGTAATACATTTCTGTATGCATATTACACCTCAATAAAGAGTAAGACAAATAAATAAAATATAATAAAAATGTAGTGAGCTGCTGATATATTTACTTTACTGAGAGCCATAAATTATTTCCAGATAAGAGTCATTGAGTTTGAGAATTCCAGTCTCCCAGCAACAAGCTTTGACTCCAGCCCATCCCTCTGGTCCTCACGCAATTATAGACAATAGTTTGGGTGTAGATGCGCTACCATAATCTGCTTCTTGATCCCCAGCTGTTTCCCAATTACATCTTCACAATAGATACATTTGTTCCTTTTGTCAGGTAGAGAACACTTCTTAGGAAATGCTGGAGAATATCCTGAGGCAATCCGTTTGTCTTTTACCATAATCCCATTCCTAAATCTCCTGTTTTCCTATAGTTTCTCTCACTAATTTTACCTTGGGTAAAGATTCCTAAACTTTTTTATGCCACGGACACCTGGGGAGTGTAAGTGAAGCCTATAGACTCTTTCTCAGAATAATATTTTTACATAAATTTTTTTTACTATTTTCTATATTTTTTATTTTATTTTACATATTTTATTTTGCATAAAATAAAATGCATAATGCACAGACAAAATAAATTGAAATATAGTTGTGAAACTATTAAAACACATGATTTAAGTGTCTATAATTCATGTAAATTAATATTTAAGATATGCAAAATTAATATGTAGCCGTGGATCTACTAAAATTTAAAAATAGTTTTGAATGATATTTTAAGATATTTGTGACAACTATAATGTGACATGAAAATATCTGTGAATTCTGTTGGTGACAAATTACAAATATCCATCTGTGGGTTTGTTGGTTCCACATTTATAATTACAGGAAATGCTAAATTTCAGTTAGAGGTTAATGAAAAGAAAGATATCACTTTTCTCTCATTCAGGTTCACATATGCTTTCAATTTTATCAACAGGCTCTCAAAGCACCCAACACACGTGGAGTCCTGATGAAGAACTCATGGGTCATGCTCAGCTTTTCAAACCTGCATAGCTCCAAATTGTCAGACGCTTAGTTCACTTGGCTGCAGGTGGACTAAGTATGGCAAAACCGTATTTCCCACATTTTTTTTTTTTTTTGTAGACAGGTCACTTTTAGCCCAAGCTTGTCTCTATTCCAGGCATGATAAATGGTCAACACAAATCAACATTGTAAATAGAGGGTTCCTTATGGCTCCATGTCCTACCTCTTGCATCCAATCACTTCCGCAATTTAAAATCTGCTACTCACAGTACCCTAATGTATGTACCAATTTTCTCTCTGTTAGTTTATGTTCCAAATAACATAAATCCCAATTCAAACAGTGTTAACCAATAAGAAGATTTAATAAACCACATATCAGAAGTTTCATGCAATGGTAGAATTCAGGTTCAGGATGCTTTTAATCAGTAGCTCAACAATGTCATCAAGGTTCCAGATTCTCTGCTCTTCTCTCAGCATTATTTCCCAAAATAAATTCTAAAGAACACTAGCCCAGGAAAAAAGTGTCTGACAAAACAAAGTAACAAAACCTCAGTGAAAAATATCCTCAGGAAACATTTCACAGGATATTCTCATCTTACAGATGCACAGTGTTCATTGGCATATCAATGTATGTACAAATATTAGTCTTAAATAATGGTTTTGTTTAATTTTATAATTTATAGGAAAGAATGTGCATAGTCATTTTGTGGAAGGAGGCCAATAGTGCTCTGTTTTAGGGCCCAAATTCCTTCTCTTTGATGGGAGGAAAAGTGCCAGTGCTGATGTCTTTCAGGGACCATTCTTCAACAGTGTTCCTTCATGCAAAAAACCCAGAGTAAAGGCATGATTGTTTTGGTTCTGTTCTATAGGAAAGGTGAACTGAACAGTTGAGTCTTTTTATATTTTTAACTGTTATTTTAGATTCAGGGATACATGTGCAGGTTTGTGATATAGGTAAACTTGTGTCATGAAGGTTTGTTGTACAAATAATTTCACCACCCAGGTACTAAGCCTAGTACTCAATAGTTATTATTTTTTTTTAATCCTCTCTCTCCTTCTACCCTCCTCCCTCAAGTAGGCCCCTGTGTCTGTTGTTCCCCTCTTTGTGTTCATGCATTCTCATCATTTATCCTCCACTTATATGTGAGAACATGTGGTATTTGGTTTTCTGTTTCTGCATTAGTTAGCTAAGGACCACACTTTGAGTGGACATTAAAAACCCACTGGAGTTTATGAAGCCAACTGTAATGTGAATACTTGGGGGTTGTGAAGTTTAGTTGGCAAGGTCACTGTGAATCAAAATTTATTTCACATTGAATTTCATCTAGAATGACTTTAAAGTAACTTTATCTACCCTTTCTCAGGGCCAATCACAAGCTGAGAACCCTGGAGCCCATAGCATGCTCACAATGGTCCTACAAAGTTATCTGCAAAATACTTGACACTTATTTGAGTCTTACATGATAATATCTTCAGTGAATTCAGTATTAGAGTTAACTGTTCTTATATTCAGCACAGTTTTTGTGATTGCAAATGACGACCTATAAAAAATCTCCTAAAAGTAGTTTGCTGACAGGTTATAAATCTCCACCGTGCTATCTATAGCTGAAGTCAATCTGCCTAGTTATTACACACTATAGAGTTGATGTGTAATGAGAAAATAAAAAATGTTTATTTATGGATCTTATTGATTTGTTTCCTTCACAAGACAGTGAGGGAAATCTGTGAGGGCTGGAGCCCATCTGCTTTGTGAGTCTTTGCACTGTCACTTTTCACATGGTTAAAATTTCCCAGGCCAAGAGGTTTCACTAGGCCCACTAGGCTGCAAGAGAATTGAAGCTCAAATGGTGCCTCATGTCACCCTCTCCTGACTTTGCAAGTCTTCAGGATAGCAAATCCTCCCTGCCCCCCATGCATTTGGCAACCTTCGACAAGGGGATGAGACAGGTAAGGAGCGCTCTTCATGGGTTTCTTCCTGACTCCCACATTAGCACAGGTAAAGCTCTAAGAAGTCCTGGTGAAAAAAAAAAAATGTTTAATTTTGTTTTAAGCACTGTTTATAAGCTTATTTAGCAAGAAACCCACTAACATCCTACAGAATCAGTGCTCTACTGAACATGCCTTTGGGAGGCCTTCATTACATGACTTCTGCCTGGCTCTGGCAACCTTTTTCTCTAAAAAGGTTTAGGTGTCTGCATATAGGAGTGTGTATAAAATTTGTATTTTATATTAATTAATTATTATTACTTAAATGAATAGACGTGGGGTCTCACTATGTTTACCAGGCTGTTCTCTAACTTCTGGCCTCTAGTGATCCTCCCACCTCGACCTTCCACGGTGCTGGGATTACAGGTGTGAGCCACTGTGCCTGGCCTAAAAACTTTTAAATGTAGTTTGGATATAACCCAAATGTCTAATAATTCCCTTAGGAAAGTGGGGGAAAGAAGACTGGGGAAGAGATTTCAATTTATTTATAAGATTAATTTGTTTTCTAATGTTTGCTTTCATTCTGGCGTAGAAATGTTAACATCTCCCTCTCGCAACTGCTGTCATGGGTAAAGGTACTATTCTTTGTCTTCCTCTATTCTCTAACTACACTTTCGTAATTTGCTCCTTTATAAGTAAACCCTCTTCCAATTATCCTAATTTGAGTGTGCCATCTCTTTTCCCACTGACACACTAGTATTGCATGTTTACTATGAGACAGAAAGATTCTAGGTACTTTAGATGAGTTAAATCATTTAATCCCAAAATGTAGCTACATCTATTAACTATATTTTATAGATGAAGTGACTGACATCAGAGAGTTTGGATAACTTGCCTAAGGTCACATAGCTAGTTAGCAACATGGGTTTGAGTAAACCCAAGCAGCATTGCTCCAGAATACTTGCTTTCAACCATTATACTATGCAGTCTCTCAAATAAATGATTTTGACTATGTAAGATGAAATACATACAGCATTTACAATGAATGACATAGATCAATATGAACCAACATGGGTAGATCTCAAGAATCTAAGGTTAAGGCAAAAAGAAAGCTTCAGAATCATTCTATTTTATGTATATTTTAAAATAAATATGCAAAACTAACTTTAGATTGTTTATGGATATATGTGTGTGTGTTTGTAGTAAATTATAAAAGGTTATTTGAAAGCAAACTAAATGCATCATAATGGTTTTCTGGATAATGGAAGAAAGTGTGTCTAGGGTAGAGAACAAAGGAGATTTCAACTTCACCTGTAATGATTTCTTTGTTTAAAACCACAAAGTAATAGAGAATCTGGGGGAAAAAAAAGACAAAATTTGGCAATTTTTGATTCTAGGTCATGAGTACATCAATGTTTGCTATATTACCAATTGTACTAAAGCAAACACTTTTAAAGCTCAATTCCAAAAGCAAAAGCAACAATAACACAAAATTCAAGAAAATGAAATGTGAATAGTAAATAGAAGGCGAAGGCATGGAGATTAGATATGGAAAAATTCTTAAAAGACCTTTGGCCATAATGGGGAGAGATAGGGAGCTGTGGTTGGTGGTAGGGGTGAGATTAAGGGTAGGTTCTTGAAGAGAGACTGGAGCATGGTTGTGTGATCATGGAGAATGAGCCAAAAGGAAGGGAAAAACTGATGATGAAGATAGAGGGAGATTATATAGAAAGGAGCAAAGCCCTGTATCTGGGAGCAAGGGTATATGTATGTAGTAATAGAAATGTGAAGGTGTTCGTTTCTAAAGGATTCACCCTGGAGTGAAGTATGGATGTGGTGCAAGGCCTTGAGGAGAAGGTATGAGATAGTCATTTCAGCAAGTGGGAAACTGAACTTAGTAGAGGAAACTGGTAGAATTTCTGGGGAGGGCCAAGTACCCATTTGAAGTTACTGATCACAGATTTAACATGAAATCTGTCTTTCCTGTGTGAGAACCTATATGATTCTCTTCAAGAACATTTAGTTGCTTGGTGAAATTAGAGTAGGTTTTGCTATAAGAATACATTGGAGAAATCGGGAGTCAAGGGAGTGTTTGCAAGAGTAATCATACTTTAGTCCCATGGAGCCCAGCCATGGGACTAAAGTAGGAAAATAAATAGAAGAGCGATTTGAAGACTGATAAGAAAGTAGAGTTCAATCAACTGATTATCTGATGAGGTCAAAAGATTATTTTAATGGGATTACTTGATCAGTTAATCTCAAACAATAGGAGATGGTGTCAGAAAACGGAAGGTTTGGATTTGAGATCTTGCAGGTGGAGAAGTTTCTGGTAATGATGAAATTCTGAGTGAATTATTGGTGGAGTGACTGACGCAAAGCTAATTATAAATGAGTGTTTTTAAATCCCTGGTGGAAATGTCAACTGAAGGGAGATTCAGGGAGGCTTTCCCCTGAATACAGATGACACAATGAATGGAAGATTGTGATCTTGCAGTTGAAGTTCTTGGAGCATAGGAGGAAAAGCCAGGAGGGAGAAGACAGTTTTGTTTTATTTAGCTTCAAACATGGATTAAATAAAGAAAGAGTTTTGTTTTCGTTGCATAACCAGAAGCCTGGATGTAAGCTCTCCAGGCTGATAACAGTAGCCACATTATGCCAATAGCCTCCTTTTATCCTTCCTTTAAACCATCTTTAGCTTGTGGTTTTTGCCTCCACACCTGCTGCCTCATGGTTATCAAGATCCATCATCAAGTTAGCATTACACTCAGCAAGAACAGACAGGAGGGGTACAAAATGAGAGAGCCAGCTGACTCTTCCCCCATTTCAAGTGAGTTCTTGCGAATTCTGTCCAGTATTTTCTGTTTTCACCACATTAACTAAAACCATGTGACACGGCTAATCTTAGCTTCAAGGGAAACTTAAATTTTAATTTTTCCTTTAAACCTGGGCATATTTTTGCTCCATTCAAAATCAGTTTTCTTTCTTTTGGAAAAAAGCATGGAATGCATAGCAACTAATAGTATCTGCCATGTGTTATATCCAGGATGTGAGTTTTAATGAATAAATTAATTTTGTGAAACCAAGGAGGCTTGTTAATCTGAAAATAACTATGTATAGCAAAAGGGAAGACTAAATTACTTTTTGGTCCTGAGATCCACAGGATACAAGTAAAGAAAACTATATTTATTTTTTCTTATTTGAGGTACAGTTCAATTTCATTGAAGTCCAGGAAGTGGTAGAAATGAAAAGAGAAGAAGAAAAAGATAGGGAGAGTAAGCTAATTCATAAAGACACAGATATAGGAGGGCCAGTGATATGGATGTAAGAGAAAAAGGAATTGGAACAAAATAGTGTGAGATTAATAGTTGAGGAATGGTGAGGCTTCTGTCGGTGCCTGAGGTAAACAGAGACATAATATAGGATGGTGTTGATCCCTAACAGTATATTGGAGGAGGTTGTATATCATTTTGTGGCTGTGGTCTAGATACTTAGGTTAGTGGTGTAGTGGCTCCCAGGACAGCTGTCCCCTCGACTTACATGCAGAACCATGAGAGAGCTGTGAGGAAGCCTGCTCCTCAGGCTTCACTGGAGCTAAGATGCTGTGTGTCAGTGGCAGGCATGCCCAGCAGTTATGGAGGTTGTGTTCTGCACAACAGCACACGGCCAGAAGAGTTTGGTTATCTGATGAGCCAGTGCCTCTGCCTTGGTGCTTCGAGAATCAAACCATATACTTAGGTGTTTTGTCCACCTGGAAGAGTCTTTCTTTTCTACTTCTCATTAAGAAAATATTTCTAGGCTAGGCTATGATATTTGTGGGTATTCCTATTTATTTAATTAACTTACTTTGTTTTACAGTAACAGAGATTTACTTATACAGGCTCTCCAGCCTACATGTTTTGGGGGACCCAAAGACAAATAAAACACGTTCCCTATTTATCCTCAAGAAGCTTAGTGTATATCAAGGAAATAAGACACAATAGTTGTAATCACCCAGACTCAAAGAGCCCCAGCATGTTAGAAATGGAAGGGAACTTAGAGGCCATCTATTCAAATCCCTCATTCAGACACGGGGACCAAAACTAAATAAAAACATTTGTGAAGAAGGAGATTAGGAATTGCAAGACTAATCCTCAATCCAAAAGATGTTTCTTATTTTGTAGAAAAGGAATTAAGTCTAAGACATTTTGGCTCAGAGAGATAAAAAAGGACTTTGTTTTTAAAATGTCCTTCAGTGCTACACTGGATATTTGTAGTGAGAACATGGACTTACAGAATGTTCTTCCAACAGAAATTATTTGTCGGGGGAGGATGCTGTTCTCCAGGGAAAGGGACAGCTTTTTTAATGGCCACTACTGACCTTGAGGATAAATACAACATTAGAGTAATTATACCAGAAAAGCAGGTCTCATAAAACTATGTTGACTGTTCTTTTTAGAGACAGAGTAGGACTCCTTGTTTATAAATATTATCCAGAGGCAAAAAGCATGGAGCCTGAACCCAACTCCATCCTACTTCTTATATATTGTATGTGGTGAGAGATTCCTGAAATTTCCATTAGAATTATCTTATTCTATGGTTGAGTGGGGTTTAGATACAGTGAGGCCACCCCCCAGAGAAAATTCTATCAAAACATTTAATAATGTAACAAAATAGGGGTTTTCCAGTCACAATTCTTTCATGAACCAAGCAAAGAGAGCCAGTGAGAATCCTTCTAAAGCTTCTATACCTTCACCACCTCCTCAACTAAGGAGTTACCAAAAAAGCCCCCAGCCCCTCACCTTTTGTTCCCTTAATAAGTTTTCTTAGAATAATCATTTTATTAATTTTCTTTTCACTTTGTCTCAGAATGGACCTACACATTTCCAAACCTCAGCCTTCCCACTCCATTCACTCTGCTCACATCTCATTCTCCTATTAAAATTAATTAACCTTATGGCTCCTTTAGTTAACATCATTTCTCTCCTTCCAATCACCCTTAACCTCCTGAAAAAAGAAATCTTTCCCCATTGCTTTAACTACCTCAACTCCCATTCACTAGCAAATTTCTTACAAATGGAGTTCTGCACCCACAACTTCTCCGACATCATAATCTTCAAGATATTTTTTCAGTCAACTAGCTTAGATAAACCTAAATCAAACCGTACCCATCTCACTCCTATTTACTCCTGGCTTAATTTAGGATTCCTTAGTGCTCCATATGCATAATCCAGATTTAAGCTATTCATTACCCTACTCCATTCTCCAGATTCCAACCAAGACACCAACATACGACCAGGTTTAAAAAGCCAGTGTACACAGTAGAGTCAGGCATAGCCAGTGTAGAGTCCTGACCTTCATGTAGTCTATCTTGGGAGAAAACTCTTACAGGAGGTAGTTCCACAAAAGATAAAATCCTAGACAGAAATTAACAGCCATGAGTAAATTCAGTGTCATGGAAAAAATTTTAAATAGCACGATGGTAATTTCAATAGCAAATCTTTGTTGAGTGCTCATTGTGTGTAAGGCACTGCTATAAATGCTTTTAGGCATTGTCTCCTTTAATTTCACTTTATAGAAAATACTGAGGTGCTCAAATTTTAAGTAATTTGCCCAGTGTCACAGTTAGAAAGTGATAGAACTATAGTTTGAATTGGACACTTTTTCTTCAGTCCGTACTCTTAACCACTATATTATACTGCCTCCTAAAAAGTCACTGGAATCCTTTAAAAGTGTTTTAAAAAATTCAAGGCAATTAAGCCAGGCCATTATATTCATAAAACTAGAACAAGAACAGTTATTCAAAAGAGCCAAATAGAAATCTTAGAAATAAAATGTATAGTCATTAAAATGTTTAATTCAGAAATAATTGATAATTCTTTAATAAGAATAAAGACATACAGCCTGGTGTGGTGGGTGGCTCATGCCTGTAAGCCCAGCACTTTGACAGGACGAGGCAGGTGGATTGCTTGAGCCCAGGAGCTCGAGACCAGCATGGGCAACATGGTGAAACCCTATCGGTACCCCAAAAAATACAACAACAACAAAAAAAGAAAATTAGTTGGGCATGGTGGTGCATATCTGTAGTCCCAGCAACTTGGGAGGTTGAGGTGGGAGGATGACTTGAACCTGACAGGTAGAGGTTGTAGTGAACTGAGATTGCACCACTGCACTCCAACCTGACTGATAGAGCCAGACTATGTCTCTAAATAAATAAATAAAATAAAGACATACCAAAAAAAAAAAAAAGAAAGAAAAGAAAAAGAAAATTACAGTTGTAATTTTAAAATAAATATCATACTTAATGAGGAAACACTAGAAAATGTTCACTAATATCAGGAATAAGGCAAAAACATGTATTTCTCAATATTGTACTATAGATATTAGATAACATAATCAAAGAAAATCAATTAGAGTCATACAGTTTGGTAAAGAAAAAGAAAACCATCCCTTTTGGCAGAAGGCATGACAGCAGGCCTCAAATACCCTAGAGAAATGACAATAAAACTACCTTGAACAATAATATAATTCAGTGAGGTATCATAATATACAATTAATAGGCTAGGCACAGTGGCTCACACCTGTAATCCCAGCACTTTGGGAGGCTGAGGCGGGCAGATCACGAGGTCAGGAGTTTGAGACCAGCCTGGCCAATATGGTGAAACCCCGTCTCTACTAAAAATACAAAAGTTAGCGGAGCATGGTGGCATGTGTCTGTAGTTCCAGCCACTTGGGAGGCTGAGGCAGAAGAATTGCTTGAACCCAGGAGGCGAATTTTGCAGTGAGCCAAGATCATGCCACTGCACTCCAGTCTGGGCAACAGAGTGAGACTCTGTCTAAAAAAAAATAAATAAATAAATAAAATAAATAAATATATATATATATACACACACACACACATACATATATAAAATTTCTGGGATCAGTTGTTGTATATTTGAACACACACACACATGCACATTCATTAGGGGTTTTATTGGGTTGGGAAACAATAAAGAAGACAGAAGGCATAAAGACAGAGGTTGAATGACATTTTGGAGATAATCCAGGTGAGCAATGTTGTAAATCGGGAAACAACAGATGCTAGAGAGGATGTGGAGAAACAGGAATGCTTTTTCACTGTTGGTGGGAGTGTAAACTGGTTCAACCATTGTGGAACACAGTGTGGCAATTCCTCAAGGNTAAATAAATAAATAAAAATAAAAATAAATATATATATATATACACACACACACACAATTAATAAGAAATTAATTAGATGACATAATGGTAGAGAAAATCTCAATTATAATAGAAGCATAGAAGATTAAATACTTAGGGATAAACTTAGCAAGAAACGCATAAAACTAACAAAAGGAAAATTATAAAACCCTCTTGGCAGATACACAAGTAGACTCAAACAAATGGTAAGCTATTCCTGTCTTTGGATAGCCTCACTCAATGTTATAAAGATGTCAGCTCTCCCTAAATTCATTTATAAATTTAACGCAATCCTAATAAAAATTTCAACAAGCATTTTTTAGGAAGTAAAATGACTTGATACTAAGGTTCAACTTGAAAAGAATGAACATACATGAATGCCTAGACAGTAAACACACTACCAATCTTGCATAATTAAAACAGTATTCTACTGGTATACGAAAGGATAAATATACTGGTGGAAAAGAATAGTCCAGGAATAGACTTAAGTACACATGGAAATTTAGCGTAAGATAAAGATATTCTGTAATTTCAATTTGTATTTCTTCTTTTCACTCAGTTATTTAATAGAAAGTTTTTGAATTTCCAGGAAGAAGGGGCTTTTAGGTTTTGTTAATCACAGCTAATTTTATTTCATTGCAATCATAGAACATTGTTTGTAATATTTCTACTTAATTGGACTTACTAATTTTCTTTTTGAATTATTATACCCTAATTTTCCATGAGTATTTCACAGGTATTTGAGAAGAAGTTAGATCCTCTATTAGCAGGGTGTGGAGTTTGATATATATCCATAAGAACTACGTGTGTGTGTGTGTGTGTGTGTGACCATAATACTTATTTTTTGTTCTCTTTCTTGTACTAAGAATAAGGCAGGCCAGTCTCTGATTATTAGTGTGTTTCTATGTACCAGAAAGGTAGTCGCTGTGTTATTTTGTGCAAAAATATTTATATTTAATATTTCCATTTTAAGTTGTAGCTTTTAAGCCTTAAAAAGTATTTGCCTTTGTTATGTTCAGTACATTTTGGCTTGGATTTATCTTCTGTCAGGTTTACTTCTCTTGCTTTCTTGTTGTTTATGTCAGTTATACCCTTGTCCATTTCTTTATGTTTAATCTTTCTAAATAACTTTGTTTTAGGTATGTCCTTTGTATGCAGAATATAGTTAGGTCTTACTTCTTTCTTTCTTTTTTTTTTTTTTTAATGGAGATGGAGTCTTGCTCTGTTGCCCAAGGTTGGAGTGTACACTATCATAGCGCACTGCAGCCTTGAACTCCTGGGCTCAAGTAATCCTCCTGCCTCAGCCTACTGAGTAGCTGGCACTACAGGCATCCACCACCATGCCTGGCTACCTTTCTTAAAAATTACTTTTGTAGAGGTGGGGTCTCACTTTGTTACCCAGGCAGGGTTTTATTTGTAAGCCTAACTAAAACTTTTCTTTTAATGGAAAATTTATGAACATTGACATTTACTGATATATGTTTGCTCTCAAAATTCTATCACACAATATTGTATAATTGTGTGTCTTTTATGATATTTTCTATATTTCATTCTCTATGAACTGTTTCTTCTTTGTCTTTTAATCTTTCTTTTTTTATTTTTTGATACGTAGGAGGATTTATATTTCTGTTCTAATGGTTACCTTTGTATATATACTTTTCTTAGTGCCTTTCATCTCCTGTTTTCTTCTTTAGCCTGTTATCTGGTTTATCCAATTTTATTGGTATTCTTTAACAGCTTCTACAATAATCAGTGATCTATTTCTACTTTTCTCTTCTCCTTTCTTCCATATTTAGTTTCATTATTTTTATACAGAATTCTTGCACACCAATATTAAAAGTCAGATAATTAAATTGTTTAAAGCATGGGAATATACAACTAATGGAAGAAAAATTAAAATGGCCAATATATATATATGAATGGAAGCTCAAATTCCCTAGTAATTAGAAATATACAAATGAAAAATACTTGGTATTTTTTGCCTGTCACTGGAAAAAATCAAAGCCTGGCAAGTGTTGTATATTGGGGAAAATGAGGCTCTCATACATTTCTGTTAGGAGTCTAAATTGGTCTGATTGCGTGATAATTTTGCATGTTACACCTCTCAGCAGTTTCATTTTATGAACTACATTATAGATAAATGCACCAGGAGACATATATAGGAATATTAATTTAAGTACTTTTGCCAGAAGCAATTAGAAATGACCTAACTATTTAACAATGGGTCTATAAAGAAATGCAATTATATTTAGATTATTTGATTCTAATGATTCTTAGATTCATGTGACAGAATTCTTTCCAGCAATTAAAAAGCATAAACTAGAGGTATAGACTTTATACTTCCCATGTTAATACTGATGGTTTTTAATCCTAAACAATTTCATTTCCATTTATATGATCAGATGTTTTCTCTTTGAAATAGCAAAAATTATACCACTTACCTCATGCTTTTGTTGTGATTGTGGAAATATATGAAGTGTTTTAAAAGGTGATTAATACATAGAAATTATTCAATAATGTAGTTGTCATTATAATCTAAAACAAAACAAAAAATCATAATTTTAAATAATAAAAGATGCAGATTATATTTATATAAATCAAAACACATACCAATAATTACCATATACTTTTTATGAATCCATATTGTCTTAGTTTGTGCTGCTATAACAAAATACCTGAGACTGGGTGCTTTATAAATAAAGAAATTTATTTATTGCCGTTTTGCAAGCTGGGAAGTTCAAGATCAAGGTACCAGCAGGTTCAGTGTCTGATGAGAGCTGCTCTCTGCTTCTCCAAGATGGTGCCTTGTTGCTGTCTCCTAACATGGCAGAAAAGCAGAAGAAAATGAACTGCCTCCCTCAAGCCCTTTTATAAGGGCTCTAATCTCATCCATGAGAGCTCTGACGTCATGGCTTAATCACCTCCTAAAGGCCCCACCTCTGAATATTATCACATTGGTGATTATTAAGTTTCAACACATGAGTTTTGGGGGAAGCATTCAGATCATAGTACATATGTATATGAGGACATTAAAAAATAATCTGGAAGACCATACACGAAAATCTTAACAGGTCCTGAGTGTGATGAAAGGGGGAAAATAATGGACATGAGAGTCCTCTTTTTTTCATTAAAAAACAAAAGGCAACATAAACTATATACTTTTAATGAATCATATTGTCTTAGTTTGTGCTGTTATAACAAAATACCTGAGACTGGGTACTTTATAAACAGTGGACATTTATTTCTCACAGTTCTGGAAGCTGGGAAGTTCAAGATCAAGGTGCCAGCAGGTTCAGTAGGACTGTATTTAATATAAAGTCCAGGGACTTTAGTTTTATCCATTGCCTCTTTATTTCTTTAAATAAAAAAAGGCATGGAAGCAATATCACAACCTATTGACAGTATATATTTCTGAGTGGTAGAATTATAAATTGAGCTTGCATGCAGTTTAAAACATTTATCAGAAAGAAAGAGAAATCAAGCAACATGAAGGTGAAGACCTTGCTTCTGTTTACTCCATGTGCTCCCAGCTGGCTTTAGGGCGAGACTCTCACTGAGAGTAGGGAGATTAGTGAGGAGACGCTTGTTCACAATGGATGACATAGTCCCAGAGGTCCCCAAATTGGAAGTGATAAAATGCATCTCAATAAATATATTGCTAATAATAAAGACACTTACACACGATTTAAGGAAATGAATTAGAGCTGAATCAGAGCAGTTGTGTGGGCAGGAGATTCTTTCATCTGATGAAAATGTTCAGTGTCTCTCACTACTTCCACTTGTACAGCTAACTCCTGCCTTCTGTAGAACTCTAATATCTAGCGATTTGGATCCCAAACCCCTATGGCATCCTCCAGGGCAGATGGATATCTCTTTGAAGCACCCCCTGAATTCCTTTCCCTGTTTCATTAGGTACCAGTCCTAATCACCTCTTTTCACATTCCATGAGGAAGTGGTTGAAATCACTCAGAATACGATGGCTTGTTTCTCTTTTTCTTTGCTATTACAGATTTATATCTTTTTCATATATTTACTGTCATTTCTGAAGGATTCTCAGGAGGGAAAGGAGATTTCAAAGTAGTTCAATTTATTTTTTCAAAGACTTCAAATTTATTTTACATTGAATACTCTCTTTTTTTTTTACTGTGGTTAAAAAAACATAATACAAACTATTCTCTTCACAGATTTTAAGTGTACAGTACATTTTGCTAACTATGGGCACAATGTTGTACAGCAGATTCCTAGAAATTTTTCATTTTGCATAACTGAAACTTTATACCTATTGAAACTTGATTGAATAGCAGCTCCTCCATTTGTCCCATTTCTAACCTCTAGCAATCACTATTTTACTTTCTGCTTCTAGAGCACACTCTTTTACATACTCTCTGGCTATCCTATCCTTACAAAGTTTTAAAAACAAGTAAGTGTTGGATTTAATATTATTTCTATAGAATTTTACATTTTGGGTTCTGCTCCATGTTTTAGTAAATCGAGATAATTTTTATTCTTGAATAGTCCATCACATGATCTCCTTTGGGACAATCAGAAACACGCTTTGATTTTTAGCCCTTGCCAAGACATCACCCTCCATTGCTCTACATTAAACTTAGGGTTTTTCTTTTCCATATTGTTATCTCCGCAAGGTCCCTTGGTATCAAATAGTGATTTAGACTCTTGTCCCAAGGAGTCTCTTCTACTGGTTTTATATTCCCATTATTAGATTTAATGGTCAACAACAGTGTCCCTATCTCTCAAAAATGATAATTAATTGATTTGCTGATGTTTACTCAGTCAGTAGATGGCAGAACTTAGTTTGTTTAACTCATTCAGTATTTACAGATGTCTATGTGCCTGACATTGTGCTTAGTGTTTGGAAGGCGGAGGCAGGAGAATTGCTCGAAGCAAAAAGCTCAAGACCAGCCTGGACAACAAAGCTAGACCCTGTCTATACAAAAAATTTTAAAACTAACTAGGCACGGTAGCATGAGCCTTTAGTCCCAACTACTTAGGAGGCTAAGGTGGGAGGATCGCTTGTGCCCAGGAGTTTGATGATGCAGTGAGCTATGATCATGCCACTGCACTCCAGTCTCTGGTCTGGGTAACAGAGGTAGACTCTGTCTCAAAAACATGTGTGTGTGTGTCGGGGGGGTGGGTTTAAAGTTACAACTTTCAAACTTTTCTGATTATGATCCATAGTAAGAAATATAGTTTACCTGATGACCCTGTACACACATACGTCTTGATAAAGTCAAAATTTCACTTGGATATTTGTCTATTCGATTTGTTTCATTAAAAGCATCAGGTCAAAATACACTGCATTGACTTTACAAGCCAGTAACAGCCGTTGATCAACCATTGCAAAAAGGGTAAAGACGGAGTCATTTAAAACAACTAATTTCAGATAACAGAGAAAATTATGAGAATAATCTTTAATTGCAAATTCAGAGCTGTTTTTATGGATTATGCAGTGCCACTTGTTTTTAGCTTGGACTCATGCCTACCTCAGACATTTACATTTACAGATTAACTTATGAGCACCTTGGGCCCCGACAGGATGAGACACAATTCAGGTAAATATTGGTAAATATTCAAGTAAATATTCCCTGAGCGATAGGAGGTCGGAAAAGTTTGAAGGGGAAGGGAAGACAAGCCTAGGCAAGGATGGCTAGGGTAGGGAGGTCCAAAGAATTACAAAGCTTTAGTCATCCAAGCAAAGAATAATCAGAAGACCACTGACAGAATTAACAGAGTTCAGGGATAATATCATTATACTCAATTCCTATTAAGATTTTGGTGTTTGGTCTCTCAGGTCACTTTTTTAGTAACTTCACAGACATATGGGTTCATAAAGAATATGTAGTAATTATTCATAGTTGTTTTGATTTATATAAACAGTAATCTTGTCTCTCAGCTCCAGAAAACCTTGCCTGGTGCTCCCTGAAGGCTCACAACATCCCAGCCTGGCCTCCATCACTCACTTATAATGTGTTTTGGGGTCTTGAGGGCAGGGAGCTTTCTCTTTCTTCTCTGAATTCCTAGGATCCAGCTGAGTGCCTGGCACATGGTAAGTACTCACATACACATTCCTTGAATTCCCTAGATTTCAATTTCCTTCACTGTGAAACAAGTCGGGCTAAACAATCTCCAGGAGCCCTTACAGTCCTCAGAATCTATGACTTTGACCGATCTGAAGTGGTCCAAGGCACTTTGCTTCACAGGAAGCTCACATCTTCGCTGTGATTGGCCTGAGATTAGGAGTTCAAACGACCAATGACCTGTGCACAATTTAGGGCCTAACCCTGCCCTGGCCGGTCAGCAAGAGAGTGTTGTGATACGAGCAGATGAAAGGCTTATGCCACAGCAGTGCCTGCAGTAGAGAAAGGATTCCCTCCTCCATCTCAGGCCCCACTGCTGCTGCTCTCCAGCCTGCAGTTTCCTCTAAGGCTCTGGATTGGCTGGAAGAGCAACAGAGGGCTGGGAAAGAGCTTCTATATATACCCCAGAAGGAAAGGCGTCCCAGATAGTTTTGAAGTTTTCAAAGACTGACTCTGCTGTTAAGAAGTTGTACTTGAAGCGGAGGAGCTAAGCCACCTGCCAAAATGTGCAAAGGACTTGCAGCTTTGCCCCACTCATGCCTGGAAAGGTGAGAACCAAGTTATTTTGGTTTAAGAGATGCAGATTTGGAGAATCTTTACTCAAGGGAGGCTGTCCAGAGGTAACAGAGGTATTGTAGTTTGTGGCTAAGCTGAGGTGAAACAGGTGCTTGACTGTAGACTGGGTATTATCTCTTCTCTGTAAACAATATAGAGACTTTGGAAGATCCAAACTGGGAGATTAATACAGTGTAGAGTATTTCATACATCATTTAATATCCAGAACATCATTTCCTTCAAGGAGACGCCTATTCTATAAGTGCTTATTTAGAGTAAAAACTGTATGGTTAAGGATATAGATTCCAACATCAAACTGTCTAGATTAGAATCCTGGCTCTACTACTTACTATTTGTGTGGCTTGGGGCAATTTATTTAACCTTGATATAGCTCGGTTTCCTTATCTGTAAAATGGAGATACTAAGCGTTCTCTACCTCACGGGCTGGTTATGAGGATTGAATGAATTAATGTATATGAAGCACTCAGAACCATGTCTGGCACCTAGTAGGACTGTATAAATGTTAGTTTTTATTAATGTACAGGAACTGGGAGAGGGAGGCAAGTTTGCAGTGAGGAAGAGGAAATTTCCCATTGTTCTTTGTTCTCTGACCTCATTAGATAGAAGTAGCTGGATGGCTAGACAGAGAAAAAGCCCTTGGGACATAGGGGTTATTTATTAGCTAGCATTCTTTTTCAGATAAATGCATCAAAATCTTTGAGGGTCCCTGGTTTCCCCTAGGCTGGACAACATTCTGGAGAATCCTAGGTATCTAGGCTAAGCAAATAGAAGAACAAATATCTTACTTATTAGAAAACTTAACCCAACCATCCTCTCTGATGCAGAGAAGTAGGGATGTTTCTTCCTTTATTAAGAATGTATTTGGTTAAATTGGGTTTGATCCCTCGTTATTTCAAGTAAATAAAGAAGATCCTTGCACAGATCTTCATCCCTAAAGGCATTAGCAATGTTTGTCTCAGAAGATTTTATTGTTTACTGGGCCATCTATGACTTCTGTCTCGTACAAGTTCAGGTCTTCTTTTTGATGACTTCCACTCTAGAAATAACCTAAAAATAATTTTAAGGAGATAACATTGTAGCATATAATTTTTTCTCCCAACAGTATTATCTAGCAACTGAATATGAAACCTCCAGGGAGACTTACTCTTTGAATTATAACTTTCAAACTTTTTTAAAATTATGATTAATAGTAAGAAAATAGTTTACCTAATGACCTTGTGCATACTTACATATTGATAATTAAATAAAAGCATAGAATGTTATTAGTGTTTTTAAATTTACATAAAAGAAACTTGTAGCTGTTAAGTTGCAGTAGTTAGATTGTAACTAGGGGATCAATATTGTCCATTGTACCAATCCTGGAGAAGAGGATGGGTTTTAAAGGTGGATACTATTTATTGCTATTAGCCTGTTCTTTCCTCTTACTTACTGTATAGAAAGCCTAAGAAATAGGGAGCATTTTCTGTGCCTTCTGTGCCTACTTATTGTTTGAAACTGTGTACTCTTATGTAGTGAATAAATCTTACCTTATTAATTGGCAAACAATTGACTTTAGAATGATTGTAACATCAGTTTGCCAAGCATTTTGTGATTCTATGACACACTGCTTGGCATTTGGTGAGAAATCAATAAAATTTCTGTTGAAACTTGCCATGTTCATTATTTTGCTTTATGTGTTCTCATAAATATGCATAATATTCACTGAGATATATGGATGGTACATTTCTTTCAATGATTTCTATTACTATGTTATATCTGATTCACTAGCAACATTAATATTGGATCACTTCATCTTTTAATGCACAGTAAATTCTTATGCACCAGGATATAACTAATGTTCATGTAGAATATTAAAGAGTGGTGAGTGGTAAAGGAGTGAGCTTTTTTCCTCATAGATTCACTGAGTCTTTTATTTATTGGAATGTGGTAGAATACTGCAATTATTGTGTGCTGTTACATGTTATTTCATAATCTGTTCTGATTGTAAACAGGGTCATTGTAATTTCTAATTACAATGCTGCCTGAGAAGAATGTTTTGGAGAAATGGAATTGTGGAGCTGTGAAGCTGTTAGCATGTACCCATGGAAAGGGTTTAACACTGTCTATTCTAAGGGGAAGATGATACTTGAATAAATGCTTCCAAATCTGCCTTCCATGGCTCTATTCTCTGACTCCCACCTTCCTCCCCCACACAGCCTCCTGCCTTTGCATTTCTTCTCTCCAAGCCACAAAAGGAACATGGATATGCTTCAATGCTTAGACAAAAATATTTTAAAATTCATATAAAATAACTTAGGGCAAAAAATACGCATATGAAAAATCTGTTTTAAATGAAAAGCTCTGCTGAAGAGTTCAGTTCTAACTTCTATATGGCATTAGAAACGAAATTCAGTTTACAAAAATCTGAATAGCATATCATTATTTATCATAGTGGAAACAGTACTAGTTAAGGAGTAAGGTGCAGACTCAGTTTTGTCATTATCTGAATTTGTGTCCCTGAGCAAGTTATTTCATTTTCCCAGGACTCTATTTGCTAATTTAATAGGTAAAAGTTGGATTCATTGTTCTCTAATATGTTTTCCAGTTCTAACGTAATGTAAACGAAGTGAGGTACGCTTAGTCTCAATGACTACTAAGAGATGTGATTAAAGGAAAATTTTACTATGTTTCTATAAAAGTTTGAGACCAGGTGGGGCATGGTGGCTCATGCCTATAATCCTCACACTTTGGGAGGCTAAGACAGGAGGATCCCTTGAGGACAGAAGTTTGAGGCTGCAGTGAGTCATATTGCACCACTGTACCCCAACCTGGGTAACAGAGCAAGAGCCTGTCTCTAAAAATCAATTAATTAATTAATGTAAAATAAACATAAAGTTTGGGAGGAATGAAGAATCAAATAATAAAAAATAATCAAGGACCCAGCCCTGTGCTGAAACCACTGGGCCACGGCAGAAGCAACCTGCTCAGTGATTCTAATGCTGATTTGTAAGAAAGCAATTATGAGAATAATTTGCTTCCTGTAAGGGGAATTGTTTTTGACAGCAACTCTTTATTAGCAAAGAATATAAAATAAACTTTTCTTAACAACAAAAGAGAAGTTTTTTTCCATAAGATTAAAAGGTGGAATATATATAATGGGTGAGGATATCCAAAATCTGCCGCATAAGGTAAGAAAATTTCAACAATTAACAAAGACTCACTTTTTCATGACATGTAAAGAGAAATCTAATCCTAAAAAATATTCCTTTCTTCATGTTTAGGGAACCTTTCAGCCAAAGTCAACTTTGATATATTTGTATAAACTATTCTTTATTTATTTAGATTTTTAAGACTATTGCTTATTGAAATTTTAAGTAGGCCTCACATACTTTTATATGTTTGAGGAGGCAAATAATCCAAACATTTGGGCAATGAATAACCATAAGCACACATTTTCTGCCCTCGGCATATTGAAACCTGTACTACATGGGTGAGAATCTTATACTGTCAATGAAAAAGAAACGAGTCGCATCAATTGAAGATCTTACTTTTGCCCATGATTTTCTAGTTTGAATTTTAGGCTTCTTTTGAAAATTTATTTTATTTTCAGAGTCTGTTGAATTTCTCTAAACAAGTTTGCATTTTAAAGTAAATATTCCTCTTTGGGAAAAGATGAATGTATTATGAAACAAAAAGTGTTACTATTGGCCAGGCACATTACTCCTGCCTGTAATCCCAGCACTTTGGGAGGCCAAGGTGGGAGGATCACTTGAGGCCAGGAGTTTAAGGCCAGCCTGGGCAACACAGGGAGACCCTGTCTCTAAAAAAACAAAAAAACAAACAACAACAACAACAACAAAAACACCACAAATATTAGCCAGGCACAATGGATAGCACCTGTAGTGCCAGCTATTCAGGAGCTGAGGTGAGAGAATTGCTTGAGCCCAGGAGTCTGAGGCTATAGTGAGCTATGATTGCCACCATTGCACTCCAGCCTGGGTGACGGAGTGAGACCCCGTCTCTGAAAAAAGAGGGTTATTTAAAAAAACCGAAAATACTAATAATTGAACTGGTTGCTTTATGTTATGATTACAGCTTTGAATGTTAGGCTTAAAACTGTGTGCTTATGGTTATTCATTGCCCAAAAGTTTGGATTATTTGTCTCTTTAAATATATAAAAGTATGTGAGGCCTACTTAAAATTTTAATGAACAATAGGTCTCAAAAATCTAAATATCATCATAATATAAGGGAACCAGTGCAGTTATTCATATTTTAAAGAGCTACAAGCCCTTTGCTACTCTGGGTGACTGGCATAGATCTGCTTTCTGTTTCAGACTAAAAAGGTTGCTAAGGGTATAATGTGCTTAATCCACAGTTCACACAGGGGCTTTTGGCCATCTCAAGGGTGTGTCAATGCTAAGAATTTCAGAAGCAATAGGAAGTAAATGGGAAAGGTAATTTTCAAACATTTATTATTTTTTAATTTATTTTAAATTTTTTGTTTTAAAAAATTTTGTTTTAAAATGTATTTTATTTTACAAAACAATCATTTTTCCCCATGTTCTCTGATTTATGTGGGTCAAGTGTGGACAATTTAGAATAGAAAGGCAGCTAATAAGCAGGACTACTAATGAACTAATCTTCTGAGGCTGTTCAACCTTTAAAAGCACTAGAGCGAGTCAAGGTTTCTGGGTTTTCAGGATTAATAAATACAGCCTTTTCCAAAGGCATGAGCACATCTTTGGGCTAATTGTAGAGAAAAGGCAAGCACCAAGTGAATTAAAGACTGGCAATTAATTTGAACAACTGATAGCTCAATTGGAGTGAATTGAGGACCATCAAAGAAGCCTGAGAGAGGTCCTAGCAGAGCCTTTGGTTGGGTTTAGGATTATGCTTGCTGAGAATAAGTATGAATTTCAAGCTTACTATAGCTGATATTCTAGAGACATCTTGAAAACATTGCAGTGAAACTTTAGAATATTAAGAAAGTGAATGAACTATTTAATAAAATTTGGAGGGGGATCACTAAGAAAACCATTTATTTTGATTCCTACTGATGAAACAATATCAATGATTTCTCTAGATTGCCTTTCAAATCTGTATACTTGCCTTAGGCATATGGATGAAAGACCCATGCCCTGCTCCCATGGAAATTGAAGCCCAGTTAGGGAGATAAATAAGAAAAAATTAATGCTCATTGTTGCAATCCACTATGAAGGAATATATCCATAAAGTGCTAAGAAGCACAGAAGTTGGGGTAGTAGGCGGGGCCCCTAGAGTTTTTGGTGGGCAGGGAAGAATTTACAAGGTTACAAGGATGATGCTTGAACAAAGTCTAAGAGGACAGAGTAGTTAGCCAGGTCTAGACAGGAAGAGGAGAGAGAAGGAAGGCCATGTAGGCCAAGGGGACAGCCTGTATGTGCAGAGACCCAGAGATGGGAGGGTGCAGCCAAATTGGCTGATGTTATGACATCTATGTACAACCTGTATTATCTCCCAGAGGCCAGCAAGGAGGGAAACCACTGAGTTTCTAGCCACAGTTAACCTCCTGGACAGCACACCCTGCATATGGTTCTCTGGGAACTTCTCCAGTGTTCATCTGTTCCCAACTCTGAGGATGGAAGAGATTTATTCAGGGGTAAGATGGCCATCCCCTTTGCCTAAATGATTCAATTACTAAAAAGATAGACTGTATTTGGTATGGTAGGCACCAAATAAACATTTTGTTGAAGGAATACATGTATGAATTTACAGCAAATAGAGACAGGAGCACTTCCAGGACAGCTTGGTGTTTTCTCTGCTTTCCTTGGGTATTGGGGAGACCAAGAACAGTATCAGTAGTGACATTTTAGGCCACAATGGGAAAAAGAGTGTGTGTTGCTAGATACAGACAGGTGTCTGCTATGAGAGAAGGGGAGTGGGGATTAAGAGAAAAAGAAAAGTGAAGGAGACTGTCTACATTTCTACAATGAGGAAAGCCTTGTTAAAGAGGTGAGTCTTCTTTTAGCTGTAATGATGGTATCCCTTAGGTGAGCTCTAGGAAATTGTACTACCTGGGCTGTTCCTCATGCAGTTACTGTTGAAGCTTCTTTAGTGAATTACATTCTGTATTCCAGCTAGTTGCCCCTTTCTATTCTTTCTTTCATTTAGTCTGGGTTATGCTGAATCACCAGATATCAATTCATAACACTTTTAGATCCCAGAATCTTACATTTTGAAACATCCCTGAAAGATTATCTAATTTGTTTCTCCTTCTCTAGCAAGGACTACACAATATTACGTGATAGATGACATCTAGGGAGAGAGTTTATTTATGTCTCCGGAGCCAGTGTTAATGGTTTTTGTCTGTACTGCTGACCAGAGAGCAAAGGGGCTAAATTTTAATTAATTCAGTCAGGATCAATAATTAGTAACAGGAACCAGAATATGGCTGGAGGCCAGAAGATAACAGCTTCCTATCTCTTTCCTCCTTTAAAGTTCTAATCAGTCCTCAGATAACATTGTATCTGCACTACTTTGAAGGCTGAGTCACCCAGAGGATAAAGACAGTGAAAGCCTGATTGTTTCTAACCATTGGAGAAAGTTACTCTTAAGATTACAGGATTCAGGAACAGGAAAGAACATGTGCAGAGTAAGGAAGGATGTGAGCTCACAATCTCTCCCTGGCCTCAAGACCAGCCCTTGAACTGTAATGTGTGGGGTAGAAAGAACAGTGGTCATAATTTCACTTCTATTTTTTCCTTACTGTGTGAACTTTGGGAAGTCACCAAACCTCTCTGAACTTCATTTTTTCATTTGTGAATGAGGATATTTATCTTGTGCTAAAAGAAATAAATGAAATATTATATGTAAGGTGACTAGTTTTTAGTAGAAGGACCCCTATTAAATAATTATTTTCCTTTTATCTTTCTTTTCCCCTTCGTAGGCAGTGAAGAAAACATAATTAAGTCAGTCAATTATGTGCCAAAGCCTTTGATAAAACTTACTTCTTTTATCCTTCCTCATCATAGCCTCATCTTTTAAAATAATAAAGATAAATTTATAAAATAGTACAATATTTTAAAATACTTTACTCGTATTTTTTCAACATATATATTTTTAAAATTATTATTGTTACTTTTGTTTCAGTAGTTTTGGGGGTACAGTTGGTGTCGGGTTACATGAATAAGTTCTTTAGTGGTGATTTCTAAGATTTTGGTGCACCCGTCACCCAAGCACTGCATACTGTAGCCTATAGGCAGTCTTTTATCCCTCATCCCCTTTCACCCTTGCCCCTTGATTCCCCACAGTCCATTATATCACTCTTATTCCTTTGCATCCTCCTAGCTTAGCTCCCACTTGTAAGTGAGAACATACAATATCTGGTTTTCCATTCCTGAGTTACTTCACTTAGAATGATAGCCTCCAGCTCCACCCAAGTTGCTGCAAAAGACATTATTCCATTCTAATATACAACATGGTGTATGTATAGCACATTTTCTTTATCCACTCGCTGGTTGATGGGCATGTAGGTTAGTTCTATATCTTTGCAATCGCAAATTGTGTTGCTGTAAACATGCATGTGCATATGTCTTCATATAATGACTCCTTTTCCTTTGGGCAGACACTGGATTGGGATTGCTGGATCAAATGGTAGTTCTACTTTTAGTTCTTTAAGGACTCCCCATACTGTTTTCCATGGAGGTCGTACTAATTTATAATCCCACCAGCAGTGTAAAAGTGTTCCCTTTTTACCACATCCGTGCCAACATCTACTGTTTTTTGACTTTTTTTTTTTTTAGTGGAGTCTCACTCTGTCGCCCAGGCTGGAGTGCGGTGGCGCGATCTCGGCTCACTGCAAACTTCACCTCCCGGGTTCACGCCATTCTCCTGCCTCAGCCTCCCGAGTAGCTGGGACTACAGGAGCCCGCCACCACGCCCAGCTAATTTTTTTGTATTTTTAGTAGAAACGAGGTTTCACCGTTTTAGCCAGGATGGTCTGGATATCCTGACCTCGTGATCCACCCACCTCAGCCTCCCAAAGTACTGGGATTACAGGCGTGAGCCACCACGCCCGGCCTGTTTTTTGTCTTTTTAATTATCAACATATATTTCTTCTTACAAAACATATCAACTCTTTAAAAAACAATAAAGACTCATTAAAACCATGATCATACTTAAAATTAACAATAATTCTATAATTCACTGAATATCCAGTAAGAATCAAAATATTTTCAATGCTCTTTTCTCAGTTGGATTTTTTGTATTATGACCCCAAAATATTCACACATTGAGATTTCTTAATCTTATATCTTTCTTAGTCAATAGCCTTCCTGTTTATTCTTTCTTTGCAATTTATTCATAAAACACAGTCTTTTTAGACACAAGCCTAAGAGGCTATATAACATGTGAGAAAGGTACTAGATGGGGAATACAGGCATCTGAGCTGTAACACTGGCTTCTACTACCTGGTAGAGGATAAGTCATGTGCCAGTTCCCCTCTCCAAGTATCACTATTACATTTGTAATAAGACGTGATCAATTATATGGTCCTTTATACTCCTTCTAGCTCCAACACCTACCTATTCTGAATTGGGACACCATGGATTTTGAGAAAATAATCCATTTTTATTCTAAATTCGTATCTCATCTAAGTCATATAGGAAGGCCTGGGAAACAAACTTCCAGATGTAGCTTAAAAGAAGCAATCGGCCGGGCACAGTCTCTCATGCCTGTAATCTCAGCACTTTGGGAGGCCAAGGCAGGCGGATCGCCTGAGGTCAGGAGTTCGAGAGCAGCCTGGCCAATATAGTGAAACCCCGCCTCTACTAAAATATACAAAAATTATCCAGGTGTGTTGGCAGGCGACTTAATCCCCCCTACTTGTGAGGCAGAGGCAGGAGAATAATTTGAACCCGGGAGGCAGAGATTGCAATGAGCCGAGATTGAGCCATTGCACTCAAACTTGGGGGATAAGAGTGAGACTTATCTCAAAAAAAAAAAAAAAAAAAAAAGCAATCAATTAAATATGTGCAATTTTCTTCCCATAATTTTTAAAAATCTCAATGGACTCAATTAAGAACCCCATATTTCTTTAAAAGACTTGTGATAAGTTCAGAATATACTCCCAATTTGTGAAAAGTATATATTAATATGCAGTGGAAAGTGATTCTGTTTTATTTTGGTGAATTCTATGAAGAAAAAGTTTCTTGTACAATTTGAGGATGAATTAGAATCTGAATCTAACAGTGTATGATGCTTGCACTTCATTTACAGTTAACTTCATTTTTTCTTCTTCAAGTGTGTAAGGTCATTGAGGGCAAGATAAAAAAGTAAACACAGACGCATCTGACTTTGGGGGTGTGACACCACTGACTACATTTATACAACACTACATTTTCTCCAGTGGGAAAGGGTGGCCCACTCCTGCCCTTCTGAATGCTGCTTGGAGGTAAACTTGTCGTTTGCCTTAACAGTGGAAAAGTTTTCATCATTGAGGATGGGATGAGAAGGGTATGTCAGGGTTTCTAGGCCTTTACATAATTAACCAATGTTCATCTGCCATCTGGGTAGATCATGGAGTACTGACAATTCTTGGACGTGCTATGAAGACTGCTGACTGCATAAATCCATGTCAGGTGTGTATATGCTCAGCAACTGCAAATTCCAACCAGATTAGGCACATATAGTTTGCCTCCAGACTAGGCATTAGAAATTGGGTCTTTCCTGGAAAATCTGTAGGTGTGGTCAGCCTAATTATAGGATGCATGCATTATCAACACAGCTAATCCATGTGTGTTTTTAGGCTTATTTACCCTGACCGTAGAGCTCCTGAAATGTCCAGAGTATTTATTTGCAAGGCGTTCCATTCAGTTGCCATGCCTAGGTAAAATAACAACCTGATTTTTTTTTCTCCTTCAAAAATAAAATATTTCAATGTTTAAAGGAATTGGCCAAGCAGCTTTTGAATACTTTGGACAGTAGATACTTGATGATCATGTTGGTTTCATGAATAGTAAGTGAGGCTAAGACCTTTATGCTATATTCTGCATGTTTTCCTTCCTGTTTCCCCAGGCACTGCTCAAAACAGCACTTAGCCCATCTGGACAGATCATTTAGAGACTTAAAACTCTACATTCTAGAAAGACATTGGAACTATCATATTAGAGTCAGAAGAAGAAAAGCAACACAAAATAAAGTACTTGTAAAAATGTGAAGGGCTCTCCTTCGCAAGTGTTTGTTATTATTAGCAAAGTGTGTGGAACTGTTTTGTTCAAGCTTCCACTTCTTGATATTTTCTTGTGCCGAACATCTGTTTCTTGATGAGGCACTTGTCTATGGGATTCAGGAAGTTTAGAAAGAATCAAGATGTTCCATTAAAAAATAGCTTCCTGTATTTTGGTAAGTTATTTTAAGTGATAGTTTATGAGAGATATCCAGTGAATGGGAGTGTGAGACCACATAACTTGTGTACTTGGGACAAGGTCAACAATGCAGGTCACACTGAAGACTTTCCCAGAGGATCTGGTGGTCTGATGCTTTCTGGATGACGAGCTTCCAGAGTCTTAAATCTTGCTTCTGAATCACCGAAGTGCAAAACAAGATGTCATTTGAACACACACATGCATGTGCATGCACACACACTTACACACTTGTACCCTCAATATTGTTTATGACTTGGATAAAAGATGCATTGTTTGTTGAAATCAGAGATTTGTGCACACAAACTGAAAGTGTAGCTGGGCCTGGTAGGAAGAAACATTTTTTCTTTCACAAAGATGAATGTAGATTGATGGGAAGTTTTTCCACCTTAGGCAAATAGGTATTTTCTGTCTTCATAGTTTGGATTTTACACTAAGTGGGAAAAACAAACTTTTTTCTCTCCTCACTCAATACTTCACTTCTGCACCCAATGTGTGGATTTTCCCCACCAAGAAATTCTCCAACTTTTTGTAGGCACCAACTGTGTGTTCTACAATTCAATTCAACTCTGACACTATCTACTTGGAGTTAACGTCATATCCCACAGGTTGAGGGCTCAGCCCCACAAGACTGCCCCCCACTTCAGATGCCAGTTGCAAGTTCAGCTATAAATTGGGGTTTCCTGTAATCCCTTCTTTAGCTTCAATAATTTATATAATGTCTCATAAGACACAGGAAAACAATTTAACTTTTACTGATTTATCGTAAAGGCTATTGCAAAAGATACAGTTGCAAAGGATACAGTTGAACAACCAGATGAGGAGGTACGTAGAGCAAGGTATATGGGAAGGGGCACAGAGCCTCTGTGACTTCTTCGGGTACAGCACCCTCCCAGCCCCTTGATGCATTCTTGTTCACCAACCCAGAAGCTCTCTGAACCCTGCATTTTAGAGATTTTTATGGGGGCTTCATTACTTAGTATAATTGATTATTAACTCAATCTCCGGCCCCTCTTTTCTCCCCAGAGGAAGCTTTGTTGAAAGCTCCAAGCTTCTAATCATGGTTTGTTTTTTCTAGTGACCAACCCTTATCCAGGAGGCCACCAAGAGTTGCCTCATTAGAGCAAAACACAGTCCTCTTACCCAGGAATTTCCAAGGGATTTAGGAGCTCTGTGTAAAGAACCAAGGTCAAAAACCAAGTATTAGAACAAAAGACGCTCCTAGCACCCTTATCAGTCAGGAAATTAGAAGAGTTTTAGCAATTTTGTGCCAGGAGTTTATGGCCAGAGACCAGGGGTTAGACTATGGCATAATAAGAAACGCACTCATGAAGGTAGTAAGCCAGCCCTTCACCCCTTCACTGCTCCCATTTTAGACAACCAATGTTTCAGTTACTTGTTTCACTTCTCCATTAAAGTATTACTCTGAGGAGGATATCTATCTGCTCATTGTTGGACATTACAGGCTATACAGTGTGTTCCTTGGTCTGAATAAATGATGGCTGGCTACCCAAATTGCTGCACTATCTTCTTTTATTTTTTTATAGCATTTTGAGCATTTGCATCTGACACTTCATAAGCAAAACGCCCTTTAGGGTCAGTGGCTATTCCTGTCAAGACCCATTTGTAGCCCTCCAAGGCCACTGGCATCAGTCTCACTTGCCAGCTATGTCCATGCCCTTACCACCAGGGAATCTGCCACAGCCATCGGCAGTCTCTGTCTCTTTTGCTGACAAGCTGGACAGTTCTTACTGGCATTTTGTTTTTCAGAGTGTACAAGAAGAGTATGTCCATTTTAGTCCATCTCTGCCTTGCTGTAGTACTCCCATATCCACTCATTTCATGGACCCAGGTGGCCACCACAGTAGAGCACACAGGGATATATATATGTATTGATCCAATCACCTTTCAAACCTGAAAGGGACTTCTGATGGCCATCAGCATGTCCTACTTTAATGAACCCCTTGAATTCCCATAGTAGTTTCCATAGAGCTGTGCCCCATGTGGGCATCCCTTTAATGGGCTAGGCTTCCACTGACCATATGACCAGGCAGTTGGCCACTGCCCATGAGTCAGTAAAAACTGAAACACAGAGGCTTTAATCATTGTTAAATTATTCCATCATTGCTAGGAAAACAACATGCAATTCAGCCCACTGGGCTCACCTGTTTTTATCTTCTTTGATAGGAGTGACAGTCTTCCAACAGGATGCTGTCCATACACCTTGGAACTACTGTCCACAAACCAAGTAACTCTGTTAGTCACTCGAGCACTGTTTATAGGGTATTGTCTAAATGATGATAGAGTTTGGCAGCTCCTCACACAGTTCCACAGTCAGTCCTATGGTAAAAGGGGCTCCCTGCTGGTATCTTCTCCTTGCATTCTCCAGGTAGTATGATCCTATGTAAGATCCTGTTCATTTTACTATGGAACTTTTCCAGGCATTGCCATCCCCATTAGAGTGTTTCTCTGATATCACCAAGACACCATGGGTATTTCAGGTTTCAAGATTATTTTACATCCTCAGTTATAGAGGCAGTTTCAATTCATGTCCAATAGCAAGCTAATAATTGACCCTCAAATGGAAATTCTGTAGTCCAAAGTCCTCATAGTTGTCATGAGGAGGCACTCACAGGCTTTTGCTATAAACCTCAGTCTATGCTCTGTATAGGGCTTTCAAACAAAGTCTCTGTGCATTCAGCCTCTACTCTATATTGCTTGGGCTTGAGCAATCTTATTGGTTCTAATTTAGCATGTTCAATTAACATTGTTTGGAGAGCAGATTTACATGTCTTCTGTGTTACAATACTAGGTAGGGGAAATACTCCCCAGTCAGATACAATGTTGATCCCCACTTCACACAGAGCCTACTTAAGCATTCCAACTTTCATAATTCTATCACATTCAAATATTCTCATAATTCTATCAAATTTCAAATTCTATCAAATCTCAAATTTTTCTGTTCTCTCAATTTCATTGTAGCCTAAGTGAGGATTTTACCAGTGGGTTTTGGTACCATGGTACGTGAGACTCCTGTTTCTAGGAGCTCTGGAAACTTTTCTTCTCCACTCTCTGACCATTTACCCACTCATAGCAAAAGGCTTTGGGTTCCTACAAGGGGGTCGAGCCTGGAGACCCTGACCCCTTTGTCAATCTTTATCTCAATTGAGTGGTCTAACTTTTGCTCCAAGCAATTGGAGGTCATATTTCTCCTTGTAATCTTAGTCTTCTGGCTTTTTAAACTTCTCCTAACTGGGGTAGATGGAAGGACTTGGTTAGGGCTCTTTAATCACCAGAGATCACTTTGACTCCCACGAACTTTGACAGTGTTGTATTAAGACCCTTGTTTTAACCCCATCAATGTTTGCTGTATTCGTTGCACTTCTTAATAACCATCTAAAGATTTTATCATGCTTGCATGAGTCCCATTTTACATCTCTTTATTTTTCTGTTTGTTTTGCTCCATTGAATCACCTAATGTCTTAATATTTTAAACATTTTTACCTTGTTGGGAAGAGTTGGGATGAGTTCCTTGACTCTTCCTTCTGCCCTTTGCCATCCTCTTGTTAACTACTCATATCGTTTTTATTAGTATATGTACAGTCCATGAGGGGAAGCCAAGATAGCAAATTCAATAAAACTTCCTAGATTGTCTTTTAATTTTGCCACAGTAAGATTATACGGAGTGCCCATGCAAATGGTGCTTTCTTACCTACAGCATTTACCATGTCCTGGGAACACAGGCATATTCAGTGAGTGAATAACCTGATTATCACCAGACAGTCCCACATGGCTCGCACTCTAAGCAGAACAGCTGCTTCATCTGGCCTGTTCTAGATGGCATTTATGTGGGGAAAGGAACAGTTCATTTTCTTGGGACAGACAGACCTTACAACTTTACAGTAGCTTTCTTCTGTCTTTCTTTTTTTTTTTTTTTTTTGAAACGGAGTCTTGCTCTGTTGGCAGGCTGGTATGCAGTTGTGTGATCTCAGCTCACTGCAACCTCTGCCTCCCGGGTTTAAGCGATTCTCCTGCCTCAGCCTCCCAACTAACTGAGACTACGGGCGTGTGTCACCATGCCCAGCTAATTTTTGAATTTTTAATAGAGACAGGGTTTCACCTCATTGGCCAGAATGGTCTTGATCTCTTGACCTCATGATCTACCCAGCTCCGCCTCCCAAAGTGCTGGGATTACAGGCGTGAGCCACCACGCCCGGCCACAGTAGCTTTTCTCTAGTTCACCAGGTTGCCTCTTCCCTCAGGAATAACCTCCTGTGTCTCTGGATCCTGTTTTACCATCTGTGATTATCTCATCATGAGCTGTGGGTCCAGAATCCACCCCAAATCCATTTTAGTAAAGGTTCTTCAGGAAGCTGATGATACCAATCCACAAAATGAAGGAACTCCTTCACACTATATGCCCTGGTTTCAGTAGTTCCTGGGTTGTGCCCTCTCCCTGTTGACTATCTTTTGGGTTACCAGAGGGCTCACAGGTAGTTCTGTTGTTCTGCATAATTTTTCCTTTTGTGGGTGCCCTTCAGGATAGTGGCTAAAGTGCAGACAAACTCATACCTGAACTTGGTCCAACACTGAGGTCTAACCCAGCACTTTGAATTTAGTTATTAAAGATAACAATGACCAGGGGATTGTATGCTTAGCATACCTCTTCTTAGTTTGTATTTCCTTACATATCCAATGAACCAGCTCCTCAGGAGTCAGATCTACCACCATTTCTAAACTCCATTGATAACTCTGGCTTTTAGCAACGGAGTGCAGTGCAGCTGCAGTTTCATACTATGTCGGAAAAGCTCTCCTCAAGCTGTGTTTTCCGTCTGCTCTCACACTACGACAACAATCATCAAGAAGACGTCTGCGACTTCTGGAAAAACTCCCACACATCAAGCACTGGACACCAGCTGAGTGTCCTCCAGTAAAATTCCAGCACTATCTACGCAGAGATAGCGTCAAATCCCAGGTTGAGGGCTCAGTCCCACAAGACTGCTCCCCCTACCAGTGGTAAGTTCGCACTTCTGGAACTTCTGACAAACCGACTTCAAGTTAAGGTTCTCAGGACCCCTCTTTGGGTTCGATTAATTTGCTGGAGTGGCTCACAGAACTCAGGGAAACACTTAACGTTTACTGGTTTATTATAAAGGATATTGGAAAGAATACAGAGGAAGAGACACTGGGGTGAGGCATGGGAGAGGGGGCGCAGAGTTCCCATGCCATCCCTGGTGCGCCACCCTCTGGGAAACTCCAGGTGTCCAGCTATCCGAAAGCTCCCTGAACCTACTTATCTTGGGTTTTTATAAGAAGTGTTTCTTATGCCAGGGTATAAGGCGGGACCTCTCAGGGGGATGTTTTAAGACCCGCAGTCACAAAGGTGGGAGATTAGAGTCCTGCCTGTGGTAGGTGAAAGGAAGGCTGGAAAGAGATTCTGTTTCCTAAGGCCTAACACACCCATTATCACAAAAGACTGTAACAAGGGCTATGGGAATTATGAACCAGGAACCTTGGACAAAAACCAATGTATATCGTAACACCACACATACTATAGGTGACTAGGGGGCCACAGCCATTCTCATTTAGCTGGCAAGATTGAGAAAAATGCAAATAAGGTTTTCTCAAATGCTAATCTGAGAGTTAAAATAACTTTTATTTTATTTTTAAAAATTTCCTTCTAATCTGTTATCTTCTGTATCCACTAAGTATAGCTCAGTTTTTATCTCCCTTCCTGGTCCAGATGGGGCCCTGATGTTTGTAATTACGCTGAAATGTGAGTGCAGATGGCTGGAGTGCAGCTGAGGGAAAGGGATACGTAACTGCCATTAGCTACTTATGGAAAAGATTTTATTAAATGGATTCTGGCTCAAGAGCATGAAAAAGAAACGGATACCAAAGACAGTTGACAATTGTGACAGACTAGGAATGAGTGCCTAGCACAATTTTGATCACACAGAGGCATGTAATAAAAGTCTACTGAATGGAATTGATAGATTCTGCTCCTTATATGGGATGTGAATTTTTTTCCCCTTTCTCTAATATGACCAGTTTAGAATCACAGACTGAGAATTGATTCAGGGTAACAGACCAATTCCTTCTTTTTTTTTTCTTTTTTTTTTTTTTCTGAGACGGAGTCTCCCTCTGTCGCCCAGGCTGGAGTCCAGTGGCGCAATCTCGTCTCACTGCAAGCTCCGCCTCCTGAGTTCATGCCATTCTCCTGCCTCAGCCTCCCAAGTAGCTGGAACTACAGGTTCCCGCCACCACGCCCGCCTAATTTTTTTTTTCATTTTTAGCAGAAACGGGGTTTCACCCTGTTAGCCAGGATAGTCTTGATCTCCTGACCTCGTGATCCGCCCACCTCGGCATCCCAAAGTGCTGGGATTACAGGCGGGAGCCACCACACCGGCCCAATTCCTTCTTGTCTAGATGAGAAAACAAGTCCAAACTGTTTTGGGGACTTGTCCAAGGTCACATAGTTGGAGTTTGAGCTTATGCAAGGCCTCTAGATTTACATTTAATCTTCATTTTATTTTATCAGATAGACTTTTATTTAGGAATTTTGGTCATATATTCATAATTTGGTCTGTCTTTGCTTTTCAGATATTTATTCTTCCGTTAGCACATCTTTCACAAAGTTTTGGTTACTACACTGCAATCTTTAAAAAGAAATGAGGCTGGGCATGGTAGCTTACGCCTGTAATCCCAGCACTTTGGGAGGCCGAGGTGGACAGATCACGAGGCAAGGAGTCCGAGACCAGCCTGACCAACATGGTGAAACCCCGCCTCTACTGAAAATACAAAAATCAGCCAGGTGTGGTGGTAGGCACCTGTAATCCCAGCTACTCAGGAGGCTGAGGCAGGGGAATTGCTTGAACCTGGAGGTAGAGGTTGCACGCCACTGCACTCCAGCCTGGGTGACAGAGTGAGACTCTGTCTCAAAAAAAAAAAAAGACTTTTTTTTCTCTATTTCTATTTGCCAGATGCATATAACTGCCAGTTAGAATACCTGAGCAACACGAGAGAGGTGATATTGCATGCTAATAATTAAAAGCCCATATGCTGACATGAGACCAGGTTGAATTATACCTCTATCTTTTACTTGGTGAATTTGAGCAAATCATCTAAGCTCTCTACGAGGTCACAGTAATACCTCCCTCACAGGATTATTGTGAGCACTAAATAAGTGTATGCATTGCATGTGTTGAGTGAACCATGCAGTTAACTGAGAAATGTGTGGTTTCTCTTAATGTTTGCTTTTTCTTAGTTATCTTCAGGTTGCGACAGCCTTGCAGCCCAACCTCAGAATGGATCTAGAACAGGGGACTGGAAAGCATCAGGCATTATCTTCAGTTCTCTACAGAGGTGTAAGAATGGGACTCCCATGAAAGGGCCCCTTGCAAGGAACATTAGAAAGTAAATGAGACAACTGGATGACAGGAGGAAGGAGAGAAGGGAGGATCACAGATAACCAAGTTGAGCTTGGGGGGTTGAGAGGATAACTGGACACTTGATGGAATATGATTATGTGAAAAAGAAGCTATTTGTAGCAGGTGATGGGTTCATTCTTCTGAACTCTCGCCTTGTCTTGTAGGAATTTTTAGATGATTTCAAGTCAAAAGCCCTGATCTTCCTGGACAATTTAATAGTTGTTAGTTATTAATTTGATTTCAAAAACAGCTATGACTCCAATATGCAAGACTCCAGGGAATAATTCATAGGTACCATGGCCATAAAAATGAAGCCCACCCACACCCCTCTGCGTGTGTGTGTGTGTGTGTGTATAAAGACTATAGGACACTGTCTTGTCTGGTTTGAGCTTTTGGGTTTAGGAGATAAGGAGCAATATTGGAACAAATAGCTGGTTCAGGAAAGGAAGATTAGATAAGGCTGAGAAACAGATAATTCAAAAGAGGTTAAAAGAATTAGGATTATCTATTAACTGAAACTAGAATGGTAGAATGAGGATCAGAGAACAGTCTGACTGGTTTTAAGTCTATTTTCTATAGTTAACTAAGTTTTAAAAACAAAAGCTAAGTGAGGTGTAATAGTTTCATATTTGCTGCTATAACAATTGTCACAAGCTTAGTCACTTAAAGCAACATGAATTCATTCTCATACAGTTCTGAAAGTCAGAAATCGAAAATGGATCCCTAGGGCTGCATTCTTCCTGGAGGTTCTGGGGAAAATTGACTTATTTGCCTTTTCTAACATCTAGAAGCCACTTGCATTCCTTGACTCATGTTACAGCCAGCAGTACAGCATTTTTTAATCTTTCTTTCTGCTTTCATTGTCACATTGCCTTCAGACTTGACCCTGCTGCCTTCTTCTTACAAGATTCTTGTAATTACATTGGGACAACTTAGATAATCCAGCATAAATTCCCACTTCAAGATCCTTAACTTTATCACTTCTGAGAAGTCCCTTCTGCCACCACAGAGGGCGATGTGGGGATGTAACTTTGACCATCTGACTTGTTCCCCTTTCTCCTTTTATTTCTGTTTGTATGCCACGCTAACCCTTCTTCTGTGACCTAGATACTTTTTCATTTAACAGACATTGTTCTTCCCCTATTTTTTTGGAGGGTTGGGGTGGTCAGTAAAGGTTCCTAGCACTCTCTGTGGCTTCTCCAAGTTCTCAGGTCTCTTTTTTTCCCCCTTGGTGGCATGTTTTGTAACTGATGGTCTCCTGTCACTTGTGACTTGCATTTGAAGTACATAAAATTACATTTCTATCTGTTTAAAATGGTTCATATCTACAGTCTAGGAAAGTGTACTCAGCCCAAAGACACCCTGTTGTCTTGTGGCAACAGGGTGACCTTTTGCTTGGTTCCTAGACTTTGTTGCTCCATTAAGCCCAGATCTCTAACTTAGTGACTCCTGTTCCAGTAACCACACAATTTAGGGGAGTTTCTATTCTTTAGTCCTCAATGTGCAAGAACAACGGGGCAGACTGCATGGCTTATCGGGATGAAAAGGAAGGAATATTCTAAGAATGCTGAGGAGAAGTTTCCAGGAATGTGATTTGCATGGACCCCGAAAACTTATTTGAAATTTTTAGAAAACGTATTAGGGAAATGTGAACTTCTATATTAAACATTGGAAGGAATCACTGGAGAGATGGGAGAAAGACAGGAAGAGGGTGCCTGCTTTGGGATCCAAACCAATACCATTTCCTTCTCTGGCATGCAAGGTCCCGGCAAGATCTCCCTCAGAGAGAAACTATCCCTTCATTCTGTAAACTCTTAAATAACTTTTCAATTATTCTTGTAGTTTATATCACTTTTACTCAATTTTCCTCAGAGTCAACTTGTCTGTGTATTTGATATTATCTAATTTAATTCTTAGCATAGTCTTCCAAGTAGATATTATCAACATTATTATTTTACCAGTGAGTAAGTTAAATGTCTGGCCCAAGGACAGAAAATATACTCCATAACCCTGAGCTTAACTTCAGATGTGTTAATTCAAAACCAAGGGCTCTACCATATCACAGCTGCATCTCAATAAAAGCATCTATACCTGTCTCCTTTGTAAAATGAAAGCAATTTGAGGTCAGGAATAATTGCTTATTAATTTTGTAAAACAACCCCATAGCATCTAGTACAGTGCCTGACAAATTTGGTGGTTGCTCTGTTAAAATCGGACAAGTAAATGAATACAGAAATGAATTGAATGCATAAATCAGTAAACAGATTGTTCCTGAAAATAGAAATCTTGGGAATAATAAGTGGCTGTTAAATTTTGGGGGGAGAAAGAAGAAATGGTTTGAGATCTAATGTTTCAGAAACAGTCCTCTTTTTCCTCATTGTGATGTTATTATTTTCCTCAGCAAACTATTTTAAAAAGCTGGCAAAGATAAATGTTGACTAAGTATTGTTGTTTGCAGTAATGAATTTGTATCTTTTATGTAAATGTATTGTGAGAGGACACATTAAAGTTCTGGGAAATGTAGTTTTATTAAGTGATGTAATACATGTTAATGTTTATTAAGATCTCAATTAATTTTACCTTTCTCTTCTTTCCCTCCCTCCTTCTCCAATACCTTTTACTACCACTTCCATTTACATTTTCATGATATATAAAATGAGTTAAAAATAGAGCCATGTACAATAAGAAACTTTCAGTCTATAAAGCCCCTCTGTATAATTCAAAGCAGAAGGACATGGAGACACTCCAAGGCTTTGAATGACTGCAGTGTTCAGAGGAGCTCTCGTGGGAATCCCTTCTGACCCCTCCACCTTTGGAACCCAAAATAAACCATAAATGCCTGTCTTCCTTGACTTGAGGACAATTTTCCCACTATTCATTATCTGGCTTCCAAAATGAATTGCCAGAAGTCCAGCCATCCTGCCAACAACATTTGGAATAAGATGGGGGAATTTAAGGTCAAAGGGAAATAAACTGTTTCTGTCCTATTGGTCTTGTCCCTCCACTGTCTCCTTCCTTACCCCCAGTAGCCTACTATGAGGGATGAGCATGTCAGAGACAGCCCAGAAAAGCATGGGAAATATCTCAATTTCCACGGGAATCCTTGAGTAGGGAATGGCCAGTGCTTGGGAAAAACAACACTGTTTTTAAAACTAAAGTAAAATTACAGCACCGGGGGGTAAGATTACAATGTAATTGAGCTGAATTAGGCAGCAGTGGAGGTCTCCACACTGGCTTTCTTTGTCACTCCACAGGAGTTCCCAATGAAGAGGCCAGCAGTGTATCTTCTCTTTGCTATCAGAATTGGTTGCATTATGAATGAGGTGGAGATCTTCTGAAAGGAGTTTACCTTGAATATTAGTCAAATAGATCTTTGTTGAGCCTATCCTATCCCATCCTGTCCTAGGCTAGCCTATCCATTCATCCATGCAATTAACATATATTAATCAACACACATATACGAGATACGATGATAGGGATAGGAGAAATATGATAGTGACAATAATAAAAATAGGTGACATTTATTGAGTATTTATAATACTATACACCAAGTTCCATGTTAAACCTCTTAATGCATAATTTAGCGTCACAGCATATCTATGAGTTAGAAATTCTATTATCACCATTTTTACATAGAAAAATGAAGGGTCGGAATTTAATTTATTTGCCCAGTGTCACTCTGCTGGTAAGTAAGAGCTGGAATATAAACCCAAGCAGTGTGGACCTGTGATCTTATCATCTATGTCATCCTGAGAGTTAAAGCAACTTTACGATACTTAGTTATTTTTAAGATGCTTTGGGGAGACCAAGGAAGTAAGACATGGCGCCCATCCACATGGAGCTTGCTATCTCACTGGGAGTACATACATATGGGACTCTTAGGTATACATTACAACAAGCTAGAGTCTTTCCGTGAAAACGTGCTATCCATAACTTTAGAAGAAGAAATGCATTCTGTTCTTTGCTCTGTAACTTATTGGCCATGAGAACTTGGAAACATCTTTTAATGTCTGTAAATCTCAGTTTTTCCACTTTCAAAATGGGGAGGTGCAAATTAAAAGCTCTCTGAGGTCCCTTAAATTTGCCTCTGTTTTGTGATTTTATAGTAGAAAAGCGATAAAGCAGTCTGGGATGGAGTCGTTACAGAGGTTTCAAGAAAAGAGTGAGACTTGTTCTGATCCTGGAGTATTAAACTGGCATAGAGGTGGAGGGAGAAAAAGATGGTGTGCTTGGGAGATACTGAGGAGGCCAACAGGAGTAGGTGTACACGTGGTTGTGTAGAATAATGGGAAATAAGGTTAGCAATTGAGGATGTTAGAAGGAAGAAAGTGATGTTTGAAGTAGATATGGTAGATCAGCGGTTCTCAAAGCGTGGTCCTGAACCACAGATGTGAATCCTCCAGCCCCACCTCAGACCTCCTGAATGAAGAAAAGCCAGAGGCAAAGGTTGCATACCATATGATCTTATGTATATGAGAAAAAACAAAACTGTAAGGATGGAGAACAGATCAGTGGTTGCTAGGGATAAGGACAGGGTAAGGGCTTTGTTACAAAGTGGCAGCATGAGGGAATTTCTGGGGGTAACAGAACTGTTCTGTATCCTAACTGTAGCAATAATCCATGTGTTAAAACTCATACATTTGTACACCCAAAAAAGGTGGGAAAAAAGAAACTTTGGGGTGAAGCCCAGTGTCTGTGTTTTAACCAGTCCTCCAAGTGATTTGGGTGCACACTGAAGTTTGAGAACTACTGTGGTTAATACAGAGAACCATTATAGGTGAGGAGGAAATTGTCTCTGCAAGGCTGGCCTGATAGGGAGTGCTGAAGGCACTGCAGTAGGAAGAGGGAAATGGGCAGGTGGGATGTTACAGTAATTCAGACCTGCAGAAAGGTGGTAAATGTAGGTATGAAGAAGCAAGGACACATTTAACAGGATTTCCTTGGCTGGGTGCAGTGGTTCACGCCTGTAATCCCAGCACTTTAGGAGGCGGAGGTGGGTGGATCATCTGAGCTCAGGCGTTTGAGACCAGACTGGGAAACATGGCAAAATGCCATCTCTACAAAAAATATTCATACAAAAATTGGAAGAATTGGTTGAGCCCAGGAGGTGGAGGCTGCAGTGAGCCAAGATCATGCCACTGCACTCCAGTCTGGGCGACAGAGTGAGACCCTGCCTCAAAAAATAAAAATAAAAGGATTTTCTGGGAAGACAGAAAAACACTTGTGAGAGATTAGCTATTGACAATAAAGAAGACAGTCTAAATAATGTAGATTGGAGAGTTTATAAATTGTGAGAGTAAGGAGAATATTATAGTTACATAAAATGGGATATTGGGAAGAAGGGTTGAGTAAAAAGGAATACATGGTGCCATTCACAAGGCATTGAACACCTCAGGTCCTTGATTGTTCTCATTTATATAGTAAATACATTAAATGTGATACTCTTGAAATCTTAATTTTTTACAGCTGGAGGAGCTATTAGAGGTTTTCTCACTAAACTGATTTCCTTCCTCCCTTTCTCTTCCTTTTCTTTTTTGACAGAAAACAAGAGAGCTCAAATAACATATTCAAGATCACCCAGAAAAGTACTGACTGAGTTGATAATAGGATTTAGTCAAGGGCAAATCTTTTGCTGTTGTACTGTTGTGGTTTTTTCTCTATTTCCAATTGTTATGCTTTATGTTACGTTCTATGTTGACAGCTCTCATTTTTTTTTTCTGTTAATAAGCTGGATATTTTCTTTTGTTGGCACAAGACTTTCTGTAAGTAATAATAATAATAAACCTTGCCCCTTATGGAGTACCACAGTACATGTGCTAGGCACTAATATTAGTGTTTCACATATAGTAACTCACTTAATCACAAGAGGCTTATGAAATAGATACCATTATTATCTTCATTTTACAGATGAGAAAACTAAGGCAAAGTAAGGTTTTAAAACTTGCCAAAAGTCACACATGTAGTAAGATGAATCTGGGCAGTTTGGTTCCAGTATCCATGCCCTTTACCACTATGTTATTCTGTCTCTTGCTTTAAGAAAACAGAGTTTAGTTTTGGTATTAAATGGATTTTCTAAGAGTTCAATATTTCACTTGACTTCCTCTCTAGGAACAGTCTTTTTAACATGTATTGTATTTGCTTTACAAACTTCCAGTTATATAATCTGAGGCAGGATTTTTGCCATGGTTGGGAGTTGGACACTTTCTCTGCCAAGTGTGGGGAAGATTTAACACAATTCAACATGTCACTTGTGACATGGAATGGGGATCTGGAAAGTATCTTATGATATTGCTTGGACAGATCCAGGTGGTCATATGACTTAGTTATCCAAAACAACTGGTTGCTAGTCTTTTCTTGATGACTTTTCTTCTGTAATGGAAACTTCACCACATTTGTTGTTCACAATTTCCATGGTTTCATCACCATTTTATGGTAAATTCTCTTGAACACTTCCTGTTTAAGTTTAAGCAATCTTCGTGTGTGTGTGTGTGTATGTGTGTTGGGGTAGGGGCCTTTCACACTTATAGATGGCTGGGTTTTGAAATTTTATAAATGCATCATTATTCATCAGTTTCTTGTTTGAAGCTTCATAATCTCTTGAAGCTAGAGCCCCTCGTGTGGGTTTAGGTATCATCTTGGCTAAGGGTAGGAACCCTGGTGCTTAGGATCAAGTCTCATTAGGGGTACCACATAGTTATCCCCTTCTGTATTCCTACCACCTCCCTGGACACCTGAAAAGGTGTATGTGGCTAGAGAAAATGAGGATTTGATTAGTTACTGAACCCTAAATCCCTGTCCTCTGACATTTTCTCAGGGATTCTCTCTCTTTTCCCTATTTTTCTGCTTCTTTTATTTATTTATTTTAAATTTTAGGTTTTTAAAATTTTTTTTGAGACAAGAGTCTCCCTTTTGTTTTCTAGGCCCAAATGCAGTGGACCTTCTCAGTTCACTGCAACCTCCGCCTCCTGAGTTCAAGCTATTCCTGTGCCTCAGCTTCCCCAGTAGCTGAGCTTACAGGCACATACCATCACGCCTGGCTTTTTTTTGTTTTTTTTGTATTTTTAGAAGAGACGTGGGGTTTCACCATGTTGTCCAGGCTGGTCTTGAATTCCTGACCTCAGGTGATTCACCTGCCTCGGCCTCCTAAAGTGCTGGGATTACAGGCGTGAGTCACCACGCTCAGGCTTTCTGTTTCTTTCTTTACCACTCATCAAATACAGTAGTCTTTCAGTCCTTCTCTCTGGAAACAAGCTGGCGTATCTCAGTGATTTGGGGGTTCTGGAAAACAAATACCAAAATGGGATACTCTTGTCAATTATCCTTTGCTTTTGACGTCACCACACAACTCCCTCAGAGGCAAGAAAGCACGAAATGCCTGACTACAGTCTTTAAAGAGGAAAAATTACATGTGGAGAAACACATGAATTAACACCCGATACATTAATATGCATTTAAGCTATTATTATTATCTTTAGGAGTTGCTACAGATCACTTGTTTTCTGCCTGTTTGCCATGGAGAGGGGTGACTGTGTGATCATGGGTGGAGTCCTTGCACCTAGATTCAGGAATTGTATGATTAAATGGAAGTCTGGTGACCTCATGTGGTCCTCCACACTTGGATGTATCAGGGATCTGGGGAGATAAAGTCTGTTTCTCCTCCAGGTGACTTAGCAAGAGGATGCCCAACAAGTAGGGCCAGGTTTATGAAAGCAAGACCACCCTATGTATAACAAAATCCAACTGTGCCATACTTTTTGGACAAATACTTATTAATAAGCTCATGTAAAATGTTTGTATGACTTATTCTATAATCTCAATAAAGTCCTAGTTTTTTCTGCCCTGACTACACCTTGTATGAAAGGTTTGCTCAGATACAATAATATTCTAAGCCGGGATTCTAATACCCTTTAGTTGGTATCAGGCAACAAGAAATCTTAGCATCAATGTCTGGATAGAGGACTATGTGGGAATCAAGCCACAGGTGCCATCTCTAAGGGTTAAGAGCAAATTACATTTTTAAAACCTTTCTATGGAATAGGTGGGAGTTTCCACAATAGTGTCACCAGTCCAAATGACTTGAATATTATTATTGTGACTGGAGAGAGCCCATTATCTAATGAAGAAGCCTACATGTAAACACTCACTTCTAGCATGCGTTCTGCTAGTTGGCAAAGCTTCTGATGTCGATCTCGATAGGGATAGCTGAGGCAGCTACAGCAGCCACCTTTGGAGCATGGTCTTTCTAAAGAGCTTGCTGACCACCACTGAGATGTGAATGCTTGATTAGGGCAAGTAACTGAATTAACTATGACGTACATAATGTCATACTGTAGTGATTACAACCAGCTAAAATGTCTTATTTCATTGTTTTTCATTTCTTGTTTTGTATCTGTCTTGCCCAATTTAAACATAAACTCAATGAGAGGACCTTATCTTTTTTATTTCATTGAAAATATCAAAACATATTATAGTGTACATCATGTGGTAGGTGTTCAGTAAACATACTTTAAATTTGTTGAATAAATAAATGAACAAAAGGAGAGGCTGCCCAGGGTTTTCTTTTACTTTTCTTTTCTTTCTTTTTTTTTTTTTAGATGGAGTTTCGCTCTTCTTGCCCAGACTGGGGTGCAATGCCAAGATCTTGGCTCACTGCAACCTCTGCCTCCTGGGTTGAAGGGATTCTCCTGCCTCAGACTCCTGAGTAGCTGGAATTGCAGGCATGCACCACCACGCATGGCTAATTTTGTATTTTTAGTAGAGACAGAGTTTCACCATATTGGTCAGGCTGGTCTCGAACTCCCGACCTCAGGTGATCCACCTGCCTTGCCCTCCCAAAGTGCTGGGATTACAGGCGTGAGCCACCGCACCCGGCCTGCATAGGCTTTTCTGTGTCCACCATGGTCCTAAGAAATTAAGTCAGCTTATTTAAACAAGAACCCTGAGAGACTTCCTAGTCTGTTACTGCAGGTTACTTGTGATGGTCCCTTACTGACAATGAGTTAACCTGGGGCGGTTGAGGTAACAGCTTGAACACAAAAATGAAAAGAGTTGTTGTTAAGACAATCTGCTGAAGGGAAATGTTCGAACGTATCAAGAGTTGAAAGGGTATAATAGATAAACGTTTTTTCTGTGAATATATTTGACACAAATGACATTGTCAGTTTCATCTTTTCAGCCATCTTATAGTTTGAAGGGGCTTATTATGTAATTACCAATATGAGCGAAAGCCTAAAACACTGCTAGGGAATGATTCACTTGTGTTTAGAAACAGAGCTGTCATTTCTGAAGTCATATCATAACAAATTACTACTACTATATATTCGTTAGCATTTTCTTCACCTTTTTATCATTTGGAGCACCTGAGGAGTATTTCATATTAACTAACCATAGAGTCATTTTCCATCATGTATCATGTATTAATTATATAAATCAAGTAAGAAAATCAATATGTTTTAACATGATATCACACTGCATTACTAAACTTCTCTTTCATATGCTGTTAAAGCACGAACAATGAGTGAATTTTCTGTAGTTCAAATTGAAGTCGGTTAATTCAGAAAAAGGGTAGATGGTAGATGCCAAAACAATAGATTCTTTCCACCACAATCACCTGGCACTGCCTTTTCCTGCAGTTAAAAGTCCATCTTGATTTTAGGGGCCATGCTGAGGATCCTGGCAAGTTGAGGATTTCAGTCCCAGAACTGAGCTGACTTTCCACTATCATATTCTTATACTTCCCCTAAGGGTTTTCAAGATCATCCATTACCCTGTCTCGGAGTCACCTACGAGGAGCAAACTCCATTGATCTAAAGTTTTAAATGAGCAGCCAGGGAGAAGGCTTTTCCAGCTTTCAACAAAATGGATCCCCCTTGACGGGCCCGCGCAGGGACCCTCTGGGCCCCTTTCCGTCTGTCAGTTTCTGCTAGGTTCCGCCTCTGAGATTAGTTCTCAGCTGCACGGAACTCAGAGGAGCTCCTCTCCTCTGGTCTCCAATTCGGCAAATGCCTTACTCTCGGCTGTAGACATTGATGACTAGTGAGTGTTTTAGAAGCTTGTGTTTATCTTTCCTGGGTATCTGTTCCAGACATGTTCTTTTTAGTCCGTGGAAAGAAGCTTCGTAGTGTTTCTTCAGAAGGAAGCAGCCTGGAACCGATCTGCTCTCTGCTTAGTTCTTTGCTAATGCTCACGCCTTCCCACGGCCAGCAGGGGGCATCTGAGACACGGATTTAAATTGCACTGAATTTAAACGGGATTATCCCATGTTAGGACACCTCTTTCGGAAATGTGTTGTAAAAATCTTGCCTTATGCTTCTCAACTTTCCTCCATCTCTTCTTCCTTCTCGTTCCTGACATATGTCTGGCGTCTACAGCGAAACCTGTTTGTGATTGCCAAAAGTCTTTCAACCACAGGAATAGCCTATGCCCCAGGGCTACTTCTGTTTCTTTTAAATCCTGAAAAATTATGGTCTCATAATTGATTCTTTTCAGATTGCTAGTGATTGCAATTATCCTCCCTGCCTCTTCTCATCAGCATATGTCCTATATAATATGAGGAACTAAATGCCTCACTTGACCATTCTCAATCTCTTTCAAGGACAGAAATTGAATTCACTTACTTTATAGTGCTTATAGTCATTTAATGGTGTTACCTCTGTCCAGTTAGCAAATTAGAGACATCTTAGTCCTCAGTGACTCATTCTAAGCTGCACTCCAATATTTCACCTACTCCACCCCAAAATGCAGCTTTACTATAACCTAGCAATTCAGTTCATTCATTCATTTGCTCATTCATCAATTTACATGGCAAATCTTTACTGAATGCTATTAAATGCCAGGCCCTGTGCTAAGTGCTGAAGCTGTAATTGTGAACTAAACAGATGTTCACTCTGCTCTTGGGGACCTGACACTTTAATGGGAACGATAGACAATATTCGCATATACATATACATATGGAGATATAAATGCAAATTGAAAAATGCCATGAATGAAAAATTCAGACGGCTCTGAGAATATATTAGGAGCAGTCTTTAGGTATATAATGTCTCCCATTGCACATTGGGAAGTTAGGGCTCCTTGAGGTTAGAGTCTATGTTCTTTTATTTATTCGTTTAGAAACGGAGCCTCACTCTGTTGTCCAGGCTGGAGTGCAGCGGCATGATCTTGGCTTACTGCAACCTCTGCCTCCTGGGTTCAAGCAATTCTCTGCCTCAGCTTCCTGAGTAGCTGGGATTACAGGCACCTGCCACCACGCTTGGCTAATTTTTTTTGTATTTTCAGTAGAGATGGGGTTTCACTATCTTGGCCAGGCTGGTCTTGAATGCCTGACCTCATGATCCAACCTCCTCAGCCTCCCAAAGTGCTGGGATTACAGGCATGAGCGACTGTGCCCAGCCTGTGTTCTTTTGTTTTTATACTCCACCTACCTTCATCAATGATTGGAAAAATATGTGCTATACAGTTTACATGTATGTGTTTTATATTCAATTGTTCCAAGTGGCTCTGAAGTGAGAAACAACTCGGTAACCCTTGAAACACCTAGTATAAGACTTTATATATAATTGGTTCTTCACACATTCTGGTGGAATATATTTCTCAAAATTTAACAATGTTTCTGTTTTTAGTGATTGCTTGTGCCAGTTTTCCACACTTAGGCATCTTAAGGTGATAACCCACTAAATTCACGCACTAGCAGGAAGGACTGAGGTGGTCCATGGCCTTTTGAATTTTGACTTCCCAGTCAGGCAGCATACCCACACAGGGAGCAGATTTAAAATTGCACAGCCCCAGAATTATTCAAATCATTTTCAGTTTGAAATCACTAGTGTGAGTCATCTAGACAAAGAATTATCTTCCTCTGAGCCTTTAATTAAACTTTTACTCAAGCATTTTCAATTGATTTTATTTCAAAACAAGTTTTCTTTGTAAAACAAAAGAATAACAGGAGGAGGAGAGATGAGAGGAGATAAAAATAGCTTCTTGTTAACTAGCATTAACGTAATGTGGCCAGGAAAAAATGTCTAGGGTGCAGTCAAATAGAGCCCGAGACCGAGCATGAAATTGTAAACAAGTTAGAAAATTATCTTCTCTGGGTAGTGTTGTTTTTGATGTTAAGTTAATGTCAGATACATTCAAGTTTATCTATGAAGGGAAAATAGTTTGGTAGGCTGGCGCTATTGTTTTGTTTGAATTTTTCATTTGGTTTGCTTCATTTTCATATGTTTGTGAGTCTATGGTAGGGAGGAAAGGGAAAGGGGGGATGAAATAATATTCCAGGAATTCTTGAGGAGAGAAACAAATCTAACATTACTTAGTCTTGTGAAAAAAGTGCAATGTTTAAAGTGGTTTGAACTTCAGCATTTGTCAACTCCTCGGCCTTTAAACTTTACTGTCGTATGAGCAGAAATGCAATAATGCTATTCATTCCCTGAATAACGAACTCTTAATTAAATTTAATGGACTTCACAACTTAAATACTCTTAACTTTGTAATGCTCTGTACTTGAGCCTATACCAAGCCAGACATTGAAGCCATAGAAAGAAGTGTTTTCCAAAGCACTGAATATCTTTTCTCCCTTACATCTCCAGGGCAAATATGAGGAAAAGAGTAACCTGATGTTCTGGTATGTTTGTCTGCTCTGAGGAAATGGAATATGATTTTCTCTAGGCAATGTTGTAAATGATAGTTGATTTCTAGATCATTCCACAAAAAAACTCTATTTAAGCAGTGATACAGATAAAATAGTAGTAGGGCTCTGATTCATCCTGGTTTTAAAAGGATTTTGTGGCATGTCTTGAGCATGTAACTACCATTTATAAATGGTGTTTTCACAGAAGGTGCATCCTGAAATAGTAAAAGAAAATGTGAGATACATTGAGTTCATATGATAGGATGCCACTTCTTTACATACAGAGTCTTTGAAAGGCACCTTTCTATAGTTTTATCTCTTGTTTGTTTTCATACCAACTTTGCTGCAAGCTATGTACTGTATAGAGGTCCCTCCAACATCCATCCCTCTATCTAGAAGGGAGACAGAGTAAGTTCATTTAATTGGCTTTCTGCTCTCTCACGTTTCACCCTTTTACATCCCTTCAAATAACACGCACCCACCCTTCTGTCTGGAAAGCTCATTCTTTTCTAGCCCAACTGACTGACTGCTACTCATTCTCTAGTTCCACCTTTGCCTCCTCTGAGAAGTTCCCCCTGATTTGCCCTTGTGGACACTAGTGCTCCTCCACCAGAGCTCTGCTGCTTTCTGGACAGTCTGTCTTTAAGCACCTGTTTGTGATTGTTTCCACATGTAAGACCTCTCCAGGTTAAAAGCACCTTGAAAGCAAGGAACAAACTTAATGGTGTTTGTATATTTACTGCATACTGCCGGACACAGTAAACATGACCAATGAGTAAATCAGTAAGGAATCAATGAATTAAGTAACTAATAATTCTTTTACATACATTCAATTTCTTTGTTCTAATTATCCCTTAATCTCCAACTATTATTCTTGCATCAGGAAATCAAACACAAATATGTTTCTGCCTTTTACAAAAGCAAAAAGTTCAAATAGAGCAAGAGATAGAAAAAAAAAGGAACCAAAGTTGAGAGGGGGAATAAAGTTAAAATCAAAAGGACCAACCGAACAGAAACCTAAACATGAGAGACTTTCATTACATCATTGTCATCTAAATATTGGTGAGTGGACTATTGGGTCAAGGTTGAAACTGCAAAGAGTTGCAGCATGCATTCCACAGATGTACAGGAAGGGAGGGACCTATGGAGCCAGGAGGACATGGATTATGGCTGAAGTTTTTCACGGACTGGGCGGGATACTGTGTCCTAGCGCACCTTGCATCTCTGACTGTAATACTGCACATTAGCCAGCAGAGGGCAGCCAAAAATATTGCATGCATTTCTCCTCCCCACTTAATGTTTTCTTCATTTTTCAGATAAATATAAAATTGGCAATTCTTGTCCCCAGAGGTAGAATATAGAAGGTTGTGGGTGTAGTAACTCCTTAGTAACTTGCAGGAAATTTTTTGTATGTTTCAATGTAATGTTCGAAGCTGGGGAACATGGGTGGTGGGTTGGAAAAATGTGTAGTTAGAACTAACTTTGAAGAAGCCGTGTTCTATGCCAAATGCTGTGCTAAGTGACTCATATGCATTCGTGTATTTAATCATCTCAAAAAGTCTTAGGATATACTATTTTATCAGTCCCAATTTCTAAGCAAAAGAACTAAACATTAGATAATTTAAGTAATTTGCGACGCCTGGAATTAAAGCAACACTTAATCTAAATCACAATGTTATATAAGCTCCCTCAGCAGAACAGTCCCAGTTTTTACCCTGATGTCATGCTGAGCTTGATCTGAGGTACTGTGGGACCTGAGTTGGCTTTAGTCAGTGAGAGGGTCTTAGGGAAAGAATGAAAGCAGAATGAAATGAAAAGGAAATGACACTGTAGAGATGACTACATCTAAAACATAGTTTTCAAAACCTTATTTACTAGCCTAAAGGAAAATATGTTATGATCATTAGGCATTTGTGGGGTTTTTATAAGTTACTACAGTAGGTCTCCTTACATTTTTCTTCCCAATATCCATAACTGCGAATCTTAGGCATTTACTTAAATTGCCTCATCACTGCTTCCTCTTTTGCCTCCTTTGCCTCCTCTGAGAAGTTCCCCCTGATTTGCCCTTGTGGACACTTGTGCTCCTCCGCCAGAGCCCTGCTGCTTTCTGGACAGTCTGTCTTTAAGCAACTGTTTGTGACTGTTTCCACATCTAAGACCTCTCCAGGCTAAAAGTACCTTGAAAGCAAGGAGCAAACCTAATGGTGTTTGTATAATTACTGCAGACTGCCCGACACAGTAAACATGACCAATGAGTAAATCAGGAAGTGAACAATCCCTGTGAACAAATGAGGAAAGTATGTATACAGTAGTAAAATCTTATTTGGCCACCATGTGAACTTCACCACATCTTTTTAAGACTTTGGTTATGATTAGCATTGACTGAGAGGTAAATGTTAGCAGATTTGTAAGGAACAAAATCCAGATGTTTTTAGTTCACTTTGGCAAATATTTTTAAATGTTTACTATGTTGCCAAGCATTGTGCTAGGCACAGGGGTTAAAAGGTATTTAAGACTAAATTCCTACCATCAAAAAGTTCTCATATCCAAGTTGAGAAATAGAAATGTAAGTCAATGACCATAATGCAATATGATGAAGCATCTCTTAAAAGCATAGGTAAGCAAGTGCTAAGGTGACCGGGAAAGGGTAGCTTTTTGGGTCTCCCAATATTCAACAGCTTGTCCTATGGATTAATATTTAATATTTGCCTGGTGCTTTTCTAGTTTAGAATTATGATAAAGTGATGGATAGATTAGGTTAGTTTTAAAACTGAGCATGAAAATAGTTGCATCCTGTGATGGAGGAGTACACAGAATTCTGACCATATCTACTCACTAAAATACTGAAGATACAAAGAAGTAGTAAATTCTGCTATAGTTTGTCGTTTGGCAATTAGTACTCATTTATCAAGGCTCAGTGCACATAAGATAGACAGCCATAGGGAACAATGGATAAGGAGTCGAAAACAAAAATTTTATAGAGAAATAAATAATCAAGTAGAATTATTTAATCTTATAGCCAGAAATGGCTCAAAAACCATCTAAAATGATGGATAACTTCATTATTTTACAGATGAGGGAACTGAAGTCTGGCAGTAAAAAGTGATCATTTTTTCCAAATGTCATATATCTAATAATAATGAGGACCAGAGCCCTCAGAAGACTAGCAGGCAATGCATGAGGAGTTCTACCTGGGAGCTCTAGCATCAGACAGCTTGGGCTCACATCTGTCTCCACCAAATACTGGCTGGTTATCTTAAGTTATTTAAACTCCTTTCATTCGGTGACCTCATCTGCGAAATGGAAATAATACTATAGTATCTGCAGACATAAAATGAGAGAACACATGTAAAGCAATAATGAGGATTAAAATGTAGTGCAAATTAATGAAGGACATACTAAGAGCTTGGTAAATGCTATTTATTAGAACTTACGTATTCTAATTTCTGCATTAGTATTCTTTCTGCCACAAGAAAATACAAGTGAAATGGGATTTTGTTCATTTTTGTTTCTCTGACACAGGAAGAAATCTTTTTTTAAAATCTGTATGCACATGTGGTGTCCTCATTTCCCCTTGTGTCTCTTCTTTCAGGGCCAAGGAGATTAAGATCAAGTTGGGAATTCTCCTCCAGAAGCCAGACTCAGTTGGTGACATTGTCATTCCCTACAATGAGAAGCCGGAGAAACCAGCCAAGACCCATAAGTGAGTCATGAATATGGATTCCGCTTATTTCCTCCAGAGGATGGCTATTTTTCAAGTGTTTAGCACCATTCCTCATCTGTAGAATTACCTCCTTCAATTACTCATTAAGGATCTTAAGAGCCCTCAGAGGATTGGTTTGCAAAGAAGCTCTTTTTTTTTCTTAACTGTCTCATGTCTGGAGCATCTTATTGAATACAGGCAGAATACTTAAAAAATAAAAGATAAGACTCTGCCTTATTTTTGAGAGACAGACATACTTATAAAACAGACAGACCATACTTATAAAATGATACCAGCCACTACTGCAGTGTGGTAAAAATACCTGCTCATTTACTGCCTTGGTAACCACTCCTGATCCAGTTAATTATGAGCCCTGGATGCTTACGTGCTGATGAACTATCTAAAGCTGCTTCCTCAGCAGGAGGATGTGAGAACATTGCCCTCAGGAAGATACTAAGGACAAGGCAGACAATTTCAGCCTTATCCTTTCTTCTCCAAGATAGTGCCCCTCAAGGTCCAACAGAGGAACAAAGTCTGTTACTTAAGTGAAGAACGAACACTTGACTAGCTATTTCTATTTAATGTACACCAGGTATTTTCCCCAATTCATAAATTCGTATTCTTGATTGAATTTCTGCAGTCCTCCCTCATCCCCATTCTCCTCTCCCTACATAATCCTCCTGTCAATTCAGGCATCCTAGGGAACTATTACTTCTAAAGAGTCGTGATGTTATGGCAGTGAATCCAGGTCTTACGGTGTGCATTGGCCCTGTTTTAACTCAGGAACATGACTCCCAGCATTCCCATTGTTCCTTATCATCCCTGCTAGCTGCAGAGGCTGTCGCTACCTAGACAGATACACTCCATCTTCCCGTTAAAACAGAGATACCCAGGAACATCAAGAAAGGAAAATGGGAAGAAGAAAAGGCCAAGGCATTCAAATTCCTTCACTGTTATGTTAGAGCTTTGAGGATATCACAGAAGTGTGGTAAAAATATATTAGTCCCTTTAACCTCCATTTCTCTTTTTAAATGGAGTATTTGTGTAAATTGGTCAGCCTGTCCTTTGTCCAAATGACCTCAACTTAATATAGCTGGATTGATTGGGAGATAAAGATATGAATTATTCTTTTCTTTTTTAAATCTTTTCCATTTTTTTATTACTTCAAAGTGATTCTAAACAGGAAGTGAGGCATAATTGAGTTTTCTGCATTTGAAAAGGAGAAGGTAATTCAGTGTGGAGCAGCAGGCACCAAGCGGTAGTGGAGAATAAGAACCACATTTCGTAGCAGCAACAGATCAAAACATCTATTTTGAAGTAAACAATATGACAATTTATTGATCTGTTGGAATTAACTTTAAGAAAATAGAGTTCTACATTTCCTGCTTTAAATCTCTACTTTAACATTCACATAGACCCTTAAACTGTTGGGGTTAAAAGGGATTCAGAGAGAAGCTGTTTTGGAAGAAACCCTGGGGCTGACCATTTATTGGATTATTTACTTCTCTTGTCTTTCATCCTCTTTCTTCCTCCAGAAGCCTAAATTGTTTTGGAAAAATTCCTTCATCTCCCTAGAGAATAATTCTGTGTCTATTACATTTTCAACAGTGACCAATAAAAAACGTTTCCCACTCTTTTCTGATCCGTAAACCCCATCCCACCTCCTCATGTTTGGCAAACTTTCTATGCCATTTATCTGACAGGAAATACTGTGTTCCGCATAAGCTCCATCTCTCTATCTCTTCTCTCACTTTAAAATTTCTCTGTATTTTTAATCACAGTTCTTCTTTCAGAGGGGAAAATAATTCTTCTCTTGATTGGAGGTATTTTTTTTTTTTTTTTTTTTTTTTTTTTGAGGCGGAAGTCTGGCTCTGTCGCCCCAGGCTGGAGTGCAGTGGCGCAAATCTCGGCTCATGCAAGCTCTGCTCCAGGGTCATGCCATTCTCCTGCCCTCAGCCCTCCGAGTAGCTTGGCTACGGCGCCGCCACCTCCCCGGCTAGTTTTTTGTATATTTTTAGTAGGAGACGGGGTTTACCATGTTAGCCAGGATGGTCTCGATCTCTCTTGCTGACCTCGTGATCCGCCCGTCTCAGACCTCCCAAAGTGCTGGATTACAGGCTTGGACCACCAGCGCCCGGCCTGATTGGAGGTATTTTTAACCCCTCTCATAATTCTTGGGTTACTGACATCAGTAATAATCCGTTTTTTAAAAGCATTTTCTATTTTTTAACATGTAGTTTTGAATTCTCATTTTTTTTAAAAAATGGACCATTGAGAAAAACAGAAATCAGTGCTTATATTCCTACCCCCTAAACACAGCTCTGTTCCCCTTTTTGCAGTTTTAGTTGCCCTTTTGCTCTGTGGACCCTCTTCCCTTAGGAACAAACAGGTGCCCATGTCCCATGCTGAAAAATTCTCTCCCCGCCTTTCTCTCTTTCTGCTTCTCTACCTTCCTCTTACTTTTATTGGCTAACTGTAGAAAGAGAAGTCTGTACTCATGGCTTTCAGTCTTTTCTGTATCTCCTTATTATCCAGCTTCAACCTTACTACCTCACCCGAACTAAGGCCCCATCTGTGACTTGTCTGCAGCATTTGATGGCTCACCAGTTGACCTACTCTTTTTTTTTTTTTTGAGATGGAGTTTGCTATTTCACCCAGGCTGGAGTGCAATGGCACGATCTCGGCTCACTGCAACCTCTGCCTCCCGGGTTCAAGCGATTCTCCTGCCTCAGCCTTCCGAGTAGCTGGGATTACAGACATGCGCCACCACGCCCGGCTAATTTTGTATTTTTTAGCAGAGACGGGTTTCTCCATGTTGGTCAGGCCGGTCTCGAACTCCCGACCTCAGGTGATCCACCCGCCTCAGCCTCCCAAAGTGCTGGGATTCCAGGCGTGAGCCACTGCACCCAGCCCAGTTGACCTACTCTTAAAACTCTCTTCTTTGACTTCTAGTCCTGCATTCCCCTCCTGCCTTCTCTTTCTCTAAGTGCTCCCACTGTTGCTCACCCTCTGGATGTGAGCATTCCTTAAGGCTCCGCTGTAGGTCCTCCCAAGAAACAATAGACAACATTAATCAACCACATAGGTTTAGTTTGTGATAACTGTTATCATGGCTTACAATATCATCAATTGTAAAATGTTAGGAGCTGATATAGATATTCATGTAGTTTACTTTATATTATAAATGTCTCCCTTTCCCCTGCCTATGTCAGCGATTTTTAACCCCTTTTTCTGGTTTATTGTTGTAGTGATCATTTTATACTAAAGAATGACCTCCGCACATAAACAGTACCTAGCCTGTGCTAGTGGAAAACAGTTACAGAAAGCTGTCCTGCGTACGCTCACCTGGTTAGAGTGAGCCTGGTTGTGAAGACTAAGGACCTATGCACAATTTCAGGCCTGCATATGGATGTCAAAAAATGACATGTTTTACTTGTTCTTAAGTCTGTATGCCCAACCATGGTGCCCAGGTCACCACTGGTTATCAGGTAAGGGCTCAATCCATGCTCATAAACTTGAACCTGGTCGTGAGCAGACTGCACTGTCAGGCAGGAAGGGAGAGGGGACATCTAATTCACAGTAAAAATACTTGAATTTTCTTTTCCTTGTTAAGAGCATCAATATGTAAGAACATTTTTAAGACATTTAAGTATGTGCCAGGCACTGCACAGATTAAAATCAAAACAAAATGAAAACCAAAACAAACAAAAAACCCACCACAGGCACTTGAGGTTATAGCTAGTAAGTGCCAGCATTGCCAATAGCAGTAATAATGGTTCTTGGGACTGGTCATTAAAATCTGAGTTTGGTGTTATTTGTGGCTTTCATAAACCAGGCTAACTCAGGACAAAACCGTCATTCATTTACTTATTAATCTGACACACATTTATTGCAAAGTGGATCGATACACCATGGGATAGGGTGGAATGGGAAAAGTTCTCTGTGCATGACAACCTATACCCTTTCATTGCCATGTGAGAGATTCAGTGAGTAAAAGCAGTAAGAGTAGAGCAAAAAGAGAGACAGTGCCTCCAGCAGAGATGGCCACTTCCTGGGCCAGGTGGCATTTACACTAGGCATTACAAAACATGTGGTTAATCATCTCTATAAATGTTTATTTTGAGTTTCATTTGAAATAGCTTCCTCTCTCTCCCCCACACTCCCACACATAGAAACTCCATACCCATTCTCTGTGGTCAGCTATGACCTTGCAAACCAGGACATTTATTGGCCATTTAGATCTGCATCTATCTTGTTTCCAATGAAGTCAGACCTAATGAGGACTCGCAAATTCTGAGAATAAGGACAGGATGAACCTCTGTTAACTCCTAGGCTGGTAATCAAAACACTGGGCTTCATGCTGTGGGGGATGTGTCCTACTTGACTGTGCCCTTAAATCAATTTGAACCAATTTCACCCCTAAGCAGGCTCTGCGCATTTCCTTTTCAGGAATTTAATCTTGGCTGTGATGTGCTGCTGTTATTGACCATTAGCCTGGTTCCAACAAGACCATTTGGGACAAATCAGATTGGATAACATGCTTAAGTTTGGTGCACCTGCTCATGTCATTTCTTCTTCCTTTGCTCCTCTATACTAACCAGAGGAAAAGTGGGGTGGGAAAGTGATTTCATTTAATGAGAATATTTATAAAATCAGGAGATCCTGTGAGTAAACCAGCCTTCCTCTTGCTCTGAGCTACTTTCTTTTGTCTAATAATTTAATGTCCTGCCGCTTCTGTGAACAATGAATAGGGACTTGGTGAGTGTCTATTATGTGCAAAACATTGAACCTACTATAGTGAAGAATGTAAGATGTGTAAGACCTTGTGCTAAACATGTAGGTATGAAATAATATGCACATAAAACAGTTCTCCACCTGCAGTAATATAAAAGAGCCAAGGTGAGTTATTGACCTCTAGTAGACAGGTCCTTTTCTGGTTAGAAATCAAATGAACAAGAATGCTATAGAGACATACTTATAATTACCCTGTTCCTGACATTTTCTTTTCTTCTTGTGATCCTTTATACTAGCCAGAGGAAATGGGAAGAGGGATGGGTAGCTCATGTGTCAGAAATACATTTCTGAGGCATTAGTATATTTTCCATCTACGATGCCTGTGTTTCTAGCCAGGAAAACAGAAACCACCCAAGATTATTTCACAAGGTTTGTTACCCTCAATTTGGCAAGTTTAACTTGCAAATATTGAACACATAAAATTTTATGAAAAATCATATAATCAGGACTCAAAACCTATGCATGTTCTGCAATGAGGAATAGAGAAGTAAAGGGATTATTCATAATACTTTAGCCCAAACCTACTGCCGTCTTGGACTCCTTACATAAATAAAGTGAGGCTGATTCTGCACCTGGGACAGCAAAATGAAAAGTAGAACAAGCAACTGTCATTTCAACCAAAGCTACTAATCTGAATAATTAACCCGCCCCAAAATATCATTGTATAAAAACCTGAAGCAGGAATTTTTTTTGATTGCCTGGCCAGTTGATAAACAAATTAAGAACTAAGGAAATTCCAGTTTAGGAAAAACACCTGAATTGGCCTTACTATTCTAGTAAATGCTTTGTCAGTCTGTTTTGATTTGACAACGAAGAATTCACGTCATAATGCAAGAGTTCGAGCCAGGTGAGCCGAAGAGTGTGCAGTCAGCCATTTTTCCCAGACAATACCAGCTCCACTTGACACATCCTGCTGTGAGAGAAAAATTGGTGGTTGAGATGAAATAGCTGCAGGGTTTCTGCATACATAAATGTTAAAATAGAAACAGCCTAAGGAGAAATTATATGTTGGCTATAACCTTCTCCTTTTGAGTCAGCATCTCGAGCATTTGTGTGTAACATTTCAATTCAGGATATATTAACAACTCTTTTTTTTTTTCTTAATTAGACAGAGCAAATCTTTTTTAAAAAGTCTGATCCTGTTCTAAGTGGGTAAGAAAAATGCACCTACGTTTTTTTACATGTAAATTTGCTATGATCACAATCCCAACGTAAGGAAAGTGTTATACACTCGTATCTTCCACTAGCCTTAATTAGACGGCTTTGGGATGTGGATGTGGAACCCCAATGCCCGCTGCTGATTCAGTTAGGTGGTTAACATGAAGTATTGATGAGGCAGAAAACAGGAGTTCAATCTCTGTAATGGGACAACTAGATTTCATGAAGTTATATTTGGAAAAAAGACCACAATTGGAACAACTTTCATGGGATATATAAGAATATCAATTCAGGAAAACCAGAAGGAGAAAATAGGAATGAATCAAAATAGAAAGAAAAAAAAAAGAAAAAAAGAGAGAATATATTTTAAAAAAAAGAATATCAAGACACAACTTAATGTCAAACAAACTCTACTTTTAAAAAGGGAAAGACCTAACCAAAATGTTCAAAAAAGATGAAGATATGCAATAAAGATGTATGAAAGCAAACCCAGCTCATCAAACCCAATTGTTAGAGAGAAAATAACTCAAACTTCCTTATCCTGAGGATAGACCAGCAGTCATGTCATTTCCATCTAAGAGAAACAGGAAGTAGTTACTGCTGGTACATGTGCTTCAATGCCTACTTATGCCATACCCCTTTTCTCTCCTTGTAATTGATGTAGACCCTCGCTGGACGAGGCCCTGCAGTGGCGTGATTCCCTGGACAAACTCCTGCAGAACAACTGTAAGTTTCCATTGTTTTTTTAAATAAAGGTCAGGTTAGGGACAGAAACAAAAAACACTTTTGTGTTACCTGTGTTCTTCTTCCCCAATTTTGACACTTCTTCAATTTTTGAAGGTGGTATCAATAAGGGAAGGGGGCTGCGGGTATATGATTATCCAGTTCACAAGAAAAGGAGGGTCTGCGACACTACGGGGGAATGTGAACATAAGGTGTTCTGAAGACTCATGATTGCAATTGTGTTCCCATCTGTCCTGCTTACTTGCGTGAGCCGGAACACGTGGCTTGACCTCCTCAACATTCTCATCAGTAAAATAGAGAAACTACAGTTTTCTGACTTAGCTTCATAATAAATTAATAAAGATCAGATATAGCAGCGTAAAGATCGCTAACAAGTCATGAGTTCAAGTCATCCTAGTTCAAACTATCATACTGCTCTTGTGACCTGACATGGGTTGTTATCTCCCCCAGCCTCAGTTTCCTCTTCTGGCACCACGCTTCTTACATCTTCATTCAAGAAATGACAAAGGTAGTGATCAGTGCAGACTCTTTTCCAAGCTAATACCAGTGCATCAATAAGAACTAGGTGCCTTTCCCCAATCCAAAATCCTTACTGATTCCCATGACTTACAGTATCAAGTTCAAATTTCTGATGTTCAAGATCACCACAACTATATGGCTGGTCTGTAGGCAAATTGAACAGTTCTCTGTTCCATACAGGATTTCTCCATATAGTCCCCTTGACTGGAATATCTTTTACTCATATCTCTCTCTCTTCAAATTCTCCCCCTCCTATAATAGATAATTCAAATAAGAAATGCCTAGTGTTCCTTGACCATCCAGAACGATTTATCCACCCTCTGAACTTCCAAAGTCATTTGTCTGCACATCTTTTATGCCACTTAATACTTGTTGCTTTGTGTTCTGTTCATAGTTGGCTCCCTTCTATGATAGGTTATAAACTCACCAATGGGCAAGAGTTAGTCTTTTTCATGTAGATAGTTTCACAACAGGAAATATATAGTATAGGGAAAACAAATATTTGTTGAATAATTCACTCTAAAAGTATGAGTCAATTTAAAATACCCCACCTATATTTCTCCATCTTTATAACAAGAATGGAATATAGAACTTTGTTACATGCTTTGCAAAAATAAGGATTTACAAAATATTTTTCACAAGACCATTATGATTAATGGGCACAGAATAGATGACAAAGAATGTATGTTGAATTGTACATGAACATTCCTTATGTCTTGCTTTTGGTGTCATAAGCTTTTCTGCTTACCTGCAATAGAATTAATCTTTTATTTTTGGAGACAGAACACCACAGTCTCTAATTTGGAACTTTCTCTAGCTTATTCATTTCTGATTCTCTCTCTTTTTTTCTTTTGCTAAACAAAGTACCCTGCCCTGACACACATAAGAGGTTTGGTGAATATTTATGTAGTGAATAAGTGAATGAACTAATTCATTTTGCTTCTTGGACCTAGAAATTCCATGAGGTCAACTAGTAGAATAATATTTATGTTTATTAATGGACTTATTATCTTGCCCCAGTGGTTTCTGGGCCAATAGCAGATTGACAGTTGACCTATTGATAAATTATGAATACTAGTACTCTGAGCACAGGTATTTATTGCTATTGTCAAAAAACCTGAGAGTCAGCAGAACTATTTTCATGTTTTCAAAACCATTAAGGAGAATAATAAATATTTATGTGCCCGTATACAATCCTTTTCAGTCACACTAAATCCTTAGGGCCACATGTCTATATATGTCAGGCTTTTAGGAGACAGAGAGCTACTGGAATAAGACAGCTAGGGTTAGATAGAGTTAAAGAGAGTTAAGCTAGAGGAAGTTAGTGTTTGTTGAAGGACTGAAGATTTTCAGCTTGCAAACAGATGGTTACCATGGTGTGAGATTGAGGCCCGAGAGCCTCACAGTAATATTTTCTACTTCTCAGAGGGGAAAATATACATACACCTGTGTGTGTTCAGGTATGTGTGTGTGTATACACATGTATGTGTGTGTGTGTGTGTGTGTGTATATATATGTTACAATATTTCATTTAATTTCTATATGCATTTTAAAATTATATGTGTGTATATGTGTATGTAGTATGTATGTGTATGTATTCTTTTGTGTGTTTGCCTGTGTGTTTATACATAAGTTCCACGTAATTATTTTCTTAAGTAATTAATATTTTTAAGACCTGGGCAATTAATTTCCCTAAAGCAACAAATAGGAAAGCATTTATAAGTATTCTAATCAATGCTTTCCTTGAAAGGGACACTAATCCATTCAAAGTAGCCCAACTAAAAAATAAGTGTTATGGTATGGAGACCTCACAGAAACAAAGGCAAACCATGCCCTCTGGGAGGCGAAGCCGTCAGTAAGTTAGACAGTCTCTCCCCTCTCTAGTTCTCTTATCGTCACTCTATTGCTCTCTTCTTCTTTATCTGCCTCTGCTTCTCCCAATGACTTGTCTTTTTCTGTGTCTCTCTTGCCGCTCTGTCTTTGCCCTTTGCTTCTCTCTGTCTGGCTGTTCCTAGAGAAGAACCAGTGGAATGCCAGACATGCCCAGATAATTCTACTCCAACATCACTGACCTGAAGAGACAATATTTGACCTATTTTCCCAGAAACCAGCTATAGAATACCATGAATAACTGTAAGCCAAACCGACAAATCAGTTCTTATGGGAAGTTCTTATTTGAATCCACAAAAACTAGTAGTCTATAATCAGAAATTACCCAACATTAGCTGTGGCTGATGCAAAACAGGTAATGAAGAAAGACACATTTGGGACATATATGTATCTAAAACTTCACAACTGGGGCCAAGTGCAGTGGCTCATACCTGTAATCCCAGCACTTTTGAAGGCTGCAGCAGGAGGATTGCTTGAAGCCAGGAGTTTGAGACCAGTTTGGGCAACATAAAAGACCCCATCTCAAAAGAAAAGAAAGGAAAAGAAAAGAATAGAAGAAAAGAAAGAAAAGAAAAGAAAAGAAAAGAAAAGAAAAGAAAAGAAAAGAAAAGAAAAAAGAAAATTAGCCAGGTGTGAGACAGGAAGACGGCTTGAGCCCAGGATCATACCACTGCACTCTAGCCTGGGCCACAGAGAGAGACCCTGTTGCTCTAAAAACAAATAAAGACAAACCACTTCACAATCTGTTTTTGCATATTTGATTTGATAAATTTAAACCATTTAACCTTGAGGAGTAGTAGCATCTTTGTCAATTTATAAGGGAAATTTGGCATTGTGATGTTAATGTAGGATATTGACTTTCACCGTTGATATGTTAAATAGTTCCCCAAGAATTCCTTATTTTCACATCTTTCTTAATTTTTATTGAGTGAAAATGAAGTTAATTGGTATCAAGCTTCTAAAAATTATAAGACAGTTAAGTTGCTACTCAATCTCTTCTAACAAGATTCTTCTCACTTTCCTTCATTTTTTAAGTAAATTTTAATCATCCAGTATATGTGAGTGTGTTCTGAAAGTACATCAACTTCCTACATATTTTGCCTTCAATTCTTTAGGTGGCACCATCTGTTTTCATTTCATAGGCACATGGGGCGTATAAACAGTGTGTTGTTCTTCAAACACAAAAATAGATTGCACATGGGAGTTTAAATAAGACAGTGACATTTAATAGTTCCCCACATAACCATTTTTAAGAGCAGAGAAGAATGAAACAAGCCAAAAGCAGCAAAGATTTTATGTGAATCTCCCTTCTCGAGGAGTTCCAGAAGGTCAGAGCATCTCCCTGAGATGCCCTTGCGATTTATTTGTCCATGGGAATTGAAGGAGCCTGGATCCAGACACATCTTTATGTTTCTATCTTTGCACTACCCTTTTGCTTCTTTCTCTTTGGTTTTCTTCCTTCTCGTTTCTGGCTCATTTTTGTCATTATCTTCCTCATGGGCAACCATAATTTCCTTGAAAATAATAATTATAATAATAAAAGCAATAGCTAACACTTATTATTCATCATGTGCCAAGCACTGTTCTAAGCACTTTGCATATGTTAGTTAATTTAATGATTGCAATAATTTTAGGATTTGAGTGCCATCACAATCCCTAGTTTTCAGAAAATGAAATTGAGATTAAGGGGGATTAGGCAACTTGCCCATGAAATAAAATGCTATAATAACAGCAAAATCCGTAAATTACTTTTTTGAAAGTTAATGCTGTTTGACTCCGTCACTTGGAAGGAAATGCTTCCCTGAATGTGTCTTATTTCTGTGGGAGCCTCTATTAAATGTTAGGTGTGCAGATTTAGACTGGGAGGTGGGATGCAAAAGAGGAGCAAACAGGTGAAACTCAAACCTTGAACTCGAAGAATGAACAGCCTCATGGAAAAGATATAGAAGCAAACAATCCCAACAAAGGAACAGAAAGTGACTGCTTCTCTCATAATGATAAAAATCCTCAAGAGCAAGTCAATGGTAGTAGGTAAAGACTACCTCACAGATGAGGCAACATTGGAGTTGGGCTTTTAATTAATTAAAATATTAATTTTAAATTTGTAATGAATAACGATAATGAACGCCAACATGTATTGAGCTACATAATGATAATTATGTCAGGTACCATGTAAGAACTTTATATGAATCATTTATTTCTTAGCACAACCCCATCAGATAGGTTGCATTAGTATCTCCATTTCACAGATGATGCAACAGAGTCTCAGAGAGATTTGATGACTTGCTCAAGTTATTGCAGTAATATAATTTTGAACCAATAAGCTAGAAATGGTGCTTATCAACTATCAATGACTTCATTTTTATCCTCCCTGCTTGAAGAGATTTGCATTAATCTAGTTTTTATTTTTTTTTCCTTTATAGCAAACTGACTTGGATTTGTCTAATACTCCTTTAATTTTCAAAGGGATTTTATAGGTATTTTCATCTTGTTCTTAGGTAGGGCTGGCTGCTAGTTTACATGGATGTCAAAAGTGACACCATTCATTAGGGCAAACTCTGGAATTGTAATGTAGATTACAACCCGGAGTGTTTCCCTAAGACCAGATAATCATGTGGGTTTCATTGGCTTTCTAGATAGTGGATGCCTGGAGAGGTGGGTTGAGAGGTTCCGTGCAGGCTCAGCAGGGAAGAATGTGGTGATCTGTCGGGGAGGTGTGCTGAGGCTTTACTAGAGTGGGTAGAGGAATGGTGGTAGGGCAAAGAAGAAATGGGTGTTCTTTGCAGAATAGAGATATTTGGCCTGGATTGTGTTTGACTCTGACCCAATAGGATGTCTGCAGGGGTGATAGGAACTAAACAGAGAGAATGGCTAAGGAACTAACTGACAGACAACCAGGGGCTAAAGAGGAGAAGGTGTCTCAGGGGTGGCTTTAGAGGGACCCTCTAGAGAGTGCCCAAAAGCCAGGGGCACAGATTTAGAGAAGGAATAGCTTTACACATCTTGCAGACCAATGCAATGTAAAGCTATTTTATGAGTCATACATGAACAAAAAGGTTAAAAGAATATTGTGGAATTTAATGAAAGTTATGAAATTAGTATCCAGGAAATGGACTTGCTGCACGGGAAAGTTATTTTGCAAGCTTATTCCCTGGAAAGACAGTAAATGTGAACATTTCTGCGGAATCCCGACATACATCCCTGGGTCACAAATAAGAATGTTTGGGAGGACTGAGATTTTGTCTCTACGCTTTCCAAAGATGCAGAATGGGTGATTCAGAGATAGGTTGTGAGGATATAGGGCTAATGAGAATAAATTTGTCACAGAGTTAGTCTGTGGAATTATTTTTGCCTCCACCATCTTAGACCTTATTGTGTGGGAACTCCTAAGACTTCATTTCCTGGAAGCTAAAACGTGCCTGAGAATGTTTTCATTTTAACAGAGACTATCTGACACCTTTTGTTTAAGAAACAATGGACATTTTAACCACGACAGAGAGAGAAACAAGTCTTATATTTTTCTTTTAGCACTTACGTTAACTCTCGTGTCACTAAGTTAAGACAAATAGTGCTGGAAATGTAGTAGGAAATATTAGAAGAGAGAGAAAATACACCTGATTTTATCCAGTTACAGGTTATCAAATGGTTTTAAAGTAATTCTTCAGGCCAAGTTTCTAGAAAAAATTGTGTTTTTTTCTTTTTTTTTTTCTTTTCCCTTCTTTTCACAAGTGTTGAAAATTGTTTTCATACCTACCATTGCTCCTAGATATATTTTATTGTTAATCGATTAAAATGTATTTAAGGTAAGTACAGGAAGAAGGGATCAAATTGCAAAGTATCTTGTTTGGATCCTGAAATCGATGGTGACCCTAATACAAGTTAATGATCATCCTAGCCATTTCTTTTCTTTAAAATTGGGTATGGTTTCAGGGTACTGTGAAGGGTATGAGAACAGTAAAATTATACAGGAGGTAAATTGAAAATGGAAAACTATATATAGTGTCTTTGTTTTTATCATTGCATACATTTTATGCTTGAGTGAAATCAATGTATTGGCAATGACTAATAAATACAAATTTAGAGCCTATAAAAAGAATAGGGAAAAAGAATAAATGGAAATTAGGCCAAAGGAAATGAATTCAGAATGTAAATATGATCCCTAAGCACAACTAATGTATTGCAGAAGTGTCTCCAGGTGGGGGCAAATTAGAGAAAACCAGACCCTGAAGTACTGGTGACAATAATCCTGCCTTCTGCCCTGGGGGGGCAAAGTGACATTCGAAACGTGTTACTGAGGGTAGGTCTGTGATTTTGACACAGCCTCTGGAAAATTAGAGTTTTTCTCTCTCATTTGAAATCTTTACTTTTCTTAGATATTAAATGAACACGAATTCTCTCCCTATAGCTATACATTGTTTAGAATTTTGGTGTGTGTGTATATATATATATTTATATGTGTGTGTGTGTGTAATATATGCTGAATAATATACATATATATTCAGCATTAAGGAGAAGGAAAATATTGGATCAGGCCCAAGAATCCTTACATATACATAGTTTTATAATTCTATAATTTTAGTCTTATAGTTTTAGTTTACAACTAAAAACTATACCTATATATAATAGGCTATATCTATATGGACTATAATATCTATATATTATATATAGATATAGTTTTAAATTATAAACTAAAGTTTATCCTACATGAGCAATTGTACACCAGAAACAGAATCATAATAGCTATAATCATATTAAGTTCAACATGTTAAAAAAACCTGATGTATAATTGATGGACATGGTAAGTATACTACATGGGGTAATTTCATCTGGCCCTTTCCCATTCATCCTTTGGGTCTCAAATTGAATGTTACTTCCTTGCTTTCCCTTAGCCTAAAATAAAGTCAGGACTCTCCTGTGACTCTGTTACTACCTTTCATACAGGTTTCCTTTCATTGTGTAAATGTTTCTTCTGTTTCTTCATTTACTTTCTACTTTTTCCAGAATCTATAATCTCTATTAGGACACGAACCGTGTCTATTTTACTTATCATGGTGACTTATCATAGTGCTTGGAACATAATAGTTAAACAAAAATTATCTGTACAAAGAGAAAATAAAGAATTGTAAGTAGTTCATGTTGATACTTAACATTTTACATTACTTATATAGACAAGCCAAGTTTTAAATGTATTATTTTCTCCTTGGTAGTTTGTTAAGTATCCAGAATGGCATTAGTGTTAATAGTGTTCCTTGATACGTAAATAGGTAAACATTCGTCACTTAAATAGACATTGCATTTGATTGTTTGGAAAGACAATGTGGTAAATCTATCTAGTTCTAGAGTTCCATACGGCTCTGCATGATGAGCAGGGTTTGAGCTCTGTGTTCTCTGCTTCTATCTTCCATCTCTGTCTCATTCCTTCTGCATTCGAATGAAGGAGTAAAGGAAGCTAGACATGAATGAGCTAAAACTTTGTGCATAGAATAGTATTGGTAAGCCCTTTCCCTTTCTCTCGCGGATATAACATTTGTGTTGGCCTTGTATTTTTCTCCCAGTCCAAGTGCAGTAGATAGCAGGCAGTCATTATTGGACAGTTTCTTTTCCAAGAAGCTGAATTATGCACCTCTTGAGAAGTAGCTTAGAATAATGGATAAATGCACGAACTCTTGAGTCAGACTTCCCTGGATTTTAATTCTGGCTCTGCCACGTAGCAGCTGGTTATTAATGGGAAAGTCATTTGATCTTTCTGACCTCATTTAGGGAATGGGATATTGATAGCACCTGCCTCTTAGGTTTTTAAGGAAGATTCAATGAGTTAACATTTGTAAGATTCTTACGTAAATGACAAAAAAATGTTAAGTAAGACTAGGCTATATAGAAGAGTATGCCATTTGTTAAGTAAATTAATACATTTCTCCAACTGACTTTTTTTTCTTTCTAGATGGACTTGCCAGTTTCAAAAGTTTCCTGAAGTCTGAATTCAGTGAGGAAAACCTTGAGTTCTGGATTGCCTGTGAGGATTACAAGAAGATCAAGTCCCCTGCCAAGATGGCTGAGAAGGCAAAGCAAATATATGAAGAATTCATCCAAACGGAGGCTCCTAAAGAGGTTGGTCTGTGGGTAGGTGGGTCAATTAAGGGCAGCTCATTAGCTCTCAGGAAGGATTTACATCTGAGACACAGACCTCCCGTTGGGAGCCAAAGGCTAGTCCTATTTGTGAGTCAGCCACCTTATTAAGCACCCACTGAGTACAAAGGCAGAGCAATATGGTCAAGTATATATGAACATGAATCCTGTTCAGACCGCTTTCTAGTTTTACAGGTCTCACCTCACTAGCATGTAACCTCCAATGGGGATCATACCAATGTGAAATCTTGCATGAGTTGTTGAGTCTCATTTCTTCCTTTGTGAAAATAAGAATAATGGAGACTACTTTATGGAGATGTTGTCAGGATTAAATTAAATAGTGGGTATAAAAATTTATACAGGTTGAACATCTCTGATCTGAAAATTCAAAATCCAAAATGCCTCAAAGTTTGAAACTTTTTCGGCACCATGATGTCACAAGTGGAAAATTCCACTGACCTCATGTGATAGGTCTCAGTCAAAATACAGCCAACTTTTTTCATGCACAAAATTATTAAAAATATTACATAAAATTACCTTCACATTATATTTATAGGTATATATGACACATAAATGAACTTTGTGTTTAGACTTGGGTCTCATATTAAGATATCTTATCTCATTATGTATATGCAAATATTTCAAAATCTCAAAAAAATTCAAGATCTGAAACATTTCTGGTCCCAAGCATTCCATGATATTCATCCAGTGTATTATTCTTTTCTCACACTGCTATGAAGAAATACCTAAGATTTGGGAAGTTATAAAGGAAAGAGGTTTAATTGACTCACAGTTCTGCATGGCTGGGGAGGTCTCAGGAAGCTTACGATCAAGATAGAAGGCACCACTTAACAGGGTGGCAGGAGACAGGATAAGAGTGGAGCGAAGGGGCAAGCCCCTTATAAAACCATCAGCTCTCGTGAGAACTCACTCACTATCACAAGAATAGTGTAAGGGAAACTACCCCCATGATTCAATTACTGCAACCTGGTCCTGCCCTTGACATGTGGGAATTATTACGATTTAAGGTGAGATTTGGGTGGGGACACAGAGCCAAACGATATCAACCAGTATCCCAGTGTCTGAACTCATCAATGCTTAATGAGTATTTCTACAACTTTTCTTTGTTCCTCTTTCTTTTCCCATTCCTATTCTTTCCTTTAAAAGCCTCTCTTTTTTTTGCCCTCTCTACTCTTCTTTGTCCTTTATTTTCCCACTTGGACTTTGCCATTTAAACTGTAGTTGGGACAATGGTACATTTACTCACGAAAATCAAAATATAACAAGAAAGCGGTGCTAGAGATGTTGAAAGCCAATATACCACTGACTGACTACTAAAGCCCAGATTTTTGTTGATTTCAAAGGAACTTTGGGGAAGTTGATCTGCTTTTTTCTTTGTTATTTATAAAACCACATTGAAAGCCTATTGTGGAATTCAGGATGGCCACAGCAAGCCCTGTTCATCAGAGTTTGGTCAGGTTGCTCTAATTTCACTTGCTTCTTTTAATCCAGTCAGGAAATTAAATGTTTCATCAAGGTTTGGAGTCAAGCACAGAGGTGATCTGGGCAAGCCTTGTGAGTAGGCAGCAATCTACTTTAGATGTTTGAGAGAAAAAAACTCCCAAATATCCCTTTTCTACCGCAGACACTCTAGATTCCTGGAGTTCCACCATTAGATATGTATTTCTTTAGTTATGAGTTACCCTAAATGTGTTTGAGTGGATGGACAAATTATGTACCTTGGTACTAGTAGATGGGCTTCCTCCTTGACACCGGGTTGGAGGTTAGGAGTATGCGAATGTAGAGTACTGTGGGTCAAAGCCATGAAAATGAAAAGGTCCTAGAAAGCAACTAGATTTAGCTTTGATGTGGATATTGATCTTGAAATTCTCTCCAGATCACCCCTTCTTCGCCTCAACCTCCACCCTAAGCATATATGTTAGCTCTGCCCTACTTCTGTTATCATTTGTGCTGGGCCATCCTTTCTTCTGTCAGCATGTTATTTCTCTGTATATACTGACAAGAAGATTAATTTGATATTAAATTAGACATGCATTTTCCCATTTCAAAGGATTCTCCAACTTACCTTCCTATCACTTGACTTCCTCTTCACAGAATTCTAGAATTTGCCGAAATACCTACAAATGGTAGAAACCCCACTCAGATAATTGTTAGTTACTCTGAGCTCTGGGAAAACATTATTGGTTATTATGAAAATATGAGACATTAATCTAAAATATAATTTTAAAATAAATAATACCATGGCTCGCTGAGTTACAGGGACAAATAAATTGTGGTGACTAGTGGCAAGACTATAATTAAAATAGCCTTGCCCTTCATTCTAAATGATCTATGCTTATGCAAGGGTATAATAGTATACATTAGACCCCAAATACAGGCATCCCAGGATTATGTAGAATAATGATCCTGAGCTGGGCATTAGAGAGAATGCGAATCCTACTCCTAGCACATGAAAAGCATTCAAGAAATATTTTTGAGATGAAAGCATGAAAATATCCAACTTCAGACATTCTTAGATGTGGGACTTTGGGCAAGTCTCTAGCTATAGCTCTCTAATCCTCAGTTCTTCTAACTGTTAACATCTTGTATATATGTATGTGCACCTGAAGTATGTTAAATCATAGCTTTTATTACTTAAAAAATTCTCCAAATTTTGTATTTTGACGTAAATATTTACTATTTAATTTTGGTGAAATTGACCTATATAAGACCTAGATTACCCAGGCAAATAGTAATCTGAGTTTTGTTTCTCTGAATACTCACCTCAACTCTTTAATACAAGACACTGACTGAGAGATACAATGGTAAGAATTGGAACTAAATTTAAACAAGTGGAGGTCAATAAGTAGATAATTTATACATTGCAAATTATCATTTGACTGTATTTCAAATTAATGAAATAATATTTTTTCTGGATAACTAAACAGATAAATATGTATCAGAATGACTCATTAAAGAAGGCTTAAGCACATAAAAATAACAAGAGAAATAGCTGCTATTTGCTGGTGGATACTATGTCCTAGAGGGTTTAAAATGCATCACTCCTTTAAAAAATAAGATTAGGAGGTACTTTTATAATTTTTAGAAACTCAATCATTTGGAATAAGCCTGTTTACTCAGCTCAATACAGATATATATTTAATATAAGAGAAGGAAGAAGCATTGCTTTCAGTGTGGCGGGAAGAATAATAGACTGAGAACAGAGAAATCTATGTTATGGTCTCACCTCTAATTCTCACTAGCTGTTTGTGGGCATGTAATCTGAGCTCTTTGAGGTCTTCACATTTAAAGGCAGACATTGGACTTCATCAGCTCTGACGCTGATCCCAATTCTGACAGTCTGATCTTCCACCAGGCTTGCATAAAGTACACTGACCCCTTTCACCTCTGGAAAACCTTACTGTAGCTCAACGCCCTTCATCCTGGACTTTGAAGCGCAGTTCATTCCTGCTGTCTGTTCTGACCTGGCTCCTCAGGGAATCATGCATTTTGTCTCCAACTCTAACTAATAGCTGCTTCATAATTCTCTGAGCCCAAAGAACTCTATTCAGTACCAAGAACCTCTAACAGCCTAGGAGAGACCCAAAACCTTTATCAACGTTTCAATTCACAACCATAGGCTGATTTGGATTCTATTTCTGTCTCTTTTACACTCAAAATCCTTAAGAATCATTAAATCGTACAACATGGAGTATAAAGATTCCTTTAAACTCATAGTTAGCCAAGTTCAAACAGACTGTACCTTGCACAACTCCAGAGGAGCCATTCACATAGACCCTAGTATGGTTGCAATGTACAGGCCCTGCACTCAGGACATGTAAGCCACAGATCATCCCAGTGCTGGAGTCTACTAGAGCCACATCACTGGGTTTCTGAATCTTCTCTCTACCATTAATGAACCTTGAGTAAATCATGTAACATTTCTGTTCATCTGTTTCCTCAACTGTAAAATGTAGATGACAGCATCTATTATACCTCATAGAGTTGTAGGAGTAAATGAGTTCATCCTTGCAAAGTGCCTGGCACAGACCGAGCACTCAATAAATGTTAATTGCTCTTAGCTGTTTTCATTATTATTCTGTCAGAATGACTGTTTCCTGGTTTGTTTTTGGAAAAAACAAATGTTCTTGTTCTTCTGGAGCCATGAAAAAGGTCCTGGATCCCCAGTCAGAATTCTTCCACTAGATGTGAAACCCAATATTGTGTTAGAATTTTAAAATTAGGCACCAGGGCCAGATGCAGTGGTTCACACCTGTAATCCCAGCACTTTGGGAGGCCGAGGCAGGCAGATCACCTGAGGTCAGAAGTTCGAGACCAGCCTGGCCAACGTGGCAAAACCCTGTCTCTACCAAAAATACAAAAATTAACCCAGTGTGGCGGCACATGCCTGTAATCCCAGCTACTCGGGAGGCTCTGGCAGGAAAATCACTTGAACCCGGAAAGCAGGGGTTGCAGTGAGCCAAGATGGCACCACTGCACTCCAACCTGAGTGACAGAGCTAGACTGTATCTGAAAAAAGAAGAAAAGAAAAGAAAAGAAAAGAAAAAGGCACCAGGATACCTGGATTCAAATTCTGATTCTCTAGATTCAAATACACATATCAGTTCTGTGATCTTGGGGAAGCCACTTAACCTTCTGCATATACATATTTTTTTCTATAAAGCGGAAGAATCATTCTCAAGATTGTCGTCAAGGATTAAATAAGTAATGTGTGTGTTAGCTTCTATGGGAGGTCTGACACCTGGTGGGTGTCTAATACCGGTTTGGATGCATCTGTTGGAACATCAACTGTCTTAATCCATTGCCTATAAAGTGAGAAGTGACATGTCTCACTTTTTAATGACTTTCCTCCCCTCCTATGTTTTATTGACAAGAAATTCTAACTCCCTCTTCATGCCTCATCAAATTCTATAACCTAGGCTTATGTAGTGACCCTGTTTCCTGGCCCACAGGTGAATATTGACCACTTCACTAAGGACATCACAATGAAGAACCTGGTGGAACCTTCCCTGAGCAGCTTTGACATGGCCCAGAAAAGAATCCATGCCCTGATGGAAAAGGATTCTCTGCCTCGCTTTGTGCGCTCTGAGTTTTATCAGGAGTTAATCAAGTAGTAATCTAACCAGGCTATGAAATCATCCTGTGAGTTATTTCCTCCATAATAACCCTGCATTTCCCATTAATCTACATATCTTCCCACAGCAGCTTTGCTCAATGATATCCACATGGAAAAATCCCAGGGGATGTTGCTTACTCTTTTTGCCCACATAGATTTCGATACTTATCTACCGTCCAAAGGCCTTGTTTCCCCACTCAATTCTTCCTGCCCTGTTATTAATTAAGATATCTTCAGTTTGTAGTCAGACCAGTCAGAATCACAGACAAATCCTGCCTAAGGCAAAGAAATATAAGACAAGAATATGATATCAATGAATGTGGGTTTAGGTAATAGATTTCCACCTAAATTGGTCTAAAACAGAATATAAGTGTGGACAGACCTATTTCAAAGGAGCTTAATTGATCTCACTTGTTTCAGTTCTGATCCAGGGAGATCNAGGTGAATATTGACCACTTCACTAAGGACATCACAATGAAGAATCTGGTGGAACCTTCCCTGAGCAGCTTTGACATGGCCCAGAAAAGAATCCATGCCCTGATGGAAAAGGATTCTCTGCCTTGCTTTGTGCGCTCTGAGTTTTATCAGGAGTTAATCAAGTAGTAATCTAGCCAGGCTATGAAATCATCCTGTGAGTTATTTCCTCCATAATAACCCTGCATTTCCCATTAATCTACATTCCTTCCCACAGCAGCTTTGCTCAACGATATCCACATGGAAAAATCCCAGGGGATGTTGCTTACTCTTTTTGCCCACATAGATTTCAATACTTATCTATTGTCCAAAGGCCTTGTTTCACCACTCAATTCTTCCTGCCCTGTTATTAATTAAGATATCTTCAGTTTGTAGTCAGACCCAGTCAGAATCACAGACAAATCCTCCCTAAGGCAAAGAAATATAAGACAAGAATATAATATCAATGAATGTGGGTTTAGGTAATAGATTTCCACCTAAATTGGTCTAAAACAGAATATAAGTGTGGACAGACCTATTTCAAAGGAGCTTAATTGATCTCACTTGTTTCAGTTCTGATCCAGGGAGATCACCCCTCTAATTATTTCTGAACTTGGTTAATAAAAGGTTATAAGATTTTATGAAGCAGCCACTGTATGATATTTTAAGCAAATATGTTATTTAAAATATTGATCCTTCCCTGGCACCACCTTCATGTTAGCTGGGTATTATTAATAAGAGATACAACCATGAATATACTGTGTTTATACAAAATCAATCTGAGCACAATTCATATAGATTTCTCTTTTACACCTTCCTCACTGGCCCCTTCCCCTGCCCATAGTTACCAAATTCTGTTTTAAATCAATGACCTAAGGTGAACAATGAAGTATTTTATGAATGTATTTATGCTCCTAGACTATAGGTCAAATGTTTCCATTTTCAAATTATTTAAAATTCTTATGTGTTTAAAATTCATAAATTTCTAAATCCAATCATGTAAAATGAAACTGTTGCTCCATTGGAGCAGTCTCCCACCTAAATATCAAGACAGTTATACACTAACAAGAGAAAATATGGTCAAGTCTAAAATGGCTAATTGTCCTATCATGCTATTATCATAGAGTAATGACATTTATCTTCAAAACACAAAATTGTCTTTAGAAAATAAATATGACTACAGGTAGAGGCCTTCTAGGTGAGACACTTTTAAGGTACACTGCATTTTGCGACAAAAAAAAAAAAAAAAAAAAAAAAAAAGTCAACTTTTACTTTTAGCAAGCCCAGTATTCCCTCAGTATTTTGCTTCCTGCATTAGTAAATTTTACTTACAGTCAAAAGCACAGATTTATACTACTGACATGCCTCATTCACAGCTAAATGATAGGCCATAGGACTTTTGGTAGGTTTAAACTTTTAATTCTGTATTTCATGATTATAAGTCTTGCTAGAATTTTTTCTAATATTTAGTAGATTTGATTAATAATGATTCACAGAATTTAGTAACAGAATCAAACTAAACCATGTATGATGGTAGTCGAGATGAGGATATTAACTCAAAAGAAAGAGGGTGATTTTTAAAGGATTAATAAAATTCTGAAATGTTAAGTAGAAGACTACATTGTCTAGTCTTGTATTTCCTCCTTCTGTTGCTCTTTTTCATTCACACACTCTTAGTTTCCCATATTTGTAGCTCATTTATTTGGTTATTTCCTAAGAATGTTGAAAGTGAAGCAACTATGAGACTGTATTCTTCGGGTAAACACTGACTGTGCTTGTTGGATTTTCCCTATTTTTGTGACTTCAAGGATAATTTGCCCTGCTGAATACTTGCCATTTCACATTCTGAAAATGGGTAGAGTGGCTGGGTGTTCTGTCAACAATTGCTAGTGGTATGAATTCATTCATATTTGCCAGTATTGCTCACTTCAGAGAAACTCCTTCATCAAGCAGTCCAGAGCTAGGCCAGATCAACGCTGCAATCATGAAGTTCTCATTGCATGCAATTCTGTAGGATTGACAAGAAACTCAGACAAAAATTTCCAGAGTGCACTTCCAGTACCAGCTTCAACATCTGTCTACATTGCCACCAAGTTAATAAAGTGCCAACCCTTTACTCTCTCATACAGCTAGAAATGTTTGAAATCCAAAATCTTGGTGCATTATTTTTTCATTAATGCTAAAACATTTGAAGAAACAATTATTTAAAATTCAAGTATTTTATTCACATTATTTGAAATATCCAAATGTTTGAAAATTCCCAGATAAGTAACTAGCTATTACAGATCTCACCTAGAGGGCTGATGTTATGAAGACTCCAATGGACTGTACTCACAAATTGACTGGACACCCTGTGAAAGTGGGTAGACTTTTCAGTGGAAAATAAGAAGGGCTTTTACCTTTTAACAAGCTGAATGTGGGAGGTAGAGGGCAGGAAAGGGCCCCATGAGAGCAGTTCTGTGGAGATATAAAAAGAATGGAAGAAGGAATGCCTTATAGTGATATTGTGACATTATATCTATATATCTACATATATCTATCTATCTGTATCTACAGCTATATAATCTTACATTTAAAATTGTATTCATACACATATTAGAAACTCTTCTAATATATGAAGTAATAAAATTAAAAGAATACAAATATTCCAGCCCCACATGAGAAATCTAACATATTAAAATTGTTCTAGAAAATTTCTTTGAACACTTTTGAAAGTTTTTGGAAACTTAGAAAAGAGAAAAAAAAAAATCCTGTGTTACTAGTAATTTCCATGTTAATACAGATAAAATACATTTTTTTAAATTCTGGGAAATTAGAAAAAATGGGGTGATCTTTCTCCCACAAGAAAAACATGTGTAACATCTACTTGTCACTCCATCTCCCTCCTCCTCTTCCTCTCCACGTTCCCTTGAGTAAATAAATGTCTGGGAAAGCATGAAGCTTGATGCAAGAACACTGTTGTGCTGGAGTTTTCCTCCCCTGTGAAAATGTAACTACAGTTGGGAGTGCATTGAGGATGTAGAAAGGTGGCGGAACCAAATTGTGGTCAATGGAAATAGGAGAATATGGTTCTCACTGTTGAGAAACAAACCTAAGATTAGCCCAGGTAATTGCCTGTAACTTCAATTTTTCTGCCTGGGTTTGATATAGTTTAGGGTTGGGGTTGGATTAAGATCTCAATTACATCAGGACAAAGAGACAGACTATTAACTCTACAGTTAATTAGGAGGTATGTTCCATGTTTATTTGTTAAAGCAGTGTGAATAGCCTTCAAGTATGTGAATAACCTTCCATCTTCCCCGCCACACACACATGCACACATTTTTTTTTGTTTCTTCCAGGTATACACCTTTTAAAATGCAGAACTAATTGAGGCATTTCAGTGACTTTGCTTTCAAATCAATAAAGTCAAATGTATGGAAACATTTTGTGCCCTACTCTCCATACTCCATGTACTCCAGTTCCCTACTGTATGAATTATACTTTAAGTAGAATTCAGTGCCAAGGATAACTTGGTGAAAGAAATTATTTTTATTTTTATCCTTTACAAAGCCATGGATTTTATTTGGTTGATGTGTACTCTGTACACAAGCCATTTGAATAGGATGGAGCTGTTAATTATTTTCCAAAGAGTAATAGACATGCAAACATTTCAATAAAAACTGGGCCATTAACAAATAAATAGATAAACTAATAAGCATTCCCTTGTAGGTTTACCAAACTGCCTATCCAATAACAAATTTGAGAATCATTGAAAAAGCCAGTTATATTTCAGAGAAATGATTTCATTATTGAAACTGTTCCCCCTAGCAGGTCATTTCCCCTTTTTCCTGGGAATTTAGCAAGTTTAGGAGGGAATGGTCATGAGAAGAAAAGGAAGAAAGGGAGAAGGGAAGTGGTTAAAAAGTAAGTGCCCAGACCTATGAAATTAATCCCTTTGCTGGGAAATATTTAAGAGCAGCTCAGCTTGGTTGAAACTGGCTTTTGTCATCTTCCATATTTGCAGGAAAGTACTTCCTGACTTGCAATGCAGCTAGATGTAAATTTTGATTTTAACATCCTAGAAAGTCTTGACCAGAAAAGTGAGTAAATATTGAGGGTCTCCTGTCCATATTTGGCTGCATGTGCCAGAAAGCAGAGAATGGAAAATGTAATTTCCAACATCCAAGCATCCAAACCCAAGGACTAGGCAACTCTATGTAGGTTTCGGACATAAAGTTTTGGTGCATCTTGGTTTATCCTGGCTCAATTACTATTAAACCTCTCTGGTTTATAGTCTCTTCATTCTATTAGACAAAGATGTATTGAACACTTGCTTTGCACAAGGCTCTTTAGTTAACAATTTAGCAGCTACTGTTATGTTAAACACACTTTTCACCAAATAGATTCTAAGGCAAACAAGAGCAATTAATATTTAAAGAAAGGCTTTCCCAGCATCACTTACCCATCCCCGAACTAAAATGATCAACTCTTCCAATTGAGAAAACACTCCTGGCTTTGAATGGAAACTTACAGCAGAGAGTAATAGGCAACAACAACAATGACAACAACAAACATTTGGAATATTATTCTCAACTCACGGTTTAATAATAAATCTTATTATTTTTCTAGTAGAGAAACTACAAATCAGCCTCTTCAACATTTATATACAGTTTGATAAGCCTCTTGCAAGTTACTTGTTCTCTCACCTGAGGTATTTTTTCCTCCCCACCTTGCCCCTATTTCTCCGTTCCTCTTCTCCTTTTGCAAGAGGAAATATTTAACATATTTGGGTCTAACTTCAATTATGTAATAATTAATAAGTTAAAAGCATTTAACTTCCTTTCTAGAAAAAAGTACAGGCTAAGGCATAGACAAAACAAAGAGAAATGCTGAGAAATTTGCCACTGGAGACAAGTAATCTGAATAAATATTTGCCAAAAGTTTTTTCTATGTCATATAGTGTCAGGATTTGAAGGAGCTATCTTCTTAATGTTGCAACTAGCAACTCATCTTCAGAAGACACAGCCCGGAGAATGAAGTAGAAGTGAAAGATTTATAAATCCATTTGTAAGCATTTATCCCACACATTTTAAATTCAAGAACAATTGTGTTTATCTTTAGAATTTTGTACTCAATACTTTATGTACTATGTGACTCATGCTTCTGGATAAATAAAGCACCAAATATGTATCTGTAACCACAATCACACATATTATATTAAATATATATCTATATAACAGCCTCACATGAGTCCTTCTTGACTCCCAAGTATTTTCTATATGAAACATTATTCCTTAAGATACACTTGTGCTTTCACCATGCTTCGTACACCAGGTGAGCTCTTGATCAGTTGGGAAGATGCTTACTAATAAAGGACAACTGTAATACAGCCTGACATGCAAAACTCAGGGAAATACAAAGTGCCCCATTTTTATAAACTCTGTTGACTACTTTCCCTTGGATTTAGGTGACAATAATTTATTGACTCTGCTGCCATCACTGTTAGAAACTGACTTAACATATTATATCACTTGGATCCTGCAATATTCAGTGAGTATAGTAATTCTTTTCTCTTCCTCCCCTGGTGAAAGATCTGAAAGATTTGAAATCCAGATGCCACTGTAAGCAGCTTAATTCTGTGACCGTAGATTTGGTGCTCAGGTAGTTAAGATATTGTGGGATTGAAACTGGGTAAAAGGGGATCATACAACTAGTGGGATTGGGACTGGGTAAAAGGGGAAAGTTTATGTTCAGAAAAAAGCATTAGAAGAAGATTTACAAGGAGAAACCATGGAAAGAGAGAGAGAGAGACAGACAGACAGACAAAGAGAGATTAAAGAGAGTGTCTGTCTTGGTCTCTGGTAAGTTTCTTAATTTTTATTCCCAGGTCCCATGAGGCCTAGCTGTATTTAATATAGATATAATGCCCTGAATCATTTCAATACCACCTACTCTTTCTTTATTTTAATTATCTTGAATGAGTTTCCAAGAGTTTTCACCAAAAACTATTATTAGAGCAAAGATCATCAACACCTCTTTGTTTCCCCTACAGAGAAGTGACATTCTCGAGGTCACTCTGCAAATCAGTAGCAGAACAGAACAGAGATTAGAGATCAGTTTGACTGTCTCTCAGATGCCCATTTGGTCTGATAAACAAAAGTAACCCCATATAATCCCTCACGACATTAGGGTTATTGGCTCTAACTTGAGCAAAAGAGGCTAAATTAACCACTCTTCAAGCGGGAACCCATTTTACCATCTGTCAAAGTCAGATAGGCCAAGCTCTCCAGGTTATCAGATTTCTAAAGCATATTGTACCAGTTTTACATTTCCTAAATCAGCAGTACCTTGAAAATTATTTTGCCTATAAACCACTTACCAAGTTCATTACCTTTTCAGATGGCTTCCCAATGCCTCCACTGCATTCTGCATTTGAATTAGTCTCATCTGGCAAGTTCCTAGAACACTTTCCATGCCTTTCCACTTTTTGGTCAAATCTTGCCCTCTTTTAACAGTTTAACCTGTTAAAGCAATAAAAGATATCAATGAAAATTTTATTTAAAAGTAAACCTTTTTGTTCGATCTTTGGCAGCCAGTCGTCATGGCCAGGTTAGCCTGGTCTCTGTTAATGAGGTCACATTTTCAAGTCACTTTCACCATAGAAAAATGCTGTTGATGACAGGGGTACAGGGGTGGGTATGCCCATAGGCAATTTTGAAGGTCAGTTATGCTTTGAAAAAGTGATGCCTTGTGACTGCCACTAGAAGGAACTGTCTGTGACAAGTGAGAAATAGATGCCTGCCTCAGATTTTGCTGCTAAATGCCCTAAGCCTCTTTGCTTCCAAGCAGAATTCTTGGAAAACAGAAGAGACACTTAAACAAAAATTGGAGCCTAGACACTTTCATGAATAAGTGTGAATGAAGATTAATGTTCCCTTATTTCTTTTAACTGAACATTTATTTTGACTATTTTAATTTCACCAAACAAAAGCCTTAACTTCTATACTATTTGAGTTTCTCAAGCAATTCAACTAACAATGAGCAAGGAAGGTGATAAAGAAAAAGTCTAGGCTGGGAGCGGTGGCTCACACCTGTAATCCCAGCACTTTGGGAGGCCGAGGTGGGCAGATCGTGAGGTCAGGAGATTGAGACCATCCTGGCCAACATGGTGAAATCCCATCTCTACTAACAATACAGAAATTAGCTGGGAGCGGTGGTGCATGCCTGTAATCCCAGCTACTTGGGAGGCTGAGGCAGGAGAATTGCTTGAACCAGGGAGTCGGAGGTTGCAGTGAGCCAACATCACACCACTGCACTCCAGCCTGGGCAACACAGCAAGACTCTATCTCAAAAAAAAAAAAAAAGAAAGAAAAGAAAAGAAAAAGTCCAGATACAGAAAATGTCAGAGTTGGAATAGACATTACAAATGCTCTCATATGCCCAGGATGAAAGTTCACTCCTCCTCTCTGTGCAGATTCTTTTCAGCTTAGATGCCAGCAGCTTGGCAGGCACAGACACTTAGAGTCCAGGGAACAAAGGAGCAACCTACTCGCCTGACCAGTCATATCAGCCGAATTACTAATAGTGATCAGTCAGGAAATGGTCATCACACATGAAAAACCACTCTGCCCTCCTACAATGGCACCGTACCCAGTCCAATCTCCATTTTATATATGAGGAAATTGAGGCCCATAGAAGTGAAACGTTTGTCCAGAGTTACACATCTGTATAATGCCATAATATTTACAATATGATCTGATTCCTAGTGTGGGTGGTTTTTTTTCTCTGGAATAAAATTCATTTTATGTCACATTTACATATCTATAACCATAATAATGGACATTCTTAAAGTTGATATCAAAGAACTATAAGACGCTAGAGAAATGATAGGATAGAGTTGACCCCAAAACATCCTGCTTCTCAAACTAGACTCCTCTCCCATATCTCTGTAATAATTTTCTCAACTAACTAGCCTTTTGGGTTAGCAAACTACTCCTTTAAGTGTAAAATGTGCTATTAGGAAGTTAAAAGCCATTCATTCTTTAATGTAAATAACTCCAATGGGATGACACATATTGCTTGCTTCTTAAAATCTTTCTGAATACAGCCCAGAAACAAAGGGTGTTCTGATTGAGAAGACTGGTTTGATTGAGGAAGAGAGAGGTCTCTCTATTGTAGTGTTACTTTATGAAAATGGGTAATTCATATGCATTATATGCATCTCCATTCTCTGACAATACCAGGTAATGAAGATTTATGCACACATAAGTCTTTTATCCTAAATATTACTCTAGCAATGATCATGTATTTGCTTTATTCTTTACTGAGATTCGAAGAACTGGCAGAGTTCTCATACTAAATTTCCCAACTACCCATTGCAAACTGTCATCTGCAATTTATTCCATTTTGTTAAGTATTGTCCATCTCTTAAGAATTCTCCCTTAAATGAAAATTCTTATAAAAAGGTAACACTAATTTTATATATAATCTTATATATATATAATCTAATTTTATATATAATCTTTAACTGCTTTTTGTGGCAAGGGAGGAAATAATTTAGAGCATTTATCTGATTATGTTATTCTTCTCTTTCAAACCTTTCAATAGTTTTCCAGGCTTTACAGCCTCCTGTAGTCTTCAGACACAGAGGACAGAGAAAGACTTGTCTAGTCTATAAATCCCTGTGGGTATCCTTCACTATCCATTGATTGAATAACACCTCACATATCTATATGTTATTATTATTGTTATTATTATTAAGACAGAGTCTCACTGTGTCAGCCAGGCTGTAGTATAGTGGTGCAATCTTGGCTCACAGCAACCTCTGCCTCCCNATATATAATCTAATTTTATATATAATCTTTAACTGCTTTTGTGGCAAGGGAGGAAATAATTTAGAGCATTTATCTGATTATGTTATTCTTCTCTTTCAAACCTTTCAATAGTTTTCCAGGCTTTACAGCCTCCTGTAGTCTTCAGACACAGAGGACAGAGAAAGACTTGTCTAGTCTATAAATCCCTGTGGGTATCCTTCACTATCCATTGATTGAATAACACCTCACATATCTATATGTTATTATTATTGTTATTATTATTAAGACAGAGTCTCACTGTGTCAGCCAGGCTGTAGTATAGTGGTGCAATCTTGGCTCACAGCAACCTCTGCCTCCCAGGTTCAAGCGATTCTCCTGCCTCATTCTCCCAAGTAGCTGGAACTATAGGCATGCACCACCATATCTGACTAATTTTTGTATTTTTAGTAGAGATGGGTTTCACCATGTTGGCTAAGCTGGTCTTGAACTCCTGATCTCAGGTGATCCTCTCACTTTGGCCTCCCAAAGTGCTGAGATTACAGGCGTGAGCCCCCATGACCAGCCCATATATTATTTTAAACTCACTCAGGTTCAATTGTTGATAGTAAAATACAAATTCACTTTAGAAACTTCTGAATTTCTGTCAGCTTGCATTTTGAATATTTTAAGTGAACAGATAATGATATTATAGCCAATCATATATGGATGCCCTCAAAAACCACTCTTAGTCTTAAAATGTTGTTATAATTCTAAAATTTTGATTACCATTGCTGTGGAGAATAGTGTCTTGAAACCTCAGCCTGAGAGATAAAGTTCTCTAAACCAGCCAGTCGTCAGCAACTTCTTGCAGCTCTCCAAATGCACCAAGCTTTCTCACGCTGTAGGCTATACACAGGCCAGTACTATTCACTATATTCCCTCTATTTCACCTAGCCAACACCTACACATTTTTTAAGACTTAGCACACAGATGTCATTTTCCCCAGGAAGACTTCCTTCACACCCATCAGACCCCAGTTAGCCAAAATGGGTGATATTCCTCTAGTTTGGCATACTTTCACTAAAGATATGTCTCTATAAATTAGATAAGATAAATGTTTCAGATGGTTAGAGAATTCTCTTTGAAGTGTGTTGAAAGAGTCAATGTCTAGTATTTTAACTTCTGAAAAAAAAAAATCTGGACATGTAAACTTTCAGATACCCATCTCCTCCTAAGTTCCTAGGAAGATAGGCCAAGAAAAGAAATTAAAATTACTATGTCTTTTAACTGCCCTCAGGAAACAATATCCCTCCCACATCCCGATGTTATCCAATGTGATGAATACCAAGTCAGAGAGGAGGGAAGGCTGGTACCAAGACAGACAGGAAGCTGTTGGGACCATTGATAACCCCAAACCACTCCAGGCAGATAGTTACCTACTCTGTCTCCTTTAAAGTAGCTACATATCAAATTTCCTTGACTCTGTGGCTTTGCTCCTTTTCTGGATAAGTAGATTAGATACCTATTGGGTTCTTTATCCCTGCACATCCCCAGCCAATTTGCTAACCATTGAGAAAATAAATGAGTTATTTATTATTACTTTATAGCAGGTAACTATTGTGACTTTCCATTTTAATATCATTCTGTTTCACTTAAGGGGGTGAGCAGTTATAGGGGGATTATCTTACTCCTTTAAAACTGCACTTTATTTCTCTAAAAAGGTTTAATGACATTTAGGAATTGTGTCTCTCATTTTGCCACATTTTCCCGGTCCAGTCTTTCTCGAATGACTAAATATAGGTAGAGGAAACAAAATAACATATATTTTTAGCTTGTGTGAAGGGCCTTGTGTTTTATTAATTAGCAGCCTGTAGGCTTGTGAAGTGTTTGCTTGTGAAGATAAAGGCAATTGAAATCCAAATGAATGAATTTACTCAGAACCTACTTCCTCAAGATAGGCAACAGACTTAAAAGAGATTCCAAAGATATAGATGGCATATTTTAGTAAAAGCTAAATCAGTGACTCTTTGAACTGTAGGTACAGACATCAGAAAATGGTGTATATGCTACGCAACTTCAAATTATACTACAAGGCTACAGTAACCAAAACAGCATGGTACTGGTACAAAAACAGACACACAGACCAGTGGAACAGAATAGAGAACTCAGAAATAAGTCCGCAGATTTACAACCATCAGATCTTCAAACCTGACAAGAACAAGCAATGGGGAAAGGATTCCCTATTTAATAAATGGTGCTGGGAGAACTGGCTAGCCATATGCAGAAAATTGAAAGTGGACCCCTTCCTTATGCCTTATACAAAAATTAACTCAAGATGAATTAAAGACTTAAATGTAAAACCCCAAACTATAAAAACCTTAGAAGAAAATCTAGGCAATATCATTCAAGACATAGGCATGGGCAAAGATTGCAATAACAAAATCACCAAAAGCAATTGTAACAAAAGCAAAAATTGACAAATGGGGTCTAATTAAACTAAAGAGTTTCTGCACAGCAAAACAAACTCTCATCAGAGCAAACAGGCAACCTACAGAGTGGGAGAAGAATTTTGCAATCTATCCATCTGACAAAGTTCTAATATCCAGATTCTATAAGGAACTTAAACATATTGACAAGAAGAAAAACAATCAACCCCATTAAAAAGTAGGCAAAGGACATGAACAGATACTTCTCAAAAGAAGACATTCGTGCAGCCAACAAACATGTGAAAAAAAGCTCAACATCACTGATCATTAGATAAACGCAAATCAAAACCACGATGAAATACCATCTCATGCTAGTCAGAATGATGATTATTAAAAAGTCAAGAAACAACAGATGCTGGTGAGGTTATGGAGAAATAGGAATGCTTTTACGCTATTGGTGGGAATGTAAATTAGTTCAACCATTGTGGAAGATGGTGTGGTGATTTCTTAAAGATCTAGAACCAGAAATACCTTTTGACCCAGCAATCCCATTACTAGGTATACACCCAAAGGAATATAAATCATTCTATTACAAAGATGCTTGCACATATATGTTCATTGCAGTGCTATTCACAATAGCAAAGACATGGAATCAACCCAAATGCCCACTAATAATAGACTGGATAAAGAAAATGAGGTACATATACACCGTGGAATATGCAGCCTTAAAAAGGAATGAGATCATATCCTTTTCAGGGACATGGATAGAGCTGGAAGCCATTATCCTCAGCAAACCAAGGCAGGAACAGAAAACCAAACACTGGGTGTTCTCACTTATAAGTGGGAGCTGAACAATGAGAACACACGGACGCAGGGACGGGAACAACACACTGGGGGCCTGTCAGGAGTTGGGATTGGGGGAAGGGAGTTCATTAGGAAAAATAACGAATGCATGCTGGGCTTGATACTTAGGTGATGGGTTAATAGGTTCAGCAAACCATCATGGGACACATTTACCTATATAACAAACCTGCACAACCTGCACATGTACCCTAGAACTTAAAATAAAACTAAATTTTTTTTTTTAAATGGTGTATAGGCAATATGAGGCTTTAGGGATGAAAGAATGGCTTTTCTAATTACCACCATCATCTCCCTCCCTCTAGTTGGATTAGTATTATGTGGCTCAGAGTCACAAAATTTTAATTGTAGGGTAGATTCTTTCTCTATGTGATCTTGCGCAGCACAAGTAACTTAACTCCCGAACCTCTTTTGTTATTGCAAAATGAAAATACCTAGATTTCTATAACACGGTGAGGTGATGAGGAGTAAATGAAATACAACAGATAAAAAGGTTTTATAACCTGTAGAATAAGGCTATTTTCTCAGATCCTCGTCCAGGCCAATTTGCTTCCTTTTTTATCTTCCTGGTGAAAATCATTAGGACATGATCAGAGAAAGTAAGCAGCAGGTATCACCAGGAAAGACAGCAGTAATATGTCCTTATTTCCGTCCCACCACTCCCTTCTCTCCGCCATTTCCTAAGTGTGAGCTAGAAAAAGACATAGAACCATGCCTTATTCCTGGTGTTCTTGTGCTCTGAAAGCCTAAAACATAACTTAGCCAGTTGACACATGGTTATGGACAGTTAGCTGGTCTACCGGACATCTACTGCAGATGCTTTGGCCTCCTCAGCACCACAGTCTACGCGATGACCTAATAATAACTACTATTTGTGTAACTTTTCCCTGTGGTATTTCACTCGATCATCATCACAACACTGTGATGTGGTTAAAGTAGGTAGGATTCAAGTGTGCATCTCACACATAAGAAGTCTGAAGCTCAGAAAATTTAAGGGACTTGGCAAAGTCACATGGATAGTACTGGCAGAGCTGAGCCTAGAGCATGGGTCTCCACCTCCAGCTCCGTAGTTCCTTCTTTATACCAGATTCTGCAGCGTGCTGCTAACAAACTCAGCATTATAGTATCTTTTCAGGGCTGGTAATAGAGACAGAAAAAATCTTCAATGATATCTGTGTGCTCTGTATTGGAGATCTGTGTTATAAATGTGTGTGTATGTATACTATACATACGGTATCTCATTGTGGTTTTGATTTGCATTTCTCTAATATGTATATATTAGATAATATATATTTTATATATGATATATACACACACACATATATACATAAATATAATCTTTTAGAGTTATTCTTGCTGGGCACAGTTTCTCATTCCTGTAATCCCAGCATTCTGGGAGGCAGAGGTGGGAGGAATGCTTGAGGCCAGGAGTTTGAAACCAGCCTGGGAAACATAGCAAGACCCTATCTCTATAAAAAATAAAAATTATCTGGCTGTGGTGGTGTGTGCCTCTAGTCCAAGCTGTTCAGGAGGCTGAGGCAGGAGGACTACTTGAGCCCAGATGTTCAAGGCTGCAGTAAGCTATTATTGTACCACCGCATTCTAGTGTGGGTGACAGAGCAAAGCCCCAGCTCTAAAAACAATAATAATAGTAATAACAATAATAAATCCTTCTCATTAAAGATTAACGCTAACAGGTTCAAAGTTTATCTAAGTGGTTAAGAAAAAAGAGAAAGATATAGTAGCACATACGTGAAGGACTGTTTTTTAGTTTGCCATTCAGGCTTGCATATAAAGCCTTTGCCTAGCTTTCTTTGTTTAAAAAAGGTGTTTGATCGCAGATTACAGCCGGCTGGACCATCTGTCACTCTTGTTTCCCCAAAGTCTGGAACTCTTTACTAACATTTGACGTTATGCTTTAATGTCCACTTATGGAAGCCTAATATTGGCTCATTTTGTTCATGGTTGTCTCGCTTTAGTATTTAATGACTTCATACATCTGGATGTTTCCTTTACATTTCCAAATCATTTCTACATTTTTTATTACATTGGCTTCCAAAGTCCAGCTTCTCTTCCTTCAGAGTCTTTGTAGCTACTCTGTCTCTGATGTTCCACAATTCTATGTTTTTGATACGTTTATATCATTTATTCTTGGACTTAATCTTTCCTATCTTTTTCTGAACTTCCTCTTTTACTACTTGAGTCCTTTCTACTACTTATTTTAATTTCTATGGTAGAATTTCCTTCTTACTTCAAATTTAATTTGCTTATATTTTGTTGGATACTATGCCAGATATCTTGCACATCTGATTTTATGAGACTAGAATTTTACTCCATTTTCTTATGAGAAACTGTATTAGTCCATTTTACATTACTGTGAATTAATACCTGAGACTGAGTAATTTATAAAGAAAAGAGCTTTAATTGGCTCATGGTTCTGCAGGCTGTACAAGCATGGCACCAACATCTGCTCAGTTTCTGGTGAGAGCCTCAGGAAGCTTCCAACCGTGGCTGAAGTTGAAGTATGAGCAGGCACATAACATGGCAAGATCAGGAGCAAGAAGGGGAGAAGGGAGGAAGTGCAACACTCTTTAAACAACCAGCTGTTGTGTGAACTAATGGAATAAGAACTCACTCATTACCATGAGGAGGGCAGCACATGAGGTATTCCCTGACCCCAACACCACTCACCACACCTCACCTTCCACACTATGAATTACATTTCATCATGAGGTTTGGAGAAGACAGACATCCAAACCATATCATCCTGCCCTTGGCCCTCCAAATCTCACATCCTCCTCCCATTGCAAAATATAGTAATATCTTCCCAACAGTCCCCTAAAGTCTTAATTCAGGCCAACATCAAGTCTAAAGTCTCATTTGAAACTCAAGGCAAGCCCAAGCTCCTTCCACGTATGAACCTGTAAAATCAAATCCAAGTTATTTACTTCCAAGATACAATGGTGGTACAGGCATTGGATATACATTCTCATTCCAAAAGAGAGAAATTCACCAAAAGAAGGTGCTGTAGGCCCCATACAAGTCTGGAACTCTGCAGGGTAGTCATTAAATCTTTAAGCTCCAAATTCATTTCCTTTGACTCTGTGTCCACATCCAGGGCACATTGGTGAAAGAAGTGGGCACCCAAACACTTGGGTAGCTCTGCCCCCTTTAGTTTTGCAGGGTTCAGGCCCCATGGCTGCTCTCTCAGGTTGTAATTGAGTGCCTAAGGCTTTTGTAGGTTCCAGATGCAAGATGCTGATGGCTCTATCATTCTGAAGGGCGGTTGCCCACTTCCCACAGCTCAAATAGGGAGTGTTCTTGTGGGGACTCTATTTAGGGGCTACCCCACAGGTCCTCTTGGTGCTGTCCTAGTAGAGTCTCTCCATGGGGACTCTGCTCCTGTGGCAGGGTTTCTGATACAGACTCTGAAATTTAGATGGAAGCTGCTAAGCCTCCTTCACTCTTGCATTCTGCAAGCCAGCAGATGTAACACCATGTGAAAGATGCCAAGGCTTATGGTGGCTTTCAATCTCCAAAGCTGCAGCCCAAGCTGTATCAGTGCCTCTTTGACCCACAGTGGGAGCTGGAGCAGCTGGGATGAGGGAACAGCATCTTGTAGCTGAGCAGTGAAGTGGCCCCCTATGCCTGGCCAGCAAAACCATTTTTTTCTCCAAGGCTTCTAGGCCTATGATGGGAGGGCATTTCCTGTAGACTTCTAAATTGGCTTCAAGGCCTTTTTTCCATTGTCTTGGATATTAGAAATGGCTCTCTTTTAGTCGTGCTAATCTTTCTAGCAAGTGGGTGCTTTGAAGCCCACTTTTATTTTCTCCTGAAAATGCTTTTCTTTCTCTTCCATGTGATCAGGCTTCAAATTTTCCAAAGTTTTATGGTCGGTTTCCCTTTAAATATGAATCTTAACTTTAAGTTACTTCCTCACTCCCATATATGATTGTAGGCTGTTAGAAGCAGCCAGGTCACTTCTTGAATGATTTACTACTTATAAATTTATTTTGCCAGATATCCTAGGTCATCACTCTTAAGTTTAAACTTCCACAAATCCCTAAGATGTGTACAGAATTCAGTTAAGTTCTTTGCTAGGGCATAATAAGGGAGACCTTTGCTCTGGTTACCAATAACTTCTTCATTTCTATCTGAGACCTCCTCAGCCTGACCTTCACTGTCCATACTTCTTTTTTTTTTTTTTTTTTTTTTTTTTTTTTTGGGGGGGGGGGACGGAGTCTCACTCGGTCGCCCAGGCTGGAGTGCAGTGGCGTGATCTCGGCTCACTGCAAGGTCCGCCTCCCAGGTTCATGCCATTCTCCTGCCTCAGCCTCCCGAGTAGCTGGGACTACAGGCGCCCGCCACCTCGCCCAGCTAATTATTTTGTATTTTTAGTAGAGACGGGGTTTCACAGTGTTAGCCAGAGTGATCTTATCTCCTGACCTCGTGATTCGCCCACCTCGGACTCCCAAAGTGCTGGGATTACAGGCGTGAGCCACCACGCCCAGCCCACTGTCCGTACTTCCATCAGCATTTTGGTCATAATCGTTGAAAAAGTCTCTAAGAAATCCCAAACTTTCCCTGGTTTTCCCGTCTTTTTCTGAGCCCTCCAAACTCTTCCAATTTCTGCCTGTTACCCAGTTCCACAGCTGCTTCCACATTTTTAGGTATCTTTATAGCAATGCCCCACTTCTCAGTACCAATTTTCTATATTAGTCTGCTTTTTGCATTACTGTAAATACCTGAGATTGAGTAATTTATAAGGGAAAGAGGTTTAATTGGCTCACAGTTCTGCAGGCTACACAAGCATGGCACCAACATCTGCTCAGTTTCTGATGAGAGCCTCAGGAAGCTTTCAATCATGGCAGAAGATGAAGCAGGAGCAGACACATAACACGGCAAAATCAGGAGAAAGAGAGAGAAGGGAGGAGATGCCAGGCTCTTTAAACAACCTGCTCTCACGTGAACTAATAGAATGAGAACTCACTCACTACCCTAAGGAGAGCAACATGCCATTCATGAGATGTCTTCCCCCGACCCAAACACCTCCTACCAGGTCTTATCCCCAGTATCAATGATTAAATTTCAATATGAGAGTTGGAGGAGACAAACATCAAGACCCATATCAGAACTAAACCTCAGAGAGAGTCAGTGATAATCCATGTTCATGCAGTTTGAAAACAGCCAAGTTGGATACATGGGAGCTATCAACACTGAGTTTATTGTTTTCCATTCTTTCCTCTCTTAATTTTATTACTCCTTTTTTTGATCTTCAAACAAGGTTATTTTACACTGAAGAAGACCTATATTTTCTCTTTTACTTATTTCAGAAACATGTAATTTTTATGTGCAGAGTACGTGTTCTTTTTTCTCTTCCTATCCACTTTTTGTTGATCTTCCTCATTTATTCACATTCCACTGAATCCTATCCAGCTCCAATTTCACTCTTATCAACCACAGACTATATCCTATAGGAATCGAAGGGATTCATACATTCTTAGGCACAAGCAAGTAACAGGCTATGCTAATAGCAACTGGAGGTTACAGAGATTTTCCAAGACAGTTGCCATTTTAAATATCTTACTCTGTTTTTTTCCAGAAATACATGTGTCAGACTATGTGTTCTGATTTTGAGTTTAGAAAATATATTTCTTCCAGCCCAGCTGTAACTCAACCCAGACAGACCAAGTTCATATAACCCTAATAATGTTAACAAGTCAGCAGCTGTAGAAACATGCATTCCTAAGCTTCAAGAGACAAGCAGCTGAATTTTCTAGATCCTGAGGCATCAATGTAATAAGTCACATTATGCCTAAAAAGTTTTATTTTAGAAAGTTGCAGTCTAGTAGGATAAACAAAAAGATTTTGATCTGATCATTGTGGATATTACTGCTTAGGAAACCTTTGCCAACACTCAGCAAAGCCAGTGGCTTCCTGCTTTTCAGCACTTTAACACTTTGTTCTGAACTCAAGTATAGAATTCATCACAGTTGTTTAATATACATGCCTTTATTGAATGCCAACCATGTGCCAAGTCCTATGCAAGTTAGGAATACAGATATGAAGTAAATCCAATTCCTGATTTCCAAGGAGCTTGGAATTTATTTGGAAAGATATATGTATAAACAGTTCCAACATAATGTGATAAGTGACATGCTAGAGCTCAGGATTGTGGAATCCTCAAGGAGGGGGCCCCAAATGGCCCTCCCTGTATAGTGCAGCACAGTAGATGAATTTGATTGTATATCCATACCACATTGTCACTACCATTTACCTCCTACTTGAATGAATTAAACAGGTGCTGCACTGCACACAATCACTCTTACTCTCCTCATTCTTCAAGCAATGCATTCTCCTTACCTGCATGAACTTTCTCCATCCTCTCTCAGATGAGCCATTCTTTAAAGGCTCAACTGAAGGGTCACTGATTAATGGAGATATTCTGATTATCTGTAAAATAATAACATATATTTTTCCATTTCAATGGTTGCCTTTTAATTTTGTTGATTGAGGCCTTTGCTGTGCAGAAACTTTTTAGTTTGATGTGGTCTCATTTGTTTACTTTTGCTTTTGGTGCCTGTGCTTTTGGTGTCACGTACAAGAAGTTATAGTCAAGATCAATGTCCAGGAGCTTTTTTCTTAGTTTTCTTTTAGGAGCTTTACAATTTAAATTCTTATAATTAAGTCTTTAATTCATTTCAAGTAAAGTTTTGTTTATGGTATGAGGTAAAGGCCAATTTTATTCTATTTCATATGGATATCCAGTTTTCCTGACATCATTTATTGAAAATACTACCCTTTCTTTATTATTTATCCTTGGTGCCTCCTTGCAGGTCACTATGCAGGTTCTTGGAAAGTAGGATTGTGGCTAAAAGGAACTCGAACCAAGTCGCAGGGCTGCCTCAGAGTCCACAGCTGTAACAAAGGTCTACAGGTCGGCCTCTGGGGGTACAAATGGGTGTGCCTTCTGTCAAGTTCCTGGGAAGGCAGAAATGCCCCAAAACTGCAACTGAGAGGGGCCAGAGCCTGGTCACAGGCTGCTTCAGGGTCTGTCACTAAGACTGAGGGTGGCAGGCCTGCTATCCATAGTATAGGTGGGCATGACTTTCCCTGGGTACCTAGTCAGATGCTACTGGTGACAGGAGCAAAACCAAACAGAACTATAGCTGAGTCCACAGAAGGACAGGGCTATTTCTGAGTCTGTACCTGGGATCACAATCTGTTACTTGGGGGTAGATCTGCTTTCTCAGAATTACTGTCCTTGGTCTTAAGGTCCACCAGGGTTTTGCAACTTTCTACCTGATCTCAATGCTCCAACAGTGGCACTTTGTTCATGGCCTGCTAAATTATTGCTGTGGGAAAATTTGAGCAGAGGGCCTCCTATTCTTCTATCTTGCTGATACAACTTTTTTTTTTATTTTCTGAAAATGTTTTTACAAAATTAGTGTTGTTTCTTCCTCAAATGTTTGATAGAACATAATATTGAAGTCACCTGGGCCTGAAGAGTTCTTGACAGATACGGGCTATTTGAGTTTTCTATTTCATCTTATGCCAGTTTTATTAAGTTTCAATTTTTACGGGCTTTTCCTCCTTCATCTAAGCTATTGATTTTGCTGACATAGGTATTATATGATATAGAAGATATTTCCTCTTTTATTTCTGATTAATCATTTGTGTTTTCTTTCTCTTTTTCTTGATTTGTCTAGTGAGATGTTTATTACTTAAGAAAACATCTTAAGAACCAGGTTTTGGTTTCATGAATTTCTCTACTGTTCAATAAAGTTTGCATTTTATATTTTCTCCTGCTTTCACTTTTATAGTTGCCCACATATTTATCATTTTCAGTATTCTTTATTCCTTTATTTAGGTATGAGTTGCCTAAATAACTGCCATTAGCATTTCTTGTAGTGTATATTTGCTAGTAATACATCTGCCACCTTGGTCTTAAAATGTCACATTTTGTCTTCTTTTTGGATATATATTTTCTTTGGAAAGAGAATTGTACATTAGAAAATGCTTTTTTTTTTGTTTTGCTTTACTTCTTGTTCGTTGTTGTCGTTTTGGATTGTCTTCTAATTTGAATTACTTCTGATAAGAAGCCAGTAGTCAATCTTAACTTTGTGCATCAATTGTCTTTGTTTTTTCTTTTTGTCATTGATTTATAGCTATTTTCCTGTAGTATTTGCCTGGCATTATGAGTGCCCCATTTTTGAGAGTCTGATTGATATTGTCTTCTTTTAGACAGTGTTGAGATTTTACTGGTAAGCAGATAATTTGTTGGCAGATTGGCATTTTTGTGTGTGTGGAGGCTTGCTTTAGGCTTTGTTAGGATCAGACCAGTAATACCCCTTACTTCTGAGCTGTATTCAGCATTGTGGCCCTTCTGCAGTTTCAGCTGTATATCGCACATGTTACACCAGGATTGTTTAAGTGTTCAAAACTCTAATAACCCTAGAACTGTGTGAACTCCACAATATCTGTTTGGCTCACAGCCCCCCCCCCACCCCCCACCAGTGGCTTTCCTCTCAGTCTTGTGCAGTATCCCCTTGTGCATGCTCAGTTTTAAATTTGACTGGAGACTCAATGAGACTAATTTTCAGATTTTTGGAGCTCTTTTTTTGTGCAATTCTTACTCTTGAGTACTACGACCTGTAATTTACAGCCTCTGTAGAAGTTTCAAACTGTATTTTTTTTCTTCTGCTTGGAAAAACCATTGCATTCTATTTTGATTTCAGTTTCCTCAACTGCAGTTTAGAAAATGTTCTTCAGCAGAAAGCTGGGGTGAAAGTAGAGCTCGGTTTTGTACGTTTCCATTCTCTCCAGGATCATAGAACCACTGTCTGTGTCCAGTGTCTGAAACTAGTTGCTTTATACATTTTCTCCAGTTTTATACTTGCTTAAGACAGGGAGGTAAATCTGACACCTGCTATTCCAGAATGGTGTAAATAGGAAGCCCCCGTTATTATTATTTAAAAACTTCTGGTTGAAGTTTTCTTAAGCTTGCATACAATAAAGTTCATTTTTTGAGTTGCATTATTCCATAATCTTTGACAAATGCATAGACTTGTGTGTCTATCATCACAGTACTATACAGAACAGTTCTATCACCCGAACATTTCTCTTATGGGGCTTCTTTGCAATAAACTCTGTCCACCCTCTTCCAACATCTGACAACCATTGATCTGTTTTCCATCTGTGTAATTTTGCCTTTTCCTGAATATCAAGCACATAGAATCATCCAATATGTAGTCTTTTGGATCTTGCTCCTTTCCCTCTGCAAAATGAATTTACAATTTATTCATGTTACATGAATCTATAGTTCATTTATTTGTATAGTTTATAATATCTCACTGTATGAATTGCTACACAGATTCTTTATCTATTTACCTATTAAAAATCATCTTAGTTGTTTCTAATTTTGACTACTATGAATAAAATTGCTATAATACTCATATATAGATTTTTGTATGAATATAAGTTCTCAATTCACTTGGGTAAATACATAGTTAATGGATTCTTGAGTCATATGTAAGTGTATGTTTAACTTTATAAGAAACAAATTGTTTTCCAAAATTACTGTGCCATTTTGTATTTCTCACCAGCAGTAAATATGAGTTCCTGTTCTCCACATCCTTAAGAGAATTTGATATTGTTAATTTGGTTTCTTGCTTTTTAATTTAAGCCATTCTAATAAGTATGTAATAGTACCTCGTTGTTGTCTTTATTTGCAGTTTCCACATCTTTACATATGCTTATTTGCCATAAATATGCACTGAATAAACTCGACTTAGTTATCCTATATCAACGATATGCCCCTAAAATGAAATGTATTTTTTTCCAAGTGGACATGGATCATTTAGCACAAATGACCATAAACTGGCAGATGCATCAAGCCTCAAAACTTTTCAAGATATTAAAATCATGCGGTTATCAGAATTAAGTAATGATAACTAAAAAATTATCAGATTTTAGGAAACTGAGCAATATACCTCTAAATAATCCATGAGTCAAATAAAACTAGAGAAAATTGGAGAATATTTTAGCTGAATAATTACAAAACTATGACATAAAATTTGTGAGATGCAGCCAAGTCTACGTTTAAAGAATAATTTACAGCTTAAGATGCTTATACTAGAGCGAAATAGTATCTAAATATAACAATAGTATAAGCAGATATCTGAAAAGGAAAGCAATAGAAAAATATAAACTTAAAAATAGTGGTTGGAGTAAGTAAGGTGAAAATTAGAATAAAAAATAACTAGGTAGAATTTAAAAGTAAAATCAAATGAATCAAGAATGTTAACGTTTGTTATTCATAAAGGCTAATGAAACTGAACAAGAAAAACAGAGAAAACCAAAATTGGAAAGGGATAAATAGGAATAAACAAGATCATAAAAAAGAACATAAGAGAATAAAATGACAATTCACTGGAAGAAAATATTTTCAAATTATATATATGATAGAGGAGTGCATCCAGAATACATAAAGAACACTGAAAACAGCAGTAAGAGAACAAATGACCAAATACAAATGGGAAAATATTTAAACTTTGTTTTTACATATCTAGTTATAACATATTTATAATTCTGTAAATGCTGAAAGCTTTAATTGTTAAACATTCATACGTGTACAAAACACATGGATACTCTTTTTAAACATAACTAGCCAAAATCTACCTACTGTGATTCTGTGATTTTTTTATCCTACTTTTCCTTTTAAAAACATGTTTAGAAAATCGATACACTCATTCTTTCACACGACATCTATTTGAAGGTTACTTTTTCGTTTTCTCCTCCAGGCTCAACTGTTCTCCATACAATTTTATTTTAGATCATTTTCCCTCCCGCTTTTAACTTTTTTTTTTTTTTTTTTTTTTGCAGCACATTTTGTGCTCTGGTCATCCACAGAAAAGAGGAATAGGTGATATCTATGGCCTAATTCTCCAGATGGGAATTATAGAGCTAAGTGTAGAAGTATTGATAGTTCCCCTATTTTGAATCCTATTTCTTTTAATTTTGCCTAGTTTGTCTTAAGTAAACATTAGGCTGGGGGGGGGCAGTCAAATGTCCCTTTGTTTCTACAAATTGTACCCCAGCGCTCCTGCACTATCAATTTTTACCTTCTGTCTGGATCATTTCCACCAGCATTCAAACATGATGCCATATCTCCCTTTTTTCAAACAGCAACTTGAAAAAGTAAAACAATTATCCTCCTTTAAGTACGACCTACTATATTGAAAGGGTTTTCAGTCTCCACAAACTTATTTTTATTCTCTCTTGAAACTGTTCTGGTCAAGCTTTCATCTTAATAATTCCACTGAAATCATTCTTGTCAGCATCACCCCCTAACTCCCACATTGCCAAATCTAACAGTGAACTCATAGATATTGCCTTATTCAAAGTCAGCAGCATCTGACAGTCAATCACTTTGTTAACTTGATTTAGGCTGTATTGCCTTCTTTGTTTTCTACTGTCCACTTCTGAGTGTCCTTACTTTGATCTTTCTGACTTTCAAATGAAGAAGCATTTGAGGGCTCAGTTTTTGGACTTCTTCCTCCTCTTCCTTACTGAATTACATACAGTCATACAGCTTTAAATATAATCCATACATAGATAACACCAAAACATGTTATCTCCAACCTCCACTTATGTAATAGAATAAGGATCTCAAGCTTTAAAATACTTTAAAAATGTAAGTATCTATGGACCTGAACATTTTACCTTGTATCATGCATTTGTTGAACAAATAACTAGATTTACGTTGCTTTAAGTTGAAAAATGTTGTCTTCTTTCTATCCACCAGCCTTTCAGTCTTTCAGAGATAGATTATTCATGTATAAGCAAATATATACATCTTCCCCTCCTCATTATACCAATGATAGCTTGCTAGTTTGTACATTTTTGTCCATAACTATATATCATCTTGGACATTACAGCATGTAAACATAGATCCTTCTCATCTATCTCTTTTTTACTGCATATTTTATTATATAACTGTATCTTAATTTGCTTAATCAATTCTTTACTGATTAGCACTTAGATTGTCTCTATCTTTTGCTATTACAAACAATACCACAATGAATAACTTTATACACATGCTATTTCTCATCTATGCAGGTGTATCTCTAGGATAGATTCCAAAAGTGGAATTTCTAACTCAAAGGAGAGAAGCAACTCTAATTGTGATTGATTTCTTACAAATTGTCCTTCATATGGATTTCACAAATTTATATTCCCATTAGCAATGTATGAAATATCTTGTTTTCCCACACCCTTGCTAACATTGCCTATAATGTTGTATTAAACTGTTTTATTTTATCAATCTGATAAGTAAAAATATTATATCTTTCAGGAATTGTAATTAGCACTTTTCTTATTTTGAGTGAAGTTGGACATCTTTTCCTATGTTTAATTAATGCATGTACAGTATATTCTTTTCTGTGAACTTTTCATATTCATTCCATTAGATTGTTGGTAATTTTCTTATTGATTCATATAAACTCTTTATAGATGAGGAAAATTCATCCATTGTAATATGATCCAAACTTTTCTTTCATTCGTCTTTTGTCTTCGAATTTGCCTGTGGCTTTTAGAAACATATTTAGGAATAGAAAATACAAACTATAGGCACCGTTTAAAGAATAATACACAAATAATGTATCTCTGCATAGTTCCTTATATGCTAATCTTAAATGATGTATTACCCTCTCCAACTGTTATCCTAGATTTTGTTAATTACACTTTGGTTTTCTTTTTAAGTTATGTTCATATATCCTTATTTTATGTTCATGTATCCTTAAATAAAATATTGTTTAATTTTGTCTGTTGCTGAAATTTACATAAATGGAATTATATATATTTTGCCTGAGGCATGTGAAGACCGTGGATAGAGTGGGAGACAGTGTGTGGGTGAGCTGCCTACAGCCTGGTTGGACATGTAGGTGAGTTATTAATTCTTGCCAGCCTTTAGGGTGAAAAATGCTATTTTATTATGGTTTAAATTTACATTCCCTGATTATTATTGAGTTTGAGCATTTTAAGAATACGCTTTCATTTATCTATACACTATTCTTGTTTGTCCTGTGGGATGCCTAGTCATGTCTTTTGTGCCTTTCTTTTTTGGCGCTTTCTTATAATTATAGAACTGCTTTTTTATTTTTTAAAACTTCGTCATAAAATAAACATGAAATAGTGTTTATTATCGTAAACTTTTTTCAATTTCAATTTTAATTGACAAACAATTTATGAGATACAATATAATGTTTATTTTTTAAGAGATTCAAATGTTTTGTTTCTAAGCAGTTAAAATATACAGAGAAAGGCCGGGCGTGGTGGCTCACGCGTGTAATCCCAGCACTTTGGGAGACCGAGGTGGGCGGATCACGAGGTCAGGAGTTTGAGACCAGCCTGACCAATATGGTGAAACCTTGTCTCTACTAAAAAGAAAATACAAAAATTAGCCGGGCATTGTGGCACACGCCTGTAGTTCCATCTACTCAAGAGGCTGAGGCAGAAGAATCGGTTGAACCTGGGAGGCGGAGGATGCAGTGAGCTGAGATAACGCCATTGCACTCCAGCCTGGGTGACAGAGCAAGACTCCATCTAAAAAAAAAAAAAAGAAAAAAATTGTTTTCAAACACTAAACAAAACAGTAGGTCTTTTTCATAAATACCAAATGCCTTATGTTGAAGACAAATAAATGGGAATATTTTCTGTTATCATTTAATCCATCCATAGATGGATATCATTTCTGGCATTCAAAAACATACAGTAATTGGCAAAGCAATGCAACTTTTAGAACATAATAGAAAAGATTATTTCAGTGTCTTCAGGGTAGAGAATAAATTTTCTTTTTCATCATTTTGAAATATCTTTTTAATTTTTTTCATCTTTTATTTTAGATTCAGTTACCTGGGCATATTATGTGAAGTTGAGGTTTGGGGTACAATTGATCCTGTCACTCAGGTACTGAGCAGAGTACCTGAAAGGTAGTTTTCTTTTTTTTTTTTTTTTTTTTTTTTTGAGGCAGAGTCTCACTCTGTCGCCGGGGCTGGAGTGCAGTGGCCGGATCTCAGCTCACTTTAAGCTCCGCCTCCTGGGTTTACGCCATTCTCCTGCCTCAGCCTCCCGCGTAGCTGGGACTACAGGCGCCCGCCACTTCGCCCGGCTAGTTTTGTATTTTAGTAGAGACGGGGTTTCACCGTGTTAGCCAGGATGGTCTCGATCTCCTGACCTCGTGATCCGCCCGTCTCGGCCTCCCAAAGTGCTGGGATTACAGGCTTGAGCCACCGCGCCCGGCCTAGAAAGGTAGTTTTTCAACCCTTGCCTTTTTATTTCTTTTTGAGACAGTGTCACACTCTGTCACCTATGCTGGTGTGCACTGGTGCGATCATGGCTCGCTGCAACATCCCAAGCTCAAGCAATCCTACCTCAGCCTCTCCAGTAGCTGGGACCATAGGTACATGCCACCACACTCAGCCAATTTTTGTATTTCTTGAAGAGATGGGGTTTTGCCATCATGCCCAGGTGGGTCTCAAACTCCTGAGCTCAAGCAATCTGCCTGCCTCAGCCTTCAAAGGGCTGGGATTACAGGCATGAGCTATCGTGCCTGGCCTAGAGTTTGCCTTTTGATAAATAGAATTTAAACAAAAAAGATATTGTTTAATATGCCCATCTATTCCTTAATAACCCTGTACTTTTTGTTTTTAATATCTTTCCTATCTCAAATTCATATTTTCTATTGGTTTCTCTTAATTATATTTAAGTATTGCTTTCACATTTAAATATTTGAGATATTAGAATAGATTTTGTAAATGTTATGACTGGTTCCCATTCGCATCCTCATTTTGACACTTGATTATCCCAGCACAATTTATTGATTAGTCTTTTTTTCCACTGATATTAATTACCTAATCTGTTATTTATCATACTTTTGGTATGTGAGTAGGTCTGTTTCAGTACTCCTTTTGTCTATATTTCTCTCCTGTGCTAGTACCATACTATCTTAATTGTTTGAGTTTTATACTATATTTAACAAATTATAAGATGCATGTTTAGTTTACGTTTAGCCTATCTGATGATGGAATATCACTTGGCCAGAGGGCAGTCATAATGTAGATTTTTTTTTTTCCTAAGCAACTGCAAATTTAATTATACGTGATCATACTGTAGTCACATTAAGTTATATGCATTATGACTTAGACATGTGATGTCTGCAATTACTACTTGAATTTCTTTTAAAAATTTGCACTATGATTTCTCATTGAAAGGAAGATTCATTTTGTATTCATAACATCTCCCAAACATAGCAGTTGGGCATAAAGTTGCAAAAAAATTCTTGTTGGAGAAATAACCATAGTTTTATATTTTTAAAGACAATACAAATGCTTAATAGAACCTAATAAATTAAGATAATCATAAGTAGATGACACTATTTTACTTTTATTTATTAAGATACATGCAACAATTTTTCTATCACAAAGTAATTAACCAAAAGACAGGAGAAATGGTCTAATCTCAAATAGATAAAAGAAATTTCAAAGCATTGAAAGGCTAGTGTGACTCATTCATGCATTATGCAGCCTATCATCAAGTCTATCATGCTTCATCTCATAGTGATAGTGTTTTTCTTTCTTAATGGTACATAAATAGTAATATATCTCACAAATTATGCCAGCTTAGATTTGAGGAAATAAGATAATTAAAATCGATACTAGCAGAGCAAGTTCTGAGTCTCAGTTTTCTCCTAAGAAATACATAGATTATTTTTTGTTTCACTTTTTCATACAGATTTTGGGAACAGTTTATCAAGTTTCTCTAAGAAAACAGCAAACAAAACCATTGATTTATTGAAATTGTATTGAATCACTGACTTAATTGAGATTGAATTCCATTATTTTGATAATGCAAGTTTTTATCCATGAATATGACATATCTCTCCACTTTGGAATATCTTCCTTATTATATTTCAACAGATCATTATAATTGTCTTCATAAAGTCCATGCGCATTTGTTATGGGTTGAAATGCACCCCTCCAAAACATATGTTAAAGTCTTTTTTTTT